>NC_037537.1:12709571-12715197 GCF_001531365.2 Cynara cardunculus var. scolymus | reverse complement strand
TTCACCAAGGTTTCTTCGACGTAGGAATTCCCTTCGTATCTTCAGATCTACGACTTTTCCAGTCATGCTATCATCTATCCAGAGCAAGAGGTAAACCAGATGACCCATTGGACATAGATGTAGCTCTTACATTCTCTGAAATCTGACTTCACCTTCATAGTCAAGGAATATAACTCCTAACTCAGGTTTAAAGTGCATAGAGTTAGGTGTATAGGGACCCTTATCTGGCAAGTCACGATTCAGCATATAAATGTCTGTACTCTGATGACCCTTCAGGATTTCATCTAGGGAGAACCTTGTTTCATGTTCGTTCCTTAGGAATGGTCCATCATTAGGATTAGAGAGCTTGAGTTTCTTCTTCCCACCTTTCTTCAAAGATGGCCTGTCAGGGACCTTGACATACCTAGACATCCTTTTGATGAGCTTGCTGATGGTGTCCTTGATAAGTGTCGTGTGTCTCGACTTGGATCGCTGAATGGCTTGTCTGATTTCCATCCATTTGTTGTATCCATAACGGCCAAGGTAGGAAGGGTACTCGGTAACGGCATCAAGATTGTCCCGGGTGATGAGCATTGAGATCATCGTTCCACCGTCTTTAGAACGTTCGCTGATAATCGGGCGGGGACTGATTCTCTTTTTTAGCTTTGCTTCGCTCCATCGCTGGTCCTTTTCCACCACCTTTAGGTTCTTCTCATGCTCATCTTTTGCAATAGAAAGAAGTTTAGCCTGGGCTTGGACAGCGTTCACCTTTTTCTTGGACTTCTTCTTGAGAAGGACCTTCTCAGCTAGTGCCTTGGCCAACTTCAAGCTGTCTTCAGCCCTTAATGCCTCGAGTCTTTCAACTTCAGACAAGAAGTCAAACTCACCACCACTACAGGTATGAAGAGGAATTTTTACCCTAGTCTGATCGAGTGACTCCTTTAGCTGAGACATCTGCTGGTCGGTAGGAGCACAAGAGATGGGTTGATCAGGTACCCACTCCGTCGACCACAGGTTGTTGATGGAATATCAAGTTGATAGTTTGAAATAATCACTACCTGAGAGGTAGAGTCTTCAAACAAAGGTTGTTGATGGATTTTGAACAATACCTTCAACTTTCCTTCTTCAGCGACCGCCTTGCCTTTCGACTTGGGGTCCTGGTTCCTTGATGGAGTAGATTCACCTTGCCTTTGCTCCCCCTAGGATGCAGAATCCCTGAGAGCAACTCCCTTGGTGACGGTTGATGGTTTCTGGTACTTGATGGTATAGTCATCTTTATCATCATCGTCGTCGTCGCTATCTAGATCACTTCCGCGGTCTGAAATGGTAGGTTCATCATCATCTTCATCTTCATCATCATCATCTTCATCTTCTTCATCATCATCACCAGCAGCAGTGATGGAAGGGGCATCATCCCTAGGGATGGCATCTACATCCTCAGCTAGAGCATCTTTGGTGGTCGGGTTTACAGGAGCAGCAACCGCTTCAGCTCTAGGAGCTTCAGCTTTAACTACAACTGAAGCTGATACTGGACCAACGGCCTAAGAAGCAGAAGGAGCAGCATCGGATGATTCACCAACGTTGGACCTCATCTCCTCCTCTCTGGCTAAAACTTGAGAGAATTGGCCAAAGAGTTCGTCCGAGCACTGACGTTGGAAAACCATTATCTCCTCTAGCCTTTGCAAAACGCTGGCTAGAGTTTTCGTTGCCTCACACGTCTCATGGAGCTGGGTGCGATCACTGGCAGAGAAAGAAGGTGGGATCACTGGAGCTGGTTGACGGACAACATCCAGGATCTGTTGAAGAAGGCCAGTCTGCTGATCAGTGATAGCCTGAGCATCGTCATCCCTGCTGTGAAGAACAACAATGGCATTGGTGTTGGCTTGAATAGCTTCTTGGAGAGTCTAGAGATGACTCTGAACTTCTTGAACATCCGCCTGGATGGCAAGGAAGTTCACATCAAGATCACCCTGGCGGGACATCTCTTGGTGGACTTCGTTGATCCTGCAGAGGACGGTATCAACGGCTGGAAGGAGAAGTTTGATGTCTGACGCCATATCATAGTCATCATCGATCTTTTCTTCTCCTCCATCATCTTTCTCTCTTTCTTCCTTTTCCTCTCCCTGAGCATCAGGCTGATGCATCGAAGAAGGACTTGCAAAAGAAGAAGTGTAAGCTGAAGGCTCAAGGTTAGAAGAAAAGAAAGGGTAGGAAGATGGAATACCTGAGGGGCCATCAGTGACATCAAAAGGATTATCACTGGCGTGAGCAAAGATGTCCTCGAGAGTATAGACTTCTGTATGCTGAGGAGCATCGAGAGGAGCAACCTCAGGTCCATTGGTGCGCGTCTCAGTATCAGGAAGGACGGTCGCTGATACATCATCGACATATGTAAAGACCAAAGAAGGAGGAGAAGAGAAAATGGTCGAGAAGAGACGTGGGTGTTCAGCGGTGGTTGCGCTGATTTTCACACCTTCAGTGATTTGGGTCACTGAGGCGGTTAAAGTAGATACCACTGATACGATAGTGATGGGAAAGATCATCGAAGAGCTGGGAGGGTGAACAGAAGACGCCTTGGGGATAAGGCTAGTTTCAATAACTGAAGCCTTTTGAGAGGCTCCAGCTAGAGACGTGGCTGTCCCCTTTTTGGACTTCTTGGCTCTTTGAGGAGAACCTAGAGTTGGTTGAGAGGGTCGTTTTGAAGGGGTTTTGGTGGCTTGGCTGGACGCGGGAGGGTTTACCCTTGTCGTGGCCACCAGAGGAGAAGAAGGGGTGATGGACACAAAAGAAGTTAGTGCCACATCACTGTCCCTCAGCTTATGATCCAGAATCCTGGATCCAAGCTTGAAAACCAGAAGGTTTCCTTCTTTGGGGTAGAGATCTTTAAAGATCTTGGCAAACACCCTTGAAAGAAACCTGGTGTAAGGCACCACCTTTTCTCGCTGGCGCTTGTTTAGCTTGAGCACCAGGTTATCGAAAATGACCGCAACATAATTTATATTGTGACGCTGAATCGCATATACGCCTATGGTTAAGGCGATCCTAGAGGCCTGGTCCTGACCTCCAATTTTTCCACCCATGTACTAGATGAAATGAGAAAACAAGTATTGCAGATGGCTGACATCCTGTTCTTCTTAATCTTTGTCAAGGACTCCAGAGGGGCATTGGAGTCCTTATTCATTGGCCACTGGTAGCCAATGGCGTCAAGAAGCTCGATGTTCTCGGTGGTGGATGGTTCGCTGTCGAAGGGGCCCTTGGGATGACGAAGAGCCGATCGGAGTGTGGATACACCAAAGTTCACTTCCATGAGATTGAAAGTGAAGTTGATCTGCTCCGCCTAGCGTCCATGCTTAACTTCGAATTCGACAACTTCAGCAGTGAGCCAGAACTGCTGAAAGAGTTCTTTCACCATGATGGGCTCATGGTTGAGTGTGTAGCCCAAGGACGACTGTTTGAGGAAGTCAGCCACATTTTGGTAATAAGCCTTGGAGGATGGTATCTCCAACAAGGCAATGTGGTTGTTGGCCTTGGTGGAGATCTCGTCAATGAAGAAGTTGACATTCTTAGCTACCATCTGTTTGTATCAATAAGAAGTAGAGCAAACAAGTTGTTAGAAATAAACCAATAGTTTTTGGGTAAGAGTATTAAAAAAGTTTTTGAAACAAGTAAAAACTTCTTTTGAAAAATCCTTAAAAGGAGTTAGGGTTTTTCAAGTAGAATGTGTTTAAAGAAACAAGATTATAATCAAGAAAGAAATGATTGAATATCCTATATTGTTTAATGTATTAAGAGAACAAGATTCTTAAAATACATTAAACGTTTCTTATAACAGAAAGAAATAAAAGGAAGAAGATATCGACCTTAGATGTTAGGGAAGAGGTCGAAATAGCTTAGAAGATTTTGAGTGTTCTTGCTTTGGGAGAATTCTTGCAGAGGTTCGTCTAAGAATTTTATAAGCGTAAAAAGAAAAGTGGAGAAGAGGTCTCATATTAATAGGTAGGAGGAGAGAGAAATAATATGAGAGAGAAAAAGACGACGGTTCGGGAAAGTGGTCATGATGAAAAAGATATCATGTTCTCATCCATGATTGAATGGCATTAAATGAGGTAGCGTAATGACAGAACCTTTTGCGCGTCTCAAAGCGTCGCACATAGTAAATAGAAAATGTCGTCATAAATATTGTTCATTAACTATTTCCTTTTAAAAACAAATAATTTTTAAGAAAACGAAGAGTTATACAGTGTTTAAAGAAACACTAATAAGACCGTTTAAAATATTTTATCACTGAAAAGAAAGATTCAGTGAGGGTTTTAAGACATCAAATTAAGTGATAAAAGAGTCACTGAAACTGGCATTTAAAAACGTTTTAATCACTGATAAGAGGAGATTCAGTGATCGTTTTGAATTTTAAGAGAAATATAAAGATATACTTAGAGATGTGGTTAGTGACAAGAGAATCACTAAGACCACCTTTTAAAACATTTATCACTGAAGATGACAAAGCTTCAGTGAAGGTTTTAAGTTTAAAAAAAGAGAAGAGTAATTATACATGAGAGAGAAAAAGATATATTTACTCAAAAGTTCAGTGTTAGAGATAGAGCACTGAATCATTTCACTTACTGAGTGATGTTTAATAGCTGAAGATTAATCTTCAGTGTTCAACATACTCAATTCGCTGATCAAGATATTAAATCTTGTCTCATCAAGAGGCTTGGTGAAAAGGTCAGCGAGTTGATACTCAGTTGGAACAAAGTGAAGTTTAATATCACCATTCATAACATGATCTCTGATAAAATGATATCGGATCTTGATATGTTTGGGTTTGGAGTGAAGTACAGGGTTGTTTGCAATAGCAATAGCACTAGTGCTATCACAATAAATAGGAACCTTTAAAAACTGAAGGTCGTAGTCCAGCAGCTGATTTTCCATCCAAAGAATTTGGGCACAACAGCTACCAGCGGCTACATATTCAGCTTCAGCTGTTGATGTGGACACTGAATTTTGTTTTTTACTTGTCCAGCTTACCAACTCTCCACCTAGAAGCTGACAGCCTCCAGTGATGCTTTTCCTATCAATTTTGCAACCTATAAAATCACTATCCGAATAACCAATAAGGTCAAAACCTGAACCTTTAGGGTACCAAAGACCCATATTAGAAGTTCCCTTAAGATATCTGAATATGCGTTTGACAGCGATTAGATGGGATTCCTTAGGTTCATCTTGATATCTTGCACATAAGCAAGTAGAGTACATGATATCAGGTCGGCTAGCTGTGAGATACAGCAGGGAGCCGATCATTCCTCTGTAAACAGTAACATTTACAGGCTTTCTATTTGGATCCTTGTTGAGAGTGAGTGGAGGAGCCATTGGAGTCTTCATAGATGAACTGTTTGATAGATCAAACTTCTTTAGCATGTCTCGAACATACTTACTTTGGTTAATAAAGATACCTTTATCTGTTTGTTTGATCTAGAGACCTAAAAATAATGTTAGTTCTCCCATCATGCTCATCTGATATTCTTTTTTCATGCGTTCAGCGAAACGAAAACATAAAGAGGGATTAGTGGAACCAAAAATAATATCATCGACATAAATTTGGACAAGAATGATGTGACCTTTAACTTTCCTAAGAAATAAGGTCTGGTCA
>NC_037537.1:12705981-12708906 GCF_001531365.2 Cynara cardunculus var. scolymus | reverse complement strand
CGATGGAGTGACTAGCTGTAACTGGAATGATGAGTGGATCATCTTCAGCTTCGAGAGATTCAGTGTTGAGAGGAGCACTGTAAGAAGCTTCAGGTTGTCCATAGTGAGAGAACATCCAGTTTTCTAATTCATCCTCATCATTTAAGATGGGTTTTGAATTAGCTGACTGAGATTCGTCAAAGGTGAAATGAATAGATTCCTCTATTGTCTGTCTTTGTTTGTTGAATACTCCAAAGGCTTCGGATACAGAAGAATATCCAAGAAAGATTCCTTCATCAGCTTTGGGATCGAACTTTCCAAGTTGGTCGCGGTTGTTGAGAATGTAATAAGTACAACCAAATATGTGAAGAAAACTTGTAGAAGGCTTTCGTCCATGGAAGAGTTCATAGGTTGTCTTCTTGAATCTTTTCACAATCAACGATCGGTTTTGAGTGAAACAAGCGGTGTTGACAGCTTAAGCCCAGAATTGAGTAGGGAGATGGGATTCGCTAAGCATTGATCGAGCAGCCTCAATGATTGTTCGATTTCTTCTTTCAGCGACCCCATTATGTTGAGGAGTTCTCACTGAAGAGAAGTTGTGAGAGATTCCCTTGTCCTAAAAGAAGTTATCCATAGTACTGTTTGAATTCAGTGCCATGGTCAATTCTGATTGATCGTACTTTGACATTGTTTAGTACTTCTATCTTTTTGATGAACGAAATGATTTCTTCAGGTGCTTCATCCTTGGATCTGAGAAAGAATACCCAAGTGTACCTGACATACTCATCAACAATGACAAGTGTGAACTTCTTTCCAGCTAGAGATTGCACGTTGACTGGACCAAAGAGATCCATATGCAAAAGCTGAAGAGGCGCAGTCACTGAATCGATTTGCTTCGACTTGTAGCTAGCTCTTGTGTGTTTTCCTTTTTCACATGCTAAGCAAAGAGATTCCTTTGCAAAAGAGTGTTGAGGAAGACCAGTGACAATATCATTTCTTAACAGCTCACTAAGTGTCTTGATGTTGAGATGAGATAGTCGTTTGTGCCATAACCAGTTAATATCTGATGAGGCTTTAGAGCAGAGGCAACTATTCTCGGTGAGAGAATAATTCATATTGATGATGTTAACATTCTCTAAACGAAAATCGGTTAGAGAAACCTTATCATCTTTGTCAAGAACATGACATGAATTCTTTGAGAATTTAACTGTATAATCTTTATCACACAGTTGACTCATGCTAAGAAGATTGTACTTCAGTCCTTCAACATATGCAACGCGTTTGAAAGTTGTTGCACCATTGGTTAATATACCAAAACCTTTGGTATATCCTTTTCCATTTCCGCCGAAGGTTACGGAAGGTCCTCTTTCTTCCTTGAAATGAGTTAGAAGGGATTTATCTCCAGTCATATGTCTTGAACATCCGCTATCAAGATACCATATGCCTTTGACATCCTGTACAAGGAAACAAAATAAGAATGCTATTGGTACCCAACTATTGGGGTCCAGCTTTGTTAGAGGCTTCATCATCTGATGCTGAAGAACCAACAATAGTAGATGGCATCACCGAACCTGAAGAGGTTTGAGTGGAAAGAGGAACAACCTCTGATACTTTTAAGATAGTTTCAGTGGAAGTCTTCACTGAGCCTGATAAAGAGGCTTCAATGGTAGGAGCTACAACGTCTAATGCTGAAGATTTTTCAGCAACAGTTGTCTTCGCTGAGCCTGAAGAAGAGGCTTCAACAGTTTTCTTCACCTTGGTTGCCAGTGCAGCCTATGTGGATTATTTTGCCTTGGTTGATTTCTCAGCCTTGGGTACTTTCTTGCCCTTAGCTGGTGAACCAGCTTTGACGGCAGAAGGACACTTGCTGGAAATATGTGTTTTCTCACCACAGTGTTTACACTTCCTAAAGCTGAAAGTAGCTTTAGGTCCAGGAAGTATCAGACTGGAAACGGGACCAGCTCCAAGGATTCCCTTCTCACTCGTTCTAGGAGGAACCTTTGAGGAATTGGATTCCTTAGGTGAAAAGTTCCCCTTGAGCTGTGACTTGGATTTCTGATGGGATTCAAATTTCCTAGTCCCTGAAGAGGAAGAAGCTTTACAAGCTGAAGGAATAGACCTAGATCTATTTGACTTGTTAGACTTCTTAGGAATGACAAATCTTCAATTGCTTTTGAAGATCAACGTTAAGCATTTCTGCTTTCAATTTGCCATTGAGGGCATTGTAAAGGTCAACCGTCATCGTATCTAGTGCAGAAAGACTAAAAGAAGAAGAGGGTTCATTCAGGAAACATACTTGAGTAGAAGAAGAAGAAGATGGCTCAGAGGAAGTAGATGCTTGTGAAGATCCTTCATCTACATCTATGACCATCAACCAGAGATAGGCTTTATCTCTTCATCCGAGGATGATTCATCGGATGACTCAGCCCAGTCATGCTCTTCAGCAATAAGGCCTTTAGCCTTTCGCTGGTTGTTCTTCATCTTCTTGTACTTCTCCTTCAGTTTTGAGTATTTCTCATTTTGTTCCAGAAGGAGGAAGGAGCTTTAGAAGATGACATCGTAGTCTTCTTTGATCTACATTCACCTGCAAAGTGTCCGGGCCGGTGGCAGACAGCTGAAGCCTTGTCTATTCTGTTAGAACCCATAATGCAAAATGTAAAAAGTAATGAAAAACAATAAATGATGAAGAACCAGAAGACCGATGGAGATATCAAGGCAGAATCGACTAAGTCTGGATCGATGGATAGACTATCCAGAGCATCAATGGAAAGACCAACCATTGGACCGATGGACGAAGTTCAACCAGCGCACCGATGGATGATGCGATGGAAAGTATTCTCATTGATATGATGGACAGACTAACACTTAGAAGATTTTCTAAGTATTCATCCAAGCGTGCAATGAAGACTTGAAGATAAGGATGAAATCACCACATAGATAATGACA
>NC_037537.1:12682387-12705881 GCF_001531365.2 Cynara cardunculus var. scolymus | reverse complement strand
ATCGCTGGAACTGAAATTACAGATACATAAATACATCGAAAGGAAAAAGGGATTATCAACAAATCAATGAGAGAGAGGATCAACAACCGGTTTAAGGCTAAACCGCTTGTGCCTTGACCAGTTTAAGGCTTAAATCGCCCAACCTTTGTCCGGTTTAAGACTAAACCGCCTGACTCTTGGTTGGTTTAAGTCTAATCCGAACAACACCTCAAAGATTTAACTTTTAAACAAGAATAAAGTTTCTACAATCAATTATGAAGAGTTTTAAACACAATATAAACCACTCACCTTTTGAAGACTCTTTTGAAAATAACTTCAAGAATTCAGATAAAATAAGCAATCCGATCAACTCTTGTTTCACTTAAATCGCTCACTTGAGTTCCAGATATGGTAAAAAGAGTGAAGAGAGCTCAACCCCTCCTTTTATACTTTCCTTTTCAGGAAAGTCGGCTATTACAGCCTCCTCCCCTAACCCCACATGCATGCACATAAACACAATATGTATATACATATATACATTTATCCCTTTCAAGTAAACAATTCATGCATGCATATAAAATCATATACACATACACACCAGTGCATGTATTTAATTATGTATATAATTATACCCTCATATTTAATACATACTCAATTCACATATTAGCATGATCAAATATAACAATTTATCATGTTGTCATATAATTATTAACAAATAATCACATATAAGTTACCTCAGGTGATAACTAAGATCCATTTATCACAGTGTATGAAGCCAATCGAGGATACATAAGTCGTAAAACGCTCATACCAGGCCCGAGGAGCCTGTTTCAGTCCATAAAGAGACTTCTTAAGTAGACATACATGGTCCAGATGCTTTTGATCATGAAATCCAAAGGTTGGTGCATGTAGACAGCTTCATTTAGTCCACCATGCAAAAATGCATTTGTAACGTCTAATTGATGAATTTGCCAAGACTAGGAGAGGGAAATGCTGAGAACGGTACGGATGGTAGCCGACTTTACCACTTGACAAAATGTCTCGGTGCAACCAATTCTAACTTGTTGAGACCTGCCATCACCAACAAGACGGGATTTGTGCCTCTCAAAAGATCCATCAGTGTTGGTTTTATGACAAAAGACCCACATGGAACGAATAAAATATTGGCATTAGGGGGGAGAGGTACTAGTTCTCATGTCCTATTTTTGATAAGAGCATCAAATTCATCAATCATGGCAGTTTTCCAATTAAGATGGGACAAAGCGTCTTTTATATTACGGGGGAAGGGAGAAGGTTGAAGTGAGACCGAGAGATCGAGAGGGCATTTTGGTTTGGAGATACCATGCATGCTTGGGATGGTCATTGTCTGAGAAGGGTTGGATGAGAGATGTTCATGTGGGTTTGATGCATGGATTGAACAGGTTGTGGTGTAGCCATAGATGGTACACGTTTGGTCGTAGGTGGGGGTGGGCCGTAGGTGGGGGTTAGGCCGTAGGTTGTGTGTTTAGAGAGGGGATGGGTGATGGAGTAGTTGTTGGGGAGGTGGTGATAGACTCAATGTTTGTAAACTCGGATTGAGAGTATAAAAGGTGAAGACTATCATGAAGAAAGGAATAAGAATTTGGCTTAGGTGCATGAAGGGCGTTGAAAGGGGAGTTTGATCCATCAAATATAACATGGCGAGAGTTGATGATTTTCTTGGAGGATAAGTCATATCACTTATAACCTTGATGGTTAGACGTGTAGCCTAAGAAAACGCATGGGGTGGAACACTTTTGCAATTTATGGATGGTGGTAGAGGGAAATTCGGGGTAACATAGACATCCAAAGATACATAGGTGTGAGTATGATTGGTGACGGTTGTAGAGAATTTGGGGATGAGAGAAGTTGGAAAGAACTTTGGTGGGGAGGATATTTAGAAGGTAGGTGGCCATATGTAGTGCATGGTGCCAAAAGGACGGTGGCATTGACGAGTGAGCAGGGAGTGGCAAATTTTACTATTGATGGCACGTATTTTCCTCTCGGCTTTACCGTTTTGAGATGATGTATGAGGACATGAGAAGTGGAATGCCATACCATTTTGGTGACAAAGTTGCTTAAAAGAATCGTTATCGTATTCTTTGTCGTTGTCACATTGGAATAGTTTGATGGAATTGTTAAATTGCATATGAACAAAATTACTGAAGAATGATAAAACAGAGTAGACTCGAGATTTTCTACCAAGAGGAAACGTCAAAAGAAAATTAGAGTAATCATCAAGAAATAACACATAATATAGGTGACCGGCCGAACTTAAAAGCGGTTCCATATGTAAAATATGGAAAGGCATGGAAGTAGATGAAGATGAAGCATAAAAGGTAATTTAATATGTTTGTCAAATACACAAGATTGACAAATCCCAAATCGTAGACGAAATCGGCTTAGAACATGAAATAAAATTAAATGATTATTCTTGAGGGAATAAAAAACCAAAATGCATGGATGCCATAAATGTTGAGAGAAAGAGAAAGTCGTAAAGGTAGAAGGAAGGTTGAGAGGGTAACGATCTCCTTTGCTGTCACACCTCATGATTCGTACCTCCATAGAAAATCCTTTGCAGAAAAGTCAAAGGGGTCAAATTCAATACAAGTATTATTGTCAATATTGAAGCGGTGTACGGAGATTAACTTTTTGACAAGATTTGGTGGGTGAAGAACATTATTTAACTTAAATGGGGGTTGGGGAGGAGGGAGATGTGTGTGTCCAAAACCATGAATCGAAATTCTCTATCTAATATATATATATATATATATATATATATATATATATATATAACCATAAAAATGCTATAAACTTGTGAGAACCGGTTAAAAACTATTTTTTCCATGATTTTTTTTTCACTAGGTATTAGAATTTAAGATATTGTTTTACATATATTTGTTTTATAATGTGTTATTTTTACATGCATTTGTTTCATATTGTGAAACATAGATTTTTTTTACCATAAATGTAAACATGTGTGAAACAATAGCTAAAATAACAGTTTTTTATGAAAAAAAGATCAAGTAAAAATATATTTTTATATCGATTCTCTTGAGGTTGTAACGTTTTTGTTGTTCTCATTTGATTATCATCATATATATATATATATATATATATATATAGGGTCAGATTCATATGTCAACCAAAGTTTTTGTGTTAACTTTGTTAATCAATCTTGGCTATTCAATTTTTTAATAAACGGTTGTAATTAATCATGCTAAAAACTTATTTTTTTAAATTTAAAATTTCATAAAAATAAGTGAACAAAGTTGAAAAGGGTATTTAGGTATAAAAAAAATCATGTAACTCCTATATCATTAATTGGGAGTTACAAAATCAAAAAATTCTATGATTTTTGTTAATGTAAGAACCATATGAACACAACTATATATATATATATATATATATATATATATATGAACTATTGTGTCAAATACGAACAAAAAATTGACATATATATGAACTTGGACTGCATATCATTTATGAACATAACATGAACACAATTCATGATTCATAAAAGTCGGTAATATGACAATATGAAAATGGGTCGTGCATGCACTTCCATTTGAACATTTGAATTAAGTACGTATTAATAATTGAAGAAAAAAGTTATCAACGCAATATGAACTATAAAAAATACAACACATCATAATAAACATAATTTCGATTAAAACGAGTCTAATAAAATATTAATCTATTACCAAGGCATTCACTTTGGTTAATTTCTTCACTTCCCGAACTCGAACTCCGATTGTCACCATAAACCATTTTAATCTTCTCAATGTTATCGATTTTTTTCCAATACATTTATCCATAATAGCTTGAACGATACCGAAGATTTTACTATCGTGTTTTCTCCACGAATCAAAAACTCATAAACAATAAAAATGGAAGATCAAGATTAGAAAATAAATAAAAATATTGATATTATAAATGCATATTTTTAGAGATTTTATGATTTTGTAACTCCCTTTTAATGGTATGGAAGTTACATGATAGCAAATGAAATTACTCAATTACCCTTGACATTAAATTGTGAACATGATAGAAACCTAATAGAAAAATGGATTGTGATTGGTTGACATGGTTTACAAAGTTAACACAAAAACTTTGGTTAACATTTGATCTTGTCCCTTATAATATATATATATATATATATATATATATTAGAAGGGTACTCGTGCAATGCATCGAAACACAGTTTCATTTCAATGTTTCGTTTTATTTTTTATCCATGTCGATATAATACGATTTTATATGGTTATGAAAAAGAGATAATTTTTTTATTTTTGAAAAAAATTTAAATTTGAAAATATTATATAAAATTTGTAAAAAAATATCAAAATTAGTATCAAATTAACTATTTGAAAGATATTGTTTGTGTATTTTTTTAATTCAAAATTTTTATTATAATTTAATTTAATGTGACGAAGTAACTAAATTTAGGTTTAATAATATATTTTTTATAATGATAATAATTAAGTATTCTGTTAGAACTCAATAATCATCCTAATTATATTTTAAAATGCGATATTTATCCTCTATTTGATCATGTTTATCTGTAATTAGTTACATGAATTCAAACATAGAGTTTTAATAAGTTGAACTTATGCAAAATTACTTGTAATCTTGAATTTTAAGTAATATGCATCAATAAACATTATTTTATGCATAAAAAATTTATTTTTAAGAGTTTTTGTCAAATGTTTTATAATATGGTATAGATTTGTCTTTGTCGATGTTATAATACGATTTTATATGTTTTTAATAAAACAATAATGATTTTATTTTTGAATAAAATATAAATTTGAAGGTATCATAAAAATTTGAAAAAAAAAATATCAATGTTAATATCAAATCAATTATTTAAAAGTTCTATCTTTTATGTAATTTTCTTTAGTTTATTTTTTTATTATAATTTAAATTTAAGTTTAATAATGAAATAATTTATTTTTGTTTTAATAATATAACATTTTATAACGATAATAATTAAGTATTCTATTAGAACTCAATGATTATCTTAATTATATTTTAGATTTTTTATATTTAAAATGAGTTGTTTATCATGTATTTGATTATGTTTATATGCAGTTAGTTACATGAATTCAGATATGAAGCTTTAATAAGTTATACTTACGCACATCTACTTGCAATCTGAAGTTTTAAGTAATATGTATTAATAAACAGTAATTTATGCACAAAAAGTGATTTTTAAGAGTTTTTGATCAAATGTTTTATAATATAGTATATATATATATATATATATATATATATATAAATGGTACTTGTGTTCATTAAATACCCAATCAAATGAAATAAGCATCAAAATAATGAAATGATACATGATGGTGAAGTAAGTGTAAATCAAGGTTCTCAATACAATATTTAGATCATATTCCAAAATAATTACAAATCTCACATAAATATAAACATTATGCAAATAAATGAAAAAAGCTCCATGTTCCTTTATAAATCAAAATAATTACTTGACTAGTATCAGAATAAGCTTCATCCAAGTAAATATAATAAAGAACATGCATGTATAAAGCTTAAAAAAAAGAAGAAGAAGATAAACTCACTAGAAATCAAGATGAGAATGATAAAGTAAAGATGATTTGAAGATTTTATCACAACCCCTTAATTGTACTAGATCTAGGAACCAAGACTCATAATTAGAATTAGCTGGTTTCTTCACTTGCTAGGATCCTCCAAACATGGCCTCACTCTCACTTCACTAAATTCTCCCACTCCCTTTAGTTAGCACTACCCCTTCCCCCAAGTATTGAGTTTGCTGTCCATTTGCCTAAAGAAAGTTTCATCCTAACTTAAAACTTAACCCAAATATTTTCTAAGGTTAAACAAATAGATATAATTTGAAGATTTTTGTACCAAAAATACAGAATGTTACACTAGGACATGCTATAAAGTTGGTGGTACAACCGTGGGCACAATAGCCGCCGACAAACAGATGGGTTAAAACCTAATTTTTCGGGCCATTTGTAAAGGTAGACGTTTGTGTGCTTTCTGTTCCTCATTAGAGATTATGAGATTTTTTTAAGAGAGTGAGTTCTTAGGATTACATTATGTTAAGTGTTAGAGTTTGAAGCTTTTAATCAGTAAGAACTCCTTAAAGTCACCTTTCGGTATTGAATATACAAACCACCATCTCTCCCTATGGATGTAGACTATCTCACAATAGTGGAATCACGCTAGATCTTCGTGTCCAAAACCAACAAGTATCTTATAAAATAGCTAACATATACTACAACAAAAATCAAGTTTATAGAACATTAAAAGTGTTTTAAGTATCCTAATCTACTTTATAAAACTTAAATTTATGAGACCAAATATTTGCTTGTCCTATTTAAAAAGTGTTATAATAAGTTTATAAGACGTTTTTGGACGTCTTAACAAGCTTTAAGAAACACTTTTGAAACAAAGTGTCATATTATTTTGTAGGACAGTTGTTGTATAAGACAACTTTTCAAACAATATTATATAAAATGGTTAATAGGAGACTTTGTTTCAAAAGTTTCCTAAAATGCTTTTTAAGATGCCTAAAAGCATTATATAAGCTTATTGCAACAGCTTTAGATAGGACATACAATTTTTTGGTCCTATAAATTTAACTCATATAAAGTAGTATATTAAGACACTCGAACACTTTTGGTCTCCTATAAACTTGATTTTATTGTAGTGTAATAGAACAATTTACTATTTGATTCATATGATAATGTAATTTAAAAGGAGCTTTGCAAATGGTTTCACCACCATTATTACCATCATGAAACCCAAAACCAACAATTATCACTTGTCTACATGTACTTTCATACGTAAACATATCTCACTTGAAATGCGTCATAAAGCTAGAGATATTAAACTCCAAATATCTGAATTGATTAGTAACAACTTCAAATGTTTCCAATCCTTCAAAAGTAACAAAGAGACATGCCTTAATAAAGTTGTACCATATGTTATTATAGCTTTATTTATTTGGTACAAAAACAAGCAATGTTCTATATTCCAACTCTCCTATAACTCATAACTCTGGATCTTGGTCTTCTACCTTCATGGCACAACATAACCTAAAAAAACACAAAGTAAAATCAAGTTCAATCAACAAAAAGACCAAATTTAATTAAAGAAAAACGAATTGGCAAAAATCTTACTTCCACATTGGGTTCCATGGCTAAGTGGTTTTCCACAAGCTTGAGCGATGAATGCCGCCTTCTCCATGCTGATAATGTTCTCGACCTCAATCGTAATATGGCCGCACACACAGGCCAAGTCTATGTTCTTGACAACGCTACAACAACCACCAGATGGCTGAATCATAGGGCCTGATTTCTGTACATAACGTGCACATTGTTCAATGAGTCCTTGCACGTCACCTTGACATTGCGCTAACACCGACTTGTTGCCAATGATTACAACTACTGAACAAACAAGAACCACAAAAATCATGAAACGGTTCGTAAAGATTGACATCTTAAAATAGAAAGAGAATGAGGATGAAAATAATTATGCTTTGGAGTATTATGATTGTGTTTGATGAAGCTAAGAAATGGTGCATTTAAAGGAGGATTGAGAGGGTAAATATGGAAAAAGAAATTGGAGGGTTTTTTTACATGTGAAAAAATTGGGAGTTACATTTTTTAACCATCGTTTTAAATGTGACTGTGGTTCATGATTTTCGTGTTTTTATTTTTATTTTTAACGGTCGTTAGTAGATACATTACTGATATGATGATGATGATATTCTTTAGCATGCCATTAATTTCTCATATAATGCGTGTCTGGCATGCTCTAGACGTCTATGACTTCATATTTACATGATATAAAATGAGAACCATCCAAATCGGGTTACGGTTCCTCCCGTCAGCCCTGGTTTGCGAGTTGTTTAGATCTTTACTTTAACTAAAATGTTGAATACTTAAGTTGGGGCCTAGCCCATATTTTTATATTGCATTCAGCAGCCCACTTTAGTGGATCAACCCTTTCTTTTAAGTTTTAAGGTAGTCTGGAATGGAGGTATATTTTCAAAATAATTATCTATACTACTTTATAAAGTAGATTTGAGAAAATCTTGAAAACAACTTAAATTGCATAAAGGCACAAATCTTAAATCTCTTAATTGCAACTTTAATAAGCTAACATACAACTCTACTATGCTAACATACAACTCTACTATGCATAAAAGCCTTTTACAACTCATATTCACACCCAACCAGCACTACTAGAAAACAAGGTATCAACGACGAAAATCAACGAGGGAAAAAAATCCCTCCCTGATCAATGAGGGAATGGCCAAAAACAGATTCCTCACTGATTTCCGTCGTTGATAGCATTACCTACGAACATTTGACTGACAGAGTATCAACGACGGATGACCCTTTTAGCGACGAATTTGCGAGGGAAATTTCCCTCTCTGATACTCTGCATTTTTGTAGTGCAGTGACGATTTCCTATTACAACTTAGATTCAGGCGACAAATCTTTTCTCCAAGCCGACGATTCAGCTTCCAATGCAGGTTTTATTTGTGTTATCGCTACTTCATGCGCCCTCTCATTCTATTGATTTAGAATTTTTTTCTCTCTCCTCATACGGTTTCAGGTTAACCATTTGGTCCGATCTTCTTTGAATTTCAGGTAAACCATCGATTTCTTTGACTTATTTGATTCTTCCTGTTTGATAGTATATCATCGATTTTATTCCGCATCTCGATTTCTTTTTGTATGATTCTTATTGTTCGATTTAAACTATTTGATTTTTACTCTATATCTCGATTTCTTTCTGTTTAATTCTTTATGTCTGATGTCTGTTCATTCTCTTCTTTTGTAATTTTGTTTATGGTGTTGACCGGAAGTAAGTTGTTAACAAATTAATGTGGTACTAATGTTAATGGAAGTGATTGGTCAATTTTTAGTATGTGTGAGCAGGAAGTAAGTGGTTAACAACTATTCTTTCTGCATTCATTTGATGGTGCTTTAGGTGTTATGGTCTTTGTATTGTTATGAAAGTCAATTACAACATATACTGGTAGGTTCATTACTTAGTTCTTTTTTGGTTGGTGGTAGAGAGGAATAGCAAAGGTCAAGTGTTATCATGGATATTTCTTATTTCTCCAAATGGGTTCTTTCTATATGATACATGGCCTATTTGATCATTGTTCATTTATTAATCAATTGAGAGAGCTTGGTTCTCCTCATTTATAAAGTAGAAGTAGACGTTTGTAAAGGGATCATTAATTAGTGTTGAGTCTTGGTAAAAAAGAAATGGTGTTCCACAACTATATGAAATCCTTCTAATGTTTTTTTCTGATGAATCCAAACAAGTAAAAAGTAAACATGGAGGATTGCCACTTAAAAAGTAAAACACATATTTTGGTTACAAAGATATTGCGTTTAGAGTATTATACAATCAATTAGGAACTTGTACATAATCAGGTTTCACAGTAATAATTCTTAAGTAGAATGATAGTTGTTTATTAGGTAAATAAACTTTAAATGGGTGATGCATTCTGGTTGTTGGACTGGTTCTTGAAAGAACAAAAATCATGGATTCAATCCATTCAACGTAGGCAACTCAACAAAACTCAGGCATTATGCAGCGTTTACAAAGAGATAGATTAGCTCAAATACAACCATAGATTAGAGTAAACAAACAACATAATCTAACAATGACGCTGGCAATAGTCATGTCCTTGGTGTATGCCATTAACTCAATCTACCCATTTTTAAGACAACTTAATTAATTATATGGTGTACTGTAAAAGCTCCTCAACACACATCATCTAGGGATGGCTTCTCTCCCTTCTACAAAAGATAGAACAAGAAGGGTACTTTTCTAACAAAAGAAATGATAAGCAATAACTTCTTTTTGTTGTATTAAATGTTGACACATACCTGAAGATCATTCTTAAAGAGATATATCATCAAAAAACTTACAGCAAAAAAGCCACCAGGCCAGTTCCATTCCTAGCATTCACATCTAAACTGTTTGTATTGGACTTTTTCCGAATTGACAACTATTATTTCAATTTTTAGTAGTATGTGTATGTACAAGATTATATCTATTTTACTGTTCGATTGATTTTATTTTTTCTGTTTTATTGAATTTATTTCACATATTTAAACTGTATGTACTGGGTTTTATCCAAATTGACTACTATAATTTCACTTTTTAGTGTGTGTGTGTGTGTATATACGTAAACTATATGTGAGATTGAATTTATTTCACTGTCAGATTGATTTGATACGATTGTTTCTGTTTTATTCTTTAGGGTACTCCATTTGGTTCGATCTTCTAATACGATTTCAGGTAAACCATGCATCGATTATTTGATCCTTTCCTTTGTGTTTGAGAATGTGTAAAAAACAGGTTATCTTTTTGAACCTCCACTTTCAGCAAGCAATATCTTGAACTAAGCCGTTTGTTTCTTCCCTCCAGTCAAGCAATATTTAGAAATATCTTGAACACTTTGTTTTTGAACTTTTTTTCCCACTTCATTTCATATTGGGTCACTCTATTTTTTCCCAAAAAAAATTGGTACTACAAGAAAGTAAATATCTTGATGTAAAAATAGAAGTAATGCACTTATAGATTACTCTCCTATTTCTTGGGTTTTAGACTACAAGAAAGTCGAGTCAGGAAATGTTTCTTAAGATTTATGAACCAATACAGCAATATAAGAACTTTCAAAACTTCTTTTAGGTATTATGTTGTTATGAAAAATTAAAACATATATTGGTAGGTTGTTGGTTCATATACCGGTAGGTTCATCACTTAGTTCTTATCTGGTTGGTGGTAGAGGGGAATGACAAAGGTCAACAAGTGTTATCATGGGTGTCTCTTATTTCTCCAAATGGGTTCTTTCCATATGATACACGGCCTATTTGATCATTATTCATTTCTTAATCAACTGAGAGCTTGGTTCCTCATCTTTTCTATAGTAGAAGTTACTGTTGCGTCCTGGCCGGTAGAAAATAATTGGTGTTCCATAGCTATATGAAATCCTTCCAATGGGTTTTCTGATGACTACTCAAAGCAAGTAAAAAGTAAACATAGGGGATTGCCACTTAAGAAGTGAAACACATATTTTTGTTAAAATGATATTGGGCTTTAATAAATCTTTGTGGGTTGTAATGGTTTCATTAGGCTTAATGAATCTATTAGGCTTTATTTTAGTATCATTGGGCTCTAATGGTTATACCGGGCTTTAATGGGCTATATTGGACTGTAATGGGTTATATTGGGCTTTAATAGATCGTAGTGGACTGTAATGGTTTAATTGAGCTTTAATTAATCTATTGGGCTTTATTCAGTATCATTGGGATTTGATGAGTTATATTGAGCTTTAACCCGTTCTTACATACTTTAATGGGCTATATTGGACTTTAATTGGTTATATTGAACTTTAATAGATCTTAGTGGTTGTTATGGTTTTTTGGGCTTTAATAAATGTATTAGGATTTATTCAGTATCATTGGATTTTAATGGGTTATAATGGGCTTTAATCCGTTTTTACGGGTTTTAATGGGCTATATGGAGTTTAATGAGTTATATTGAGCTTTAATGGTTTATATCGGTTAATTTTAATTTTGTAATAATTTATAATTAATCTATTTTTAATAAATTGTAATTAAAGAAAGAGTATTTATTATTTGGAGGCCCAACAGGCCAGATATGCTACCCAGTTAGCCGAGCAGGTCGCTTTATCGCAACATTTTGTGACGTTTATTAGGCGTAGTCAGGATACGTCCCCCCCTCCCCCCGGTCCTCCCGGTTGTTAGAATGTTATTTAAATAACTTTCGAACATTAGATAGTATGAATTTGGTATTTTAAATTGTATGAATTTGGTTATTTTTAACTTGTTGGACAGTTTAGGTTATTTTTCATGGGCAGGTTTTGTATAAAAAATACAGAGAATCTGTAATTTTAATTTTTTTTTAAATTTTAAAAATCAGCGACGGACTAGTGACGGATAAGTCGTCGCTAAAAATTTGTTGATCAGTCGCTAATCTATCGCAAAAAGTCTCCGCCGCTAACCTATCGCTGAAGTTTCTATCGGTAAATCCATCGCTGACTGCTTCCGTCGCTAATCTGTCACTGATGAAGGTCCGTCGCGGATAGAAACCGTCGCTAATCCGTCATTGAATCCCGTCGCTGATAACATTACCCACCAGCTTTTTGCCCACGAGCTATCAACGACGGAAAAAGTCCTCAATTTGTAGTGTGTTAATAGTAGTGAAATCGAAATAAATTTCTGTACTACCGTGCGGATATCTTCATTAAGGCATTGAAAGTTGGTGACAAGAAGATAGAAGTCAAAGCTTGGTGTGACACAAGTCTATCTTAAGAGGGGGTATTACCGTATTAGAAGATTTAATCTAGATTTGGTAGTTGTTAGTTGTTGGTTTTTTCAGTTATGCATAAAATAAAATATGTTGGTAGTCATTAGTTAGTATGGTTATATATGACGGTTTAGTTAATCATTCAACAACTGTTAAATTGTACGTCAATAAATATGTAAACTTTCTGCTGTATAAGTAATAACATGTTACGTGTTGTAATACACAGTTAATAGATTTCTGTCTAGAAACTAGAACTTTAAGTGTAGAAATTACTGCACAATATTGATCTTCCTGCAGTCCTGTTATTTTTACACACTAAAGTTGCTGTTTCTTTCCTTGGATTCAACACAGAAAACGGGGCATGTTATATATGTAGGGTCGGTCGCAGTTAAAATATCGTGTTACAAAGTGATTTACAGTCCCAAAGAGATAACAATAAATCACAATACAAACTGACCCAATACAACAAATGCGGATTAACGAGATCTATATATTGTATATTTTTGTCTAACAAATCATACTGATCCACAAATGTAAAATTAGCAGTTATATCAAGTATACGATCAAATATCAAAATGGCATGTAAATCGAGACAACAAGATTTAACGTGGTTCCACTATCGAGGTGATAGTGTACGTTCACAGGGAGAGAGAGATCGATTTATTACTAACTGGGAGAACTTACAACGTGTTTTTACGAGATCTTTGGATCAACGAATCAACTAACCAAAGTTTCCTCAAAAACAAAGTTATATATATATATATATATATATATATATAACAAAATATGACGAGAGGAAATATAAAGGAAGAAAGAAACTTGGGGTAATTTTAATGCCATGCATGCATACATATTTATAGCAAAAAAAATGGTAGCCACATTTTTCTTCATGTTGGCAAGATGGCATGTTGATGATGATGAAGTAGGTTKTCAGTAGTAGATTCACTAGATTGAGCGGCAAACCTATGCCATGCAAATTGGCAATTTGAGACTTCAATTGGTGATGTCATTGTAGCTCCCAAACATGTGCCTTAAATTTAATTATCATGCTTCCATTACTTGTACCATGTTGTGTTTGCACAGCATCCTAAAAAACTTACCAAATTAAGTTTTTCAATACTCCACCATGATGTGCAAATCACCCAACAGAACCAAACCGCGAATCAATCCAATGAGCATGAATCAATAGCTGATAGAGATTGACACGAGGTGAAAGAATGCATTTTGACCGTGACGAGCTTCGGCTCGGCCATCACCCGTCAAAGCCAAAAGCAAAAATCTGCAAGTGTGCAATCTCAACAAAACGAAACGAACTAAGCAACCCAAAACACGTACCAAGTAATAACTCCACAAAGATGTCGCTATGTCATCTGTAGTAATATTCTCATCTCTCCCACAAGGTGCCAAACGGCATTAACACAATCTAAGCTGGATCAAATTCGAGCAATACTCGAATTTTGCTGGTGGTAACGATTTTGTGAACATGTCAGCAGCATTATCGTTAGTGATGATTTTCTTTAAGTGCACCACTTTTGCATCATGCAAAGCTACCAAAAATGCATCCCGTACATTAATGTGCTTTGTACGAGAGCTGAACGCCAAATTTGTAGCCAAGTGAATCGCACTTTGGCTATCACAATTAATTCGAACAGTAGACTGCTTCAAGCCCAAACCAACCAGGAGTTCCTGTAAATGAACCGCTTATTTAGCAGACTCAACTGCCGTAATAAGTTCAGCTTCGGTAGTCGATAATGCAACAACAGACTGTAACCGAGATCTCCAACTGACAGCTGTTCCACCTAATGTAAAAACATAACCGGAAGTGGATTTCCAAATGACACGATCAACTGCGTAATCTGAATCGCAGTAACCAACAATATCACAATTGTTTTGCATACCATAAATGAGACCGTGAGTTTCTGTACCTTTCAAATAACGAAATACAGTTTTCACTGCTGCCCAATGTGACTTACCTGGATTCGATAGAAACCGACTAATCACTCCAACAGAATGTGCAAGGTYGGGACGAGTGCATACCATAGCATACATAAGACTCCCGACTGCACTGGCATATGGAATTTTTGCCATCTCAACTCTTCCAATATCATCTACCGGACAATCGTCTTTTGTAATCTTGATGTGTCTTGGAAGTGGCGTGCTCACCGGCTTTGCTCCATCAAGATTAAACCGCTTCAAAATCTTTTGAATATAGCCCTGTTGTGTCAACCTGAGAGTACGAGACTTTCTGTCCCGAACAATTTCCATGCCGAGAATAACACGAGCTTCACCGAGATCCTTTATTTCGAATTTTGATTTCAACCTATCTTTCAAATGGTTGATTTCAGATCGATCCCTACAAGCTATCAACATAAAGAAGTAGATAAGTACAAATACCACCGCTAGATCTATGATAGACACAAGCGTCTTTCTCACTACGCTCAAAACCCAACGAGAGCATAAACCAATCAAACTTCTTGTACCACTATCGAGGCGACTGTTTAAGTCCATAAAGGGATTTTTTTAATTTACAAACCCATTCAGTTTTGTTGTCGGAGACAAAACCTTCGGGTTGCTTCATATAAATAGTTTCTTCAAGATCTCCATGCAGAAAAGATGTTTTCACATCTAACTGTTCAAGCTCCAGATCATGAATTGCTACAAGGGCCAGAAGGACCCGGATAGATGTGTGTCAAACCACAGGCGTGAAGATATTGTCATACTTAATACCCTTTCGTTGTGCAAAACCTTTCACAACCAGGCGAGGTTTATAACGTTTATCATCTTTGACGTTATAGACCTATATGCAACCAATTGCACGGCTGCCTTTCGGTAATGGACAAAGCTCCTAAGTATAGTTTTTCGATAAAGCTTCCATTTCCTCTTGCATAGCTCCTAACCACTTAGCACAGTTGCTCGAAGCAAGGGCCTCCGAATAGTCAAATGGCTCATCCTGTACAACATGCAAAGCATACTCAAGCTAGTCAGTGAAACTCATATTTGCATAATCCCAATGACCGTACCTATTAGGAGGATGGATAGTTCTCTGGCTCTTCCTCGTAGGTACTAAAACTGGAATTGTATCGCCTTGACCTCCACCATCATTCAGAACTTCTTCCTGAACTGAACTAACTGGATCAGAAGTAGATGTATCTGGTGGACTAACATCTTCTTCAGATTCTAACCCCAAAGTAAAACCACGAGCAGATGAGCTGGGTACAATAGGACTGTCAATTATCTCATCTCCATCGGCTATAAGAGAAATGAAAGAGATAGTTTCCGGTTCTAGAGTGGGTTGTCGATCTTGATTAGACTTGAACATAATTGACTCATCGAAGGTAACATGTCGAGAATGAATCACCTTTCGGGTGACCGGGTTCCAGATTCGGTAACCCTTAATTCCATCTGTATAGCTGAGTAAGAATCCCTTGATGGCTCTAAGATCCAACTTGTCCTAACCTGTCACATAAATATAAACAGGACCAAATACACGTATGTATTTCAAACAAATATTACCCTTACCCCTCCAAATTTCTTCAGGAATCTTTTCCCCCAATAGCTGAACACGGTAACCGATTCACAATGTGTACAGCAGTATGAAGTGCTTCAGCCCAAAACCTTTTAGAAAAACCTGATATAACTAACATACATCGAATTTTATCTAACAAAGTTCTATTCATCCACTAGGCGACTCCATTTGATTGTGGATTGCCAGGTGTTGTCTAGTGACGGTGGATACCTCTACATGAACAAAAGTCTTTAAAATTACTACTAGTGTATTCCCCACCATTGTCAGATCTTAGCACTTTTAATTTTCTATCGGTCTCGACTTCGACTAGTGCTAACCATGTTTTAAATATTTCAAAAACATCTGACTTTAACTTAATCACATACACCCACAGTTTATGCGAGAAATCATCAATAAAGGTAACATAATATTTACCCCCACTGAGGGACTGTGTCGAAGATGGTCCCCAGACATCTGTATGAACATAATCGAGGATCCATTTGGTATTGTGTTTTCCAACCCCAAAAGAAATACGCGTCTGTTTACTTGAAACACATTCTGAACAGAAGTCCAAACTCGTAGGCGTATCAACTGTAATGAGTTTCCGTTTGCGCAAAATCTCTAAATTCTTCTCTGAAGTGTGTCCCAATCTGAGATGCCATAAACGGATAGCATCTAAATTTCTCGAACTATCCGCGATACACGCGTCAGAACTGACTGTCTCGCCTACCCGATGAAACAGGTTATTTTCTGCATGTTCGCCTTTCATCACAATAAAACTCCCTCTGGAGACACGCAAACTCCTATTTTCTATCCGAATCTTACAGCCAAGTTTGGACAGTTGTCCAACAGATATCAAAGAACGAATCATAGATGGTACATATTTAACATTCAATAAAGTTCAAATATTACCATCAAACATTTTGATTTTGACAGAACCAATACCCCGAGTGACACATGATGTATTATTTCCCATATAAATACTTTTACCTTTAAATTCCTCGAAAGTAGTGAAACAATCACGGAATGGTGTCATATGGCATGAAGCTCCGGTATCCAACACCCAACGCCTATCACTTTGTGGTGGTGTAATCGTTGCTGAAAAGCCTGTATCTTGTTCAGTTGTGACTGCTGAAGACTCTGCTTTATTCTTATCTTTGTTTTTCAAACTCGGGCAAACTTTTATCCAATGACCTGGTTTGTGACAATAATTGCAATTGCCTTGTTGCTTGGATTTCCCGCGATAACCAGGCTTACGAGACTGGGAGCGGCCACGATTTCTTCCCGTATATTGTTGATCGTCTTGGTCTCTTTCGGTAAAGAGACCCTGACTGTTGTGGTTGTTATCTCGTGAACTGTTACCGATTTTCATCTGAATTCGTTGTTCTTCACAGATCATCCCTGCTTTCACATCAGAGAAAGAAATAGAATCTCTTCCGTAAATAAAACTGTTAGTGAACTGGAAATATTTCTCGGGAAGTGACTACAACAAAATCAAAGCGAGTGCCTCATTATCTATGGCAAAAATAGAATATGTTGCCTTCAACTTCATGATATTGTCTTCGAATTCAGTCATGTGGGCCTGAATAGTTGTACCTTCCTTCATTTTGAAGAATAAGCACGACCTCATCAGTAACAGTCAGTTAGTCAAAGTTTTCTTGAGATAAAGATTCTCAAGTCTCTTCCAAATCCCTGCGGCTGTCTTTTTAGAAACGATTTCAGAAATAACATTTAGACCCATAGCCATCTGTAAGGTAGTGAAAGCCCAAGCCTCCATTTCCTTAGCCTCCAAAGATGACATCTCCAGATCTTTTTCTTCCGGAGCAAAGACTATGGAGTGGACATCGTTTTTCCTAAGTGCTGCTGCCGTAGTGAACTGCCATTTACCAAAATCAC
The DNA here is from genome assembly GCF_001531365.2 of Cynara cardunculus var. scolymus. NCBI lineage: Eukaryota > Viridiplantae > Streptophyta > Magnoliopsida > Asterales > Asteraceae > Cynara > Cynara cardunculus. Next base: position 12,688,126 of record NC_037537.1, on the reverse strand, counting down.
CTTCCCCTTTCCATTTTTCTATTCTAATCCCGGACCCCGATAATTTAAAAGCACCCTTCTGATAAACATTTGGATTCGGGTTGGAACTAGGACCAGAAAACGGATTTCCTGAATCGCCAGACATTTTACCAGGCACTTGACGTGCAAATCAAAATATACAATCTATTCAAATTTAGATCTAGCAAGCTCTGATACCAATTGTAGGGTCGGTCGCAGTTAAAATATCGTATTACAAAGTGATTTACGKTCYCAAAGWGATAACAATAAATCACAATGCAAACTGACCCAATACAACAAATGCGGATTAACGAGATCTATATATTGTATATTTTTGTCTAACAAATCATACTAATCCACAAATGTAAAATTAGCAGTTATATCAAGTATACGATCAAATATCAAAATGACATGTAAATCGAGACAACGAGATTTAACGTGGTTCCACTATCGAGGTGATAGTGTACGTTCACAGGGAGAGAGAGATCGATTTATTACTAACTGGGAGAACTTACAACGTGTTTTTACGAGATCTTTGGATCAACGAATCAGTTAACCAAAGTTTCCTCAAAAACAAAGTTTTATATATATATATATATATATATATATATATAGGGGATTGTTCAAATAAAAACCACCCAATTTGTATAAACCGTGAAAACTACATTCAACCAATCATAATTTTTAGTTTTGTTCATTTTTTTGTAATTATGAGAGGTTGATTAACCATTTTTATTGTGGAGGGTGTTAATCATGGATATTATCGTCTTCATTATTTTAATTCTAGAGAAATACATGAAACAATTTCATTAAAATTTCATTAAATATTATATGAAACAATTTCATAACTATATATGAAACAAATTTATCAAAAAAAGTTTTATATGAAACAATTTCATAAGATTAAACAATTTCATGAAAAAATTTCATAAGATTAAACAATGAAATGAACGTATGAGGGTGGTTTGTACGGTTTACACAAATGAGAGCGGTTTTCATTTGAACGCTCCCCTATATATATATATATATATATATATATATATATATAACAAAATATGATGAGAGGAAAAATAAAGGAAGAAAGAAACTTGGGGTAATTTTAATGCTATGCATGCATGCATATTTATAGCAAAAAAAGTGGTAGCCACATTTATGTTCATGTTGTTGATGATGAAATAGGTTGCCAGTAGTAAATTCACTAGATTGGGCGGCAAACATATGCCATGCAAATTGGCAATTTGAGACTTCAATTGGTGATGTCATTGTAGCTGCCAAACATGTGCCTTAAGTTTAATTATCATGCTTCCATCACTTGTACCATATTGTGTTTGCAAAGCATCCTAAAAAACTTACCAAATTAAGTTTTTCAACAATATAATGTGATAATTAATAGCATTATTGTCATCGAAGTTTACATATCAATATCTCCCTTTCTTCTTTATAATGTGATAATCAAGAGCATTATTACATATGTTCATGGAGTTCAGCTTTTGACGATGCGGAACCGATCTTCAACCTTCTTTGTATTTGCATTTACAAACTGCAAAATCAAAGAAATTTGCATTATAAATGATGTTTTGGTTTCTAAAGGCATTTCAAAATTAGAAAACTGTAGGTCATAACACGATACATTGCAAACCTAAATTTTTCCAACATAAATTGCAAAAGCTTTGGCTTTCTATGATCGAATAAATAAAAGTAGGGTAACACGTATGTATCTAATAGTATATACATACATACTACATGTATACATACATATATATATATATATATATATATATATGAGGGAGGATCAAATGACAATGCTAACTATTTAAGAAAATACGAAAAAAGTCAAATTACGTACGAACTCACATGTGATTTACATTAACGGTAAAAAAAAATGTGTGTGGGTGACTTTGGCCGCGTCTTCAAGCCGCGGGCAAAGTCGCGTGAATCACATGTGATTTTGTACGTGATGTTAGTGTAAAATTACATATGATTCGACCATTTTCTTATTTCTTAAATACCATTCTCGTTTGATCCCTACTCATATATATATATATATCATTTGAATTTAGACTGTATTCGATCTGCATAGCTATGAGCCCTGCATCTCACATTCTATTTTCCTACTACTTGTTATAAAGTTAAATGTAATTATGAATATTAGAAGTTTATGAACCACAATGATTCTTAATTAAGTTGAAAATCAACATCCATCTTCGATCTTCTTATTATTTTTTAGTGCAACTAAAATACAGATGTGTACAAGTATATATACACACAATTTAAACCTGGGGAACATGGTTTTGGTAAATACCTCAAAATTTAGCTCTATCTTTGTTGTATGCACTCTTGCATATCCAAATTGAGTTATTCTCGATAAGCTCCAAGTACCGACCTGAAAATCAATCACTTATATATGAGTAATTTTCTATAAACACAGACAAAGAATCTGTAAATATCACCTTTGGAGGGAAGCTGTCTAGTTTGAATCCAGCCATCCCAATAATTGCATGTACGGGTGCCTCGTAATTTCCGTTGTCATATGTGTCCACTCCATCTGGACCTTTCTTTGGCATTGCTTTACATTGGTTTTTATACACCGCACATGTTCTTTCATAGTTATGGACATGTCCAAACAAAACTAAATCCACCTGATTTATGCATGCATCAACAGTTGAAAGATTGATGTTACCATAAAACTCTCAATGGCATTAACTTTTAGAGAAAGCATGCATGTCTGCCTAGAATGCATTAGGAAGTTTCAGACATATTGTGACTATATATTGCTTTTGTATGCTTTTGTCTTGCCCCACAGTGGTCCAAAAAGATAGTGTCGATGTAAGAAGGATAATATATACCTTGTTTGCCACTAGCAAGGGTTCAACTGCTTGGACAAATCTATCATCAACACTTCCGCAACTAGAATACATTGGTCTGTGCCTGAAATTAATAGCAACCAAAAGAAATTAGTTAAAATAATCTTCAATGGGCAATGATGTTTCCAACTCCGTGTTGTCTTCTATCCATGTATGCATCTATTTACCCTGTAAATATCACCCATGGAGTTCTTGATCGATCAACGGCAGCCATGTCTTTGCTCATCCATTGATACTGTCACGAGTGACATATGCAAGTCAATCATCAGAAATCAATATATGATCATTATCTTTATTTAATTCAGGAAGCAATTATATGAAACCTGCTCTGAGTCTCGAGACCAATCATGCTCGGTTGAGATAACTACGAAATGCACACTCCCTTGTTCGATTGAGTACCATGGCTTATCCTTTGCTGGTGTTGGCATCGGGAAATAACTCTCATAAGCCACACCACATTCTCCTCCTGAGTCTGGCGTGATGTATACAGAGCCCGAATTTATATAATCCCTACAAGTTATTGTAAATCTGTTAGTTTTGAAATGACAATAATATTCTTGTATTAAGATTCTCATTCTGTATGATGATAATTCCATTTGTTTCCTCGTTTTCATTTCCTAAGGCCTATTTCCGTATGATATTAGGATAGGTCGATATCACCTAATTGCTATGGTATTCAAGCATTTTCAAAGAAGACATGGAATAACTATCTACTCTTTGTCTAGATTCAAACATAAGAGCACTTATATGGTCCATACCTTTCATGATTTCCAATTGCAGTCATATAAGAAATTTGCGAAGCCACAGGGCTAATGAGGTGAAGGAAGAAATCCCATTCCACCAGAAAACCTGTCGCATAACTTATATCCCCAATGTGGAATATGGAATCTATATTTCCGGATGAAACTTCATCAGCCATGGCTTGAACGACAGCTAGTGATCCAGGCTATATTCATATATACCATGAAATTTAAAACACCACCAGTCATAAAGTCGTCCTCGGAGAACAATGAAATTCTTTCAATAATCAAGTTATTATAGTCCATATAACATTTTACCTGAATATAGTGTTCAACAGAAGCATCTCGAGGGGCCTTACCCATGTCACCAAATGCTAGAAACGTCAGTTCGTTTGATCCCCCACTTGGTGGAGTTTTGAACTTGATTCTAGCACTCCAACCAGCTGAATTGCTACAGGATTAAATCAAAAATGTGAAATTAATTACTAGCTACATCTCATCCCCCTTCTTTTCACATTCTTTACCTTGGTATTTCCATTTTGTATCTATATATCTTCAAATTAATTTTGTTGGATGACTTAGAGATTGATTAATATAATAATAGATGAAAGTGTTCGGTTTACCTTCCATATCTGTAAGAGAATTGCGTTGAAGGCTTGAGTCCATTCATCACTGCAGAATGAATATATCCTGGATCATGCCAGCCGAAATCCTTTGCGGGGCTTTGTATTGCAGAAGCTGGAATTTTTCAAAACATGAAAAGAAGTCCAGAATAATCTAGTTTGCTTATCGTAAGAACTAATAAATAAGATGACACGTATATACTTATTAGAAAACCAGAATTAACATGATTTTTCAAGAGCTAACACATATCTGTTGATAGAAATACAAGAAAAGAACATAGTGAATGACGATGGGCAGTTTTCAATCATTATCAACGGGACATTAAAGCATTGGGTGCATAGTCGACATAAATCAAGATATATAAGAACTCACTGCACATGTTTTCTTGAGAAAATGTTGTAACATGAGAAGCTTGTGTTTTCCCATTAGCATACTGAACTTGTTGAGGGTTTTTGTCTCCGCTAACCCATGTTAATCTCATCTGCATACATGAAACCATCAGTTTAATTCAAGCCACAAAAAGCAAGGGCACGCCATCTGAAGTTTGTAAAATGAATCATAATTTTTAATTCTGATAACATTGAGAGAATTCTTGAAAAATCAGTATTCAAGGACCTTTCATCAGTTTCACCTGTAAACTCTTAAAAATTACGTCATGCATCATTATATTACATCAATTTTTTTCACAAGAAGGTGCTTACTGATGTCCCTGTGGAATCGATACTGGAGAGATGCCCATACAATGGTTTGTTTGGATTTGCAAACTTCAGCAGGTTAGATTTTGCTAAAACGCAAGGAATCTGAAATCCGGCACCAAAGAAGACAAACTGGATATCAGTTCTGATGTTGATAACATGAAACGTGAGTGATGCACTGCATGTTGTCACCAAACACTWGCCCTTTTGATCATATTTTTTGCATTCCTTCTTCTTGCAACCRATATAGCCTGGATCATTACTTACAAATTGTGCCTGCATTGCATTACCATTTTATTAACTTTCTCATAACATCTTAAAGTGTTTGTAATGCCTTAATAAGTTTATGTTAGCACCTTTTGTACTTCCACGAAAGTTGTTGTTTACAGGAAAAATGACCAAAACGCACCTCAACAATAGCCATAAAGCATACAGACCACTAAATACAAACAGATATACCAACAACAATGTAAGAGTTTGTGCCTTAAATCTACCTATACAGTTTGAGCATGCAGCTTCAAGTCGCATGAGGAAGTCATTGGTACAGGGGAATTGTTGCGGTGTACAATTTTTGCAAGTTAAGTGTAAATTTCATCACTTCGTCTATGTGAGATGGCTTTGCAACTTTATGTCGAAAATGGAAGTCGCATGTGGCAAAGAGGCAGAACATGGTGTGGTTGCAACCTGAAGTCACGTCCACCAGTTTAGTCACATGGATAGACCTGTTGATAGCACAACCCCCATGATCACCATTATTGTTGCTTTCTACTTCTAGGTCATTTCGACAGTGAAATTATTTACATCTCAACAAATACAAAA
>NC_037537.1:12667973-12680717 GCF_001531365.2 Cynara cardunculus var. scolymus | reverse complement strand
ATATATATATATATATATATATATATATATATATATATGATAAGGCCTTTTTGTATATAAAATATACGATGAGACTTTCTTTTTCATCGCATAGATTTTGGACCACTCAACATCAATCTAGTGGTGTAGGATTTTCTGGATAAAACTTGACCTCCATGACTCATCCTATTAACAATGAGATCCTTTATAGAAATGAAGAAAAGAGATACATCCCCCATCATGCATTACTGTGTTATTTCTATTCACGCACATCCAAAGAAGAGATGCTGGCAGGCAGGAACAAGGCCGGAAACTGAAATTCCCAATATGTCTGCTATCTTTTCGGGTGAGTGCAATACATAATTTTAAAACCCCTCTTCTGGTTTTGCTTTCCTAATATATTTACCCAACTAAGAATGATCTAGCAATTAATTAACTTCAAAACCGAAGAGTTCTACTTTTGTTGCAGGAGTTGATCTAAGCATTAAGAGTGCATTATGTGCACAGATGTACATGTGAGCTTCTTGAGGCTTATATTTAAAGAAATCATGAGCTTCTATAGTCTTGTAAGAACAAAAAAAAAGACAAAATTTATGGTGAAGTCAAAGAATAAAGGAAACCAAGTCTTATGCCATGTCCATCTACAACCTTGAATATATTTGGCTAAATTATATGTCAAATTATTTAGATTTAATTATTTAGCTGCATGCATATAATTAAACTTATTTTAACTAAGAACCGAAATTCTATGTATAAATTTTTCTGGATTCCTAGTAGCGATTGGACAAAAACACTCAACTGTGGCACAATTAGTTCAAATTCTTGTGTAAATTTTCTAGCATATTTCATGTTCATCGACAAACAAAAAATAATATGTATGGCTTATTTCATGTTGATCGACAAACAAAAAAATATATGTATGGCATAATTCATGTTGATCGACAGACAAAAAAATATATGTATGGCTGGTGATCCTGACCATTTGATCAGTCATTCATTCATGTCCTTCTGGGTGTGTTTGTAAATTATGTGATTTACCATATAATCGTATATGATTTGGTCCTTTGCATATATTTTATTATATGACAAAGTTCTTGTTTGAACATCTTCTCTCTCTATATATACACACATGCATGCATATACATATAGTGCAAGTAGTATGGGTGTTATGTAACTCTTGAAATTTGATAGGAACATGACTGGAATATATTACTTCTGCCTAGCATCGCTTATTCATTCCGGCCTCTAATTTCTGACAAACAAAAAAGATTAACACTTATTGGCTTAGGTACTAACCTGTTTTCGTGACATCCGTGAGAATACATTTTTACATTAAAAACTCTACGGTAAAATATTATGAAGGTAAAAAACCTTCGAACCTTCATGGCAAAAACAATGTGAAGGTTACCTTCACGGTATTTTGCTGTGAAATTTTAAATGTAAAAGAGTGGTATTATAGGTCTCACAAAAATAGGTTGGTCTCACGTGATACCAAGTCTAAACTCTTACTTCCGTTGATTCAAAATTATGTAATAATTGATTGGGAAATTAATTGAAATAACCATTGTTATCGGTTGGTTTCACCTCTTACCCACTTCTTTACAAGGTTTACTAAAAATACCCTATGTCTGCGATTTTTTTTTTGCGGACTTCGGTGAAAAATCTAATTTTTTTTTGCAGACCTGGTGGAAAATCTATTTTTTTGCAGACGTAGGTGAGAAATGTAAATTTTTTAGTAGACCCGGGTGAAAAATGCAATTTTTTTTACAAACAGGGGTAGTAGGTGTAAATTGTCTTTTAGTTGGATCGGCAATTGGGATGCGAGTTTTTCAGACCTATGACTATTTTGGTAAACTTGAAAAGAAAATAGCTAATAAGTAAAACCAATCATGAGAAATAACTATTTTAATAAATTTCCATATTTGATTTGATATATAATCAATAAGAAAAACGACTGAGTTATAATTAAATACTTGGTTTAAAAAACCTTGAATAAGAAGTATAATTTAGAAAATTTGTGGAGTACCATCAATATCATCACTACATGCATTAATAATTATTAATATGTAATTAAATATATTAGTCTATCGCATGTAAGTCAGTTGGCAAAAGAATGGAAAGACTTTACTCAAATATATAACAGGTCTTAGGTTCGATCCAGGCCTTGTTTTGAGTGAGCTAAAAAATGTCCCCTCATATTGTTGTCCTGTAAGACGAGTTACGTGTGGGACCGGTTAGGATTGCTTGTAATCAACTTTTGCCCAAATATGTAATTACATATTTAAGTTCCTACTGAAATTCTTCCCAAGAAAAAGGAAAAGAAAACCTTGTAGTTGTTTGATACCTACCATAATAAAAGGTGGTACCATTGAGATCAACCAAGTAATAATGGTGTTAATGTGAAACTAATAAAGATCTAATTAGCATATAGAGAACAGAGAGGTGAGTTTATTTTACATCATCCGGTAAAAACTGAAATATTCAAACGAATACATGTAATTGTTAGTGCTTACCTTCACAGGATAATGGCAGAGAAGCGGTAGTACACTCAGATCACCCGTCTGCTGATACAGAATCAGGTTTTGCGGGCAAGCATTGACACTGCATGCCATTTGAAGAACCCCATTATTTTTACAAACAATACATACACAAACATATATATATATATATATATACATATATAATTGAATCTAATTAAATAGTAAAACATATTACTTACTCAGCATGTGAGGGTGAAATCATACCAATCCAATCACTCTTGGAAGGAAGAAGTACCCCGCTAACCGTGACCGTGATCATCTGGTCATCTGAAAGCTCTGATGTTGAGCTTACTTGTATTTGAATATAAGGGTTGGGGTTCGGGCAAGCTCCTAGCTTTCTTCTGTTCAGTAGCCGAAAATCGGATATTGCAGTGTAGTTCTGAAACCCATCCATGGAATCCAACAGATTCGTAGGCAATAAAGAAGAATCCGAAGAACATGATGTACGATGCAAGAAAGAAACTAAAGAAAACAAGAAAAATGCAAACCACATGATCGATTGTGGTGGTTTCATAATGAACAAAGAAATCTAACAGGTGGAGAAAAAGTTTATGGGCATTGCAGTCATGTGTTTGCTCATAAATCTAAGTCGCTATATAGTGGCAAAATGTGAACGAGATGCCGTCTACAAGTCTACTTTCCTTTCTTACAGGGTGCTTTACGAAAAAGCAAACTGGCAATCAATACGCAATTAGTTGCTTATTAATACACAATAATTAAACGTTAATTAGTCTTACAATTTATTAAATACTTATTGATAAAATTGTGAGAATATAAAATCCTTCAAATCATTCTTCAAAAGAGTCTTTAAAAAAATAAGGAATATTTCATCGGTTGATATGAGAGTCGGAACAAAAATATTACATAACATTTTAATTAGACGTGTGGTCGTAAGTTGAGACTCATGGTAGAGAGTTTAAATATTTTTCTAGTAATTTCGATTTCGTTAATTAATTTGTAATATTGTATTTCAAAAAGTATATTATTATTTGTGGCCCTTTCCGAAAGAAAGACAAGATTATCTTAGATTAACGGGGTCTACACGTAGAAAAAGAATATGGTAGCCGAATGTCACATATAATTTCATTGTCGTACGTTGTTTATTAGGCTTCTTGTTGATATTACTTATGCTGTCCATGCTTTTGATCCTTTAATTTGTTTATATATTGTCTCTCACTTTCTTTTGCTTCTTTATATATATATATATATATATATATATATATATATATTATTAATGTTGGTATTTTATTCGACGATGGGTTGGATGATGATGATAATACGTATAGGTTACACTGGAAAAGGTGATTTAAAATGAGTTGAGTAGAGTTGGATTGATAATATTTTTTTAAACTATTTTTTTTTTGAGATATTTTAAAAACGTTTCAAAATTAAATGCATTGTTATTTGATTTGATGATTTTGCAACTTGTGATTTGTATTAATTAGAATTCATTATGTAAGAAAATGCATTAATGACACCAAAATGGTTTGTTGAAATTTTCGTTTTTCATCTCTGGTCTTCATTTATTACAACTAGTATGAGAACCGCGCATTGCGCGGTATTGTAAGTAGAAAACATCTTTCATACCAGAAAATAATAACGAAAATAAAATCATTTTAATATATAAAGAAACATATAAGATAAACCAAAATAACCTATGTAGATCGCTATATATGCATATGGTTCAACTTGGTCAGTAGTCGAAGCCTCTTCTTCTATGCTTACTCAATCATTTATCATCCATCTCTATCTTCAATATATTCTAATCCTCGATGAAGCTTTTTATGAAGATTTTCTTGTATACGATGTAGAATAGAATTGCATTAACCATTATAGGCGTTAGAGAGAATCATAATAAACATGGAAAGAAATAATAGAAGTTGGATTTTAGAGAATATGAATATATAAACTTAGTAAAATATTACCTTATCTACTCGGTGGATGGATGGATGTTATTGAACACTTCATGGTAGACAATGTTTTTTTATGAGTGTACGGTGTTCCATTTCTTCATCAGCATTTATTATGGTTAATCCTTCATGCGATGTCATTCGTGAAACAGCCACATATAGTTGTCCATGTGTGAAAACCTATCAAATTGGAATATTATGCAATTATATGTGAATATAAGTACATATTTAAATATGCTAATATAAGAAAACTGATGTATTGTTTCGTTTCAGGAGGTATAGGCCAACACGACTTACAGATTGTCTTTGGATTTTATTAATTGTCATAGCAAAGCATGGGACCAACGGTATTCGATGTTGATTAAGCTTGAATGGTAATTTTGATTCGTTGGGCGACATTATTATTCTTGAAATAGTGACATTTTTTCCTTTATTAGTTCCTGAAATAATGTCACCTCTAACAGACCATGTTCCAAGTAACGTGACAATCAATCGTGTTCCATTGCACAATCCTTCTATTTGATTGATGTTGCATAATAACATAACCGGGGCTCCTACCTTTAGCTGAATCTCTTGATTTGATACGCCATTGAATTGCAAACTGTTTAAGAATTCAGTTGGATAAAGGAGGTCTTCATCATTTGTTTGTACACTTCCTTTGCAAACCGTGTCTGAACTTAGATATGTTTTTCCTTCTCCTGGAAGCATGTCCATGATAAATGTGTTCAATTCTTGGACCATATCATTTTTTGGCGTGAGAATTGCCCTTTCAGTTATATGAAGGACTATTATAGTTTTCCAAGAGAGAAGGATATATCATTTTAACGACTGATTCAATCGGGTTGCCAACTGTTTATAGGAAGATGCCAGCAGGCAACTTTAGCAATTCATTTGTTACATCATCATAGGCAGTGCCATTTCCAATTTGTAACATCCATGAATCAAACACCTTAATATTTATTATATCTGTCGGTGACAAAGTGTTGCATTGCAAACACATATTCTCATTGAGCTCGTATACTTTGAACCAAAGCCACAAATAAGATGAATTTAGTGCAACATTCACAATGTCGGCTCGATTTCCCTTTGGTATTACTGGCAAAATTTTCCAAAAGTCACCACTACAAGCAATTGTGAGTCCACCAAATGGTTTGTCTTTACTATTTTCATAACGACAACTCATTATGTCACGCAAACTTTTATCCACTGCTTCAAAGGAGTGTTTATGTGTCATAGGGGATTTATCCCAAATAATCAATGTCGTTTGTTGAAGTAACTCGGCTATATGTGTGCCGTGACGAATTTAGCAAGTTGACTCTGCAATTAAATCAAATGGGATTCGGAATCTTGAATGAGCCGTTCTTCCATTTGGTAGTAGCAAAGCTGCAATGCCTGAAGTAGCAACCGGTAATACTATCTTTCCTTCTGATCTAGGTCTTGATACGACTGTATTCCAGAGAAAAGTTTTCTCCGTTCCTCCACGACCGTGAATGAAAATCAAGTCTCCTCGATCTTTGTACATTGATGCAAGAATGGCATCATAAGCTCTTCTCTAGCAAGTATTGAGACTGGAAAATGAGATGTCATGAGTAACCTTCAAATCCTTGGTATAATAGTCAAGTTCTTCGTTGACCAATCTGTTACGAAATTCTCGTAACAGTTCGTTATTTGGGAGTGGCATTCCATCTATGTCTTTTAAACTTTTTCCCATTTTCAACACGATTGCCTCGATCTCGAACAATGTGTGAGCTTCAATTTGATCATCCGTTAGTTGCATGCCATGTGCTTTGTATTTTTTACGTTGTAGTGTTGCTATATCTTCGGACAATGATATGTAATTTCTTTTCCAAATATTTGGTATATTTGAGACTTGGCAATTTGCAAGAATTTTGACAAATAAATGTTGCAACTCGTGACCAATTGCCTAATTTGCTGTCTTTGTTAAGCAATCAACCCATTCATTATCATCATCATCATCTAACAATCCAAGAGCATAGCAAGCTCCCTTGAAAAAAGGATATGTTTTGCCATTCATTGTTCGAATGTGTTCGTACGAAGTGCATCCTTTTACAAAGTTTAAAAGCATGCGCGTTTGACGGATGAATGAAATATATTCTGCCAATTGATATGCCCGTTTTACATCTTTTCCATATTTCATCTCTTGCACTCCAGACCTAGTGTTTTGGGAATGTTGAGTAACTAAGTTCTCTGGCATTGAGATTTCTTTTGTTGGTTTCGAGCCATTCTGTGAACTTTGTTCTACTTACTCCAGGTTTGACCACTACCAACTTCGGGTTATCATTTTTGTTAAAAACAACCAGTTGTTCATCTGGAAGATGGAAAGGTAACCGCTCCACTGCTGGATATCTGAAATGAATATCGTATTGGAAAATACGTCAACATGCTTCAGCAGCCGAAATGCATCTGCAATCTAAATATGTCTTTATTTCATCATGGTCATCATCCGGGTTTGTTGAATAAACTGTAGCAGTAGCTCTATCAGAACCCTTATGTATGTACTTGAATAGGTACTTCACGACTCTCGAATGATTACAAAGCTCAACATTGATATGAGCATCGAATTTAAAAATCAGATCTCTGCTATAAGGTACATCATATCGATTGTCCAACTTATGTGTTTTCATCTCCACAAAAGCTACTGTATCTCTTCTTCTGTATATTGGAAATCCATCTTGATCAATTATTGTGTGCGAGACAATTTTTTTTGGGAAAATACTTAGAGCATTTGCTCTGTAACATACACGGGGATGATGGATAGAGATCTCCGCATGGACCATGAATCATGAATTTGGTTACTACGTTAAACCCATCTGGATCGATAATTTGATTTGGAATCTCGGTTATGATGATCCTGTCAATATGATCTATTGATGGGTTTTTCCATGACGACTCCAAGAAAAGTAATATGTGCGCATGAGGAAAACCTCTCTTTTGAAACTCAATGCTATATAAACATGGGTAAAAAAAAAGACATGGTTGTTTGTTATGCATGATGAAAAAAATACATGCAAATGTGAAAGTTAATTGCATGTTTGACAAAACGACAACTTGTAGTAAACAGTTGATACTTACATGCAATTACCGTTCCGAATGGTTTTCTTGTTTTTAAGTCCGCCATCAACTGTTTGAGCTTTATTTCGAAAACCCTGCTTACAATGTCAACCTGATTTGGATCATCTTCACTGGAGCATTTCATTTATCTCTGACCATTTGGGGTTGCAAGTAAATGTCAGAAAAATATCCGGGTACCCAGCCCACTTACATATTGCCATGGCATCTTGGTAATTTTGAACTCTGTACCTTGGACTACCGGTATGTGATGAGGGTAGTATTATTGACTTTCCGATTTTTTTTCCATATGTGTCACCACGATTTATGGCATCCATCAACCCAGAAAATAAATATGTTCGTAATTGATCTTGATTATTACGAACTCACTGAAATCTTCCTTCTTCAATCGTCATAAAGCATCGACAATATATTGTTGAAGAAGCCTACCTGCATGAAGAAGAGTATGGCCCTCGTTTGATCGTTGTTGCAAACGAAAACAATAGTATTGTCGCATTGTTACAAATTGTCTCTTTGAAGAAGATCCGTCCATGTTTTGGAGTAATATATTTTGCCTGAACCCATCTTCACAGTAAGGATGTATTAACGGGTATGTCATCGACATAAAAAACGAATAGAGATCAGTAATCCGTTGAAGTCCAGTTGTATGATGTTCAACAATAACATCACACTCGAAATTGTTTTCGCTCAGGTCACCAACAATCAAGGCTGCAACTTCATTATCATTTAGATTGTACTGTCGGCCATCCGTTGTGCGACTGTTTATGATCTCTAATCGAAAAAAAATATTCGGTTCACACATATATCTGTCCCTTGCCATGCGAAATGAATGTACTAACACGTTGTGTTCTTCTAACATTGTAGACAGATCCTGTGTAATTTGAAGATCAAGGCCGTCAACTCCAAATTGCCTTCTCATTGCTTCAATATTGTTATTTGTCTCATTTTCAGTGTCATAGATATATAGTTGCACAAATTAAGGTTTCTTCCCAATTTCTGGTAACAAAGAACCAATCATATGAAAATTTTGGCCACTAACCCTGTAGATGTAGGGACCTTTCGCACAATTAATCTTGGAATCCACACGACATCCGAGCGAAGTGAATGCGAACATTGAATTGTAAGTTCTTATATCTTTTCGGAAATTGACGCCTTTTTTCCCAGATTCTAAGGAAAGAAGGTAATCAAGTGTCTGTGGTGTTGCGGGAAGCAATGGTAGTTTGACACTTCCCTCCGAGCAACAACTCATAAACTTTGGATTAGATGTTTTTCTCTCCTTTCGAGATCTTTCTTCGTACCACATGATGGCACCACATTGTCCACAAGTGTTGTAATAACCGGATCCTGGTTATTACCCAAGGTATTTAATACGTGATTATAAGATTAAATGATTGCATGATAGCATGATAAACTGATATGTTTAATACATGCCGGTATTAGAATTTGTGAATTAATTGGATATATATATATATATATATTTTTTTTGTGTAAGTATATATATATATATATGATTATTATATGCATGGATGTATGTATGTGTATGCATGTTCATGCATGAGGTGGAAGGGGGGGAAGGAAGACGGTTTAAGCCGACCTTCCATATTTGGAAGGTATAAAAGGGGCTTCACCTCCTCMTTTACTTTTCCTGCTATTTTGAGAAAATTGAGAGGTTTTAAGAAGTGTTGTCCGGTTTTCTAAAAGTGTTGATTTCAAGCCGATTTGCAAGTGTCAAGTTTCAAAAGGATTGATTTCAAGCATTTTGGTTTCAAAAACTTTATAATGTGAGTGGTTTCTAAACCTTTTTGTATAAAGATTTTACTGGTTTTGCATGCTTCGTATTGTTATCCTTTATAAAGAAACCTTGATTATAGTGTCTAAGTGTTTATCCGGATAAAGAGTGACAGGATTAATGTAAGCCGGATAAACCTTGAGCGGTTCATTGTCCGGATTGTTTTTAAACCGGATAAGCCTTAAGCGGCTTATTGACCGGACTAGTTTAAACCGGACAAGCCATGAGCGGTTTTGTTATCCGGAGTTAGTAAACCGGTTGAGTGTTGAGCGGTTTATAATTGGTAGTATTACTTAAAATTTTATACTGAGAAGTAGGAATACGACCACATGGGGATTGGTTTATTTTTAAACCGGACAAGTCTTGAACGGATTGTTGTCCGGATTTGATATTCGTTCAAATATGAATTTGTTCCAAGTATAAACCGTTCAAAGAGTATGTGGTATGCTGACCGGACAAAGTGGATTTTATTCCAAGTATTTAAACCGGACAATTGTTGACCGGACTTGTTGACCTGATTTGTTGACCGGATTTGAGATGATGTCATGTTTTTAGAAAGAAATTACTATTTTATCATAAAAATGAAGTTTTGATATAAATGTTTTCAAACTGATAACAATTCCAATGACTGCGATCTATTCGGAATTATTTTATAAAGTTTTGATGAAGTGATAAGGGTGGCATATCAAGGAGAAGTGTCCAATTGATGAAGTGATAAGGGTGGCATATCAAGGAGAGGTGTCCATTTGATATAAGGGTGGCATATCAAGGAGAGGTGTCCATTTGATATAAGGGTGGCATATCAAGAAGAGGTGTACATTTGTTATAAGGGTGGCATTGTCTGTGTGTGGTATTATATAACTCTTTCTATTATATCCCTTAAGACTATCGTGGTCTGGAATCTTTATTTCTTTGTGATTTAAAAATTCAGGATCAAGGTTCTTATTGGAAATCATAGTCTGAATGTTATAGAGAAGGAAACGTCAGGTTTGATCTGAATCTTTGTTTAAACCTCGTTTAATAAAGAAAAGGTTTAAAATGATATTAAATGGAACCCGATTGGTTTAAAGGTATGGAATTTGTATAGCTGCGTGGTTAGCTTGAATGTGGAAGATAATTTGTTATTACCTTCTTGTGTACTCATATATTGTTATGTATATATGAATAGTTGTTTTATAAAGRTTTTGGTGATCCTTCACCCTGCAATTACATGATTGGTATAACTCACTAGACTCTTCAGTCTAACCCTCGTTTTTATGATTTTAAAATGCGTATTGCAGGAGGTGTAGAAGGTAAAGGAAAGGAAAAGATTTAATGCTTTTCTTATATGCTTTTCGGATGAGGAATTGCTTTTGATGATTAGTTTTGTTGTTTAGTGCAAGATTGTATTTTGAATTTTTGGACCTTGTATTTGGTCATGATAGTATTCTTGTACTAAGGGACCCAGATGTATATGAATATGTATTTCTTTGGTGTGAAATATGTGTTACATGCAATCTGTGGGTTGGAGCGTTACAAGTGTGATTCGGTTTACCAAAATTCCAAGGAGTTGCAGAATTTTCTGATAAGATTAAACATGTTAATTTTTTTTTTATTAAGATATACATAAATAATTATAAATGTATTATATTGAATTAGCTTTGGTAATTAATATAATTACATTCAATTTGTAGATGAAAAATAAAAAAAGATAACCAACCAATCTTGAGTTTTGAATTAGTTTGTCTTTTCCTATAGTAAATTTTTTAGGAAAATTGAAATATCAATATTGTAATAATAAGAACTAACACTTTAGGACATAAAGGTTCAACAATTGTGGTGATGACGACTTTTTCATCAAATTTTATAATAAAACTAAATTTTAATCTTCATGCAATTGTTTAGCATCAATTTTAAGTTATTTAATGCAAAACCCACATTTCGAGGATAGATTAAATAAATAAAGGGAATGTTGATGGTTGGTAATTAGAATAATTATGTATTGAAAGATAAAAACCAACAGTTACCCTTTATTTATGAATTTAGGAAAAATTGATTGCTGTGATTTTATTTTATAAATATTAAACTTAAAAATGTTATTCACAAAGTTAACAGACATACCTTCGTGGATAACAGTATTTCGGCTTGATTCCATGATAGTCGAAGTTTGAATACTTCTTTGTGCATCCACCTCCATTGCCCAAATTGCTAGATTGGAAAACAAATCAAAATCATGAACCTCATAAGTTTCAATCTATTTGAATAAGAAATTAAGCGATTATAAAAAAAAGATAAATATAAAAAACTAATTATCATTATAATTTTTATCGTATGTGTGTGTATATATATCTATACGTATGTGTGTGTGTGTGTGTTATAGTAAAAAAATTTAATCACAAAATAGATCAAAATTCAAAAAATTATAAATTTCAACACATTTAAATAAGAAAGTAATTTATTATAAGAAGAAATAAATAAATAAAGTGACCAGTTAGATAATATAAATATATATGTGTGTGTGTGTCTGCAAGTTTAAAATGTAAAAAAAGACTGACATTTTCAATACCTTCTAAATTCCAAAACCTTGGAATTTGATCGATGAATGTCTTAACACATTGAACTTTTAATTGTGTCTTCTCTGGATTTGGAAGTAATAACTGATTAATAATTTCAATTTTTCTACGAAGTCTAGCACATTGACATATAACCTTTTGAACTACATGTAACTGAGAGGTGGGTAAAGGTAGCAATCTTTTTTCTCTGAGTTTATGGCGCCTCTCAAAACGTGCAAGACGTGAAACAAGTAAACGAACTTCACCGACCTCTTCGATGTTTTCCATTCAACTTATTTTTCCTCTACCCTACAAACAAATAATGCACACATAATTTTCATATATTTTAAATGAGACCCCAAGTTTAACATGACATTATATTTGGTTAAGGAAAAGAGTAATAAGTAGTTATTTTCGATAAGTAAGAAAATCATGTAATTAGATAACTTAAATGACTGATAGTCTAGTAATTTTTGTAAGATGGAATATTTTGTATAACAATTTTTAAAAAATAGATAGTTTAGTTAACTATCTAAAACTTAATAACCAAATTAGAAATGAAATAGAAATGTGTTTTATTTGTTATGTATTGTCAAAAATTAATTAAATAAATGTATGAATCAAACATTAAAAATTTAAAATATTTATCGGATGCATGTTTAGCTATGAATTAATCCCCGATTTTATAATCTACGTATATCATTTTACATCCTCAATAATATCTAATTTATAAATTAATATCTTTTAACAAAATTGAAATAAATAAATATATGAACCATATCAAAGTTTAATAATATAAAGTATTTTGTTGTTTTAAATAACCAAAAAACCATGTGAAAAAAAAGTAGTTGTTGGAGAAAGAAAAAATATAAATTGATTAGTTATTTCATTTTAACTATAAGAAA
>NC_037537.1:12651418-12667045 GCF_001531365.2 Cynara cardunculus var. scolymus | reverse complement strand
TAATTAAATAAAATTTTCAAATAATTAAAAAGAACAAATAAAATAGAATGACGTCATTAATGAGATAAAACTTTATTATTTTATTAAAGCATTGTTTTATTGTAAACAACATACTTTTAATTTTAAGAAAAAACATTATATTTATTAGTCCAATGTTGAACTTATATTAAGGTGGTGTTTGGTTAAAGATATTAAGTAGTGACTAATGAGAATAAAAATAAAAGAAACTGTTTGATTTTATATAAATATAATTGATGTGATGTTATTATGTTGCTATTGTCATGTTGAAATGTCATAAGATGCATTGGATTATAATACAATTCACTTCCCAAAAATAAACACGAAATAGAATGGATAAATGAAAGGAACAAATATTTATGGGAAAAGTTATCCGTCTTCCTAGTCTTCGACACATGAAAAGGGCGTGAAAAATTCTTTTCTTGCGTCGAAATAATAACAAATTTGTGATATTGTTCGTCAAAGATTCCTAGTGTTAGTTTCGATTTTTTACAGACGTATCAGAACGTCTTTTAAAGTTATTACCTATTTAATTTTTTATTATATTTATATTATATTAATTACATGTACTATAAATCTACCAACAAAAGAGCAAGTGAAAATTCATTCAGTAAATAGATATTCTTCAATGAACTTAAAAAAAACTGGGAGAAATGAAAATTTATTCTCATTTTCACTTCTTGTCATTTTCATTTTCATTTATCAACATGAACCAAATAGACCCTAAAATCTATCAAAGGTAAGCAGAAAACATGGAGTTGATATTAAATCACCATATGATCACTAATAAAAAATGTATTCTACTGAAATACTAAGAACTTTGAATGAAAAATTTAATTGACATGTCCTGGGCCATAATATAATCTAATATAATGCTAAAAAGATAATCACCCAAGTTATTCAAACTATAATAAACAAAACTATCAATTGTGAGAAATTGAGAGACTGAATTAAACACTAATCAAGCGTTGGCCTCATCATCGTTGACAATAAACTTTCTTTTATGTGTAGTGGTTGGAGTAGCATTGTTACACGGCTGGATCCCATAAATAGCATCCAAATTCTTCATGTCACTCAAAACAATCTCCTATGTCATTTGAAAACCACATAAAAATACAAACAAAATAACTTAAACATAAGGGACACGATTTAAAGTTCTTGGAAGATAGATAAAATGATACAACAAACAACTGGAAATATGGGTTTTACATTAAAAAAAATACTAATCGTGGTTGAATCAACATGCTTGTATTCTTTCTCCAGAACATAATTTGGATCAAAAACCTTAAAGACAGTAAAGATATCGTTGTTGTGTTTGATATTATATTAAGACAGTTACAGGCAGAATACAAACTTTTTCCCACAAAGGGAAGTAATTTTGCATGGTAAGTTGTCCTTGTCCGGATCAGATTTGTTTAATAGCTTCAAAGGAGAAGAGTCTACCATCCTCTCAGTAAGTTTGTGAAGCACAACACAGTTGACAACACCGGTGTCATCCCGAATAGACAAATGTAATTTGAACCTGATCACAAATGGCATAATGATTGAAGATGTAAATTATGAAAATGGTTAGCAAGCGTTAAAAGTTTGGAGCACTTGCAATGTCAAAGCATTCTTGTACGCAACATTACAAAAAGCACATATGTAGACACCGTCAATAAGATTGACTTTTCTACAGCATCCTTGATAACCTAAATAGAACCATTCATATTGTGTTTCATTATGTTCAATAACTCCCAAGATGGTTATGATGTAACCATACGCACATTAAATAAGAGGATGTTAGTGTAGAATCAAAAATTGTTTGATCATAATTGATATGCATTGATTATTCAACGCATAAAGTATCCATTTCTTTACTTATTAGGTAGTTTATTTTCTTTTATCCCAACCTTGAGTCCTTTTTATTACATTATTTTCCATTTGCTTTTACTTGGAGCTAAATTAAGTGACTTGTCTTTGCACCATTAGAGTAGAAGAAATCTTAACTTGAAAGCATAATGTTCTCTGTTGTAGCATTCCAACAACATTGAACTTTCATAAAGCGGCTTTTAGGGAAGAGCTTAAGGATTCAACTGCCGATTAAGGAGTAAGACAAATTTTTGTTAATTCGGTGGATAAAGACCTCTACAGCTAGGATGAAGGATTTTTGGAGGTTACTTTTGTTTTGATGTGATGCTACCTTTTTCTCTTTTAGCCTTTTGTCTCCTTTTTTGAAACCATGGCTTTTCCAAGACTTTTGTCCTCTTGCTTGGCTCTTTTATAGAAATAGGACCCCTTGGTTGCTCTCATAATTCATCCCAAAATCACTTAAGAATCAGATCTGTAGTTCATATGTTTATGCAAGTTAGTTTTTAATTTTCTTTAGTGTTCTTCATTATGAGTTGCTGCAACATTGTTCTTACTTTATTTACTTTTCTTGTCTTTTAATTTCTGCTCTTTACATTCAGTCATTTACTTTCCGTCATTTATATTTATGTCTTCACTTTTTGTTCTTTATATTCCTTGTCATTTAATTTCTGTAATCACTAGCTGATTCCATTAGCTTGGTGTAAGACAAATGGTGAAATGTTAAACCGAAGGAAAGTGGATGTTGTTTCGCAATAACAATGTTCCACTATTTCATTCAAGTTTTTATAAAAACCAAGTACACTTCTTGACGAGTTGATCACTTTGAAAGTATTAAAGTGCTATGATCTTAGAGATAAGCCATTGAATGCACGTCAACTTGAATGATATAAGAGGTAAACTTGAGAAAGTTACCAACAAGAAGACTTGTCATTTATGTCTTTCAAATTAACTCCCGACAGGTTGGTCTCTCTTTAAAAGTGTTAAAGTGCGGTAGATTCGAAGATGAACTATCTAAAATACACGCCAACTTGAATGATATGGGAATCGGCTCGAGAGAGGGATTTTTAATAAAGAGATTTATTTATCCGTATATTTTGAAGACACCATTTTGTCGCTATCCCTGGTCCGGATACCACATAGAGATATGGGTTATAAGCTATAACATAGTGTAATGGTGAAGTTCGAGAGGAATACCTTCAAAATAGATGGTGGAACTAGTTTTGGCTTACTGTATGATGTAGCATTCCTACAACATTGTCTGCTAGAATTTGTGTTTGCATTTCACCATAAGTCTTACACCCATGCTACCTTTATTTATTATGTTATTTGTAATTATTAACTCAAAGCCAATCAAAATTTTCAAATTCGTCATCTGAAGTTAGTCTTTCAACTCGATATTTTACAACTTAAGATACCTATCTCTGTGGAATACGATACTTGGTTCTTACAATTTTATTACTTGATGGCGATAGTGTTGACATGTGTATACTTGCATGTGTTACCACTTAGTGTTGTAGAGATACAATATCTAGATCCCATCAAGTTTTTGGCGCCGCTGCCGGGGAAAGGCGTAAATCTATGGTTGTTTAGAGATTGAGTCTTGTTAAACTAATTTTTCTACCATATTTGTTTCTTGTCATACGTCTCCATGTGTGTACAAGTAATAAGTTTTTGAGTTTATCTTTATGTGAATATGGATTAAATTGGGC
Organism: Cynara cardunculus var. scolymus; assembly: GCF_001531365.2. NCBI lineage: Eukaryota > Viridiplantae > Streptophyta > Magnoliopsida > Asterales > Asteraceae > Cynara > Cynara cardunculus. The sequence goes on along the minus strand of NC_037537.1, from coordinate 12,663,467 downwards.
AATCGTTTGGGCCGTATGGATCTGTTTTCTGTGACTTTTGTGGCAAAGATCATTTCTCGTACAGTTGTCCTTCGAACCCCAAGTCTCGTTATTTCATGGGAGATAGTAATTGGGATACCTCACACTTCAATGTTTCTACTAGCATCCTAATTTGTTTTTAAATAGTCAAAATCACGGCACATTCACATCACCAATACCTCCCTACCAAGATTGGAGCAACAATTATTCAAATACTTTTGATCAATCTTAGGAGGAATAAGTTGATTTTTCTAGGAGTTTTCAAGGGGATGATTTTTAATAACTCATTTTTACCCCTTACATTCTCCGAATCTCTTGAAACTATGATGAATGACCATTTGCAAAGTTTGCAAACTATGATAAATGATAACATGCGAAGTATGTTAAACATGCAAAACTCACTAAGAGACATGTCTGTTGCCAATATCACAACTTATGTTGGAGAGCTCATTCATAAGGATGAAAGACAAACCCAAATTCCTATACCAAGTGATATTGAAAAATCTGAGTGTGTTGGTAAGGATGAGAGTGAGGTTAATATTTTAAAAAATAGTCAAGAGATTGAGAGTTCCAAGGAAATACCTGAGCAGTTGATCAACCTTTGTTCACTTCAAAATAGTGAAGAGGTGCAACAAAATTTCAAGATTGTCACTGACCCATGCTTTAATGTTGTGAAGAAAAAACATATTGTTGCAAATACAACAGCGTTTTTGCAGAAAAGTTGTGCAAAAAACCTTCAAGTTATTTTTAAAAATGAACGTGATGATAAATCCAATGACTTGGGAGACTCCATAAAGTCATGTTCAACTGCTAGTGAAGTGATGTGGAGAACTCGTTGTGGGATGAAATGTCCCCCCATTTGTGCCATTAAAATATTTTGTCGTGATCAAGGAGTGAAGCAAGTGGTAAGGAAAGTATTTAAGCATAAGTGGAAAAGGAAACACCAAGATGAGTTTGTGAGGACGATCTCGGTTGAGGAGCATACTGATGTACTTCAGCACTCATTCCAGCAACAACAATAACACTTCAAAGCCTACTCCTTTGGAGTAAGATAGGTTCAATCACTTTACTTTAGTCTCCAATCTTTTTTCCTTTTGAGTCTGGGATAATTCTATATTTTTAGATTTATTTTCTTTACAAGATTGCATGTTCATTGAATGTTACCTTTGATTTCATAGCCTGAATCATTCTAAGGTTGTTAGTCATTCACCTAGTAGATATGTTCTTGCTAGAACTAGCACCATTCTTTTTGGGACACAACTTGACTCACACACCAGTAACACGAGGGGCAAGATATAAGCCTTTCTTCACAACTCACAAATAGCCACTTGTATCCTCTATACACTACACACCCCATATAGCCAGTGAGGGCATTGTCAACATTTCAAGTTTGGGGGAAGGTGTTCCACTAAGGACAAAACATCAATACAAAAGAGCAAAGCTCTAAAAAAATGCCTTAGATGGACTTGTATAAAGCACAAAAAATGTCCCATACGGACAATATGCATGCTTTCAACAAAAGAGCACAAAGTGCCAAAAATTCAAAAAAATTCAATGTTGAAGCATAAGAAAAAAGGCAATGTGAGAGAAGAAAAAAAATCCAAAGAGAGTAAACCTATAAAAAGTCCTATTGACCTCAAATGAGAAGTGTGTTGAGTTTAGCAAAGAAAATATTAGTGTTAGCATATGGTTCATACATCAAAGTTAGGCTATGAATGGTTTACTAAGGATTTATGAGAGGCTATGATATTCATGATGATATGCTTTGCAATATGTGTGCACTTAAGATAGACTAATGATCCCACAAGTTGATGGTACCAAGTAGGGTCACAAAGAGGAAGTCTAGCACCAAGAGCAAGGTTGTGCTCGAGTGGTGTGGAGGTAGTCTTGTTGTCAGAGATACCGACACGTAATAAGAGATCAACAATGTACTTTGCCTAATATAAGTAGATGTTTGAAGTGTCATTGAGGATATCAAGGCCAAGAAAATAGTGTAGAGTACCAAGATCCTTTATCCCAAAATAGGAGTTGAGAGACTCTTAAAGGTGAATAATACTTGCTATGTCACTGTCAATGATGATCATGTCATCAACATACAACAGTAAAATATAGAACCTGACTCAGTGGTACGACTAAAAACTCCAAGATCATTTTCATTAGAGAAAAATCCTGAGGAAAGAACAGTATTGTCGAACTTCTCGAACCAAGCATGAGATGCTTGTTTGAGAGCATAAATTGCCTTGCGTAACTTGCATACCAAACATTTTGGATGTGGGATGCTGGGAGGTGGTGTCATGTAGACTTCCTCAGAAATATCCACATTTTGTACATTAACATGAAAAAAGACCACTTTTGAATTGCTGCAATGGCAAGTAGGCCTCGTACATTCGTGACTCAAGCGACAGGTGCAAGGGTTTCCTCGTAATCAATAGCTTATTCCTAGTTAAGTCCTTTAGATTCCACCCTGGCTTTGTACCAATCAAATGAACTATCAGACCGAGTCTTTATTTTGTAAACCATTTGCAACCAATAATATATTTTCCTGTATGGAGAGGGACCAAATGCAATGTCTAAGCGGAGTGAAGAGCTAGGAGCTCCTCATCCATCGTTTGTTGCTAAAGAGGGTTAGTAGCATCCTCTGAATAGGAGGAAGGTTCATGATGAGACAAGACAGTGGCATAACAGTTATAGTCACATAGATGAGAAGGAATAATTCTTACTCGATCAGTCCGACATTTTTTCGATGGATGAGAAGTGTTGGATCCAATTGACCAATAGATGTCTCAGGAAGAGGCGATGAAGATGGAGCAGATGTTAAGTCATCAACAAAAGATGGTGAAAGATGAAGGTCGATCGAAGAGGAAGGTTCAAAAGTAATGGTGTCAGAAGTAAGTGAGTCAAGGGATGGAAGCATCGATGAAGAAGGGAATGACAGAAGATTGAACCTGAAACCTGGATGAAGATGAGAACGTTTTGTGTTCCTTGAAGGTGACATGTTGGGAGATTCAAAGATGTTTGGAATATAGATCCCAACATCATACCCTTTGTGATCAATCCCATAAACAAGAAAACAACAAAGACGAGTTCAAGGCAGGAGAAAATTACTTTTCAAAGATTGATTTAAGATCTGGGTATCACCAACTGAAATTCCTAGCAAAGGATGTGCCAAAAACAACCTTTCGAACGAGATACGGTCACTATAAATTTTTGGTGATGCCATTTGGGTTGATCAATACACGTACGACATTTTATGGATTTAAGGCATAGAGTATGCAGTTCATACTTGGACAAATTCGTAATCTTTTTATTGATGACATTTGGATTTATCCCATGAGTCAAGATGAGCATGAACAACACTTGAGAGCTGTATTACAATTGCTAAGAAGAGAGAAATCATATTAGAAGTTCACAAAGTGTGAGTTTTGGTTACAGGAAGTGCAGTTTCTAGGACACGTTGTGAGCACGGATGGAATAAAAGTAGATCTAGCTAAGGATGAAGTTGTGTTAAGGTAGGAACCTCCAAAGACGCCTTCAAAAATTCAAAGTTTTCTAGGACTGGTCGAGTATTACAAACGGTTTATACAAGACTTTTCTCGAGGATAACTTCATCATTGACAACTCTTACAAGAAAGTCTTGTAAGTTCGAAAAATCGAAGCAAGAAGAGGAGCTTGAAATTTTGAAAGAAAAGTTAGTCTTTGTCAAAAGGGACAGAAAACTTTGTTGTTTATAGTGACACATCGAAGCAAGGGTTAGGATGCGTCTCAACACAGCATGGCAAGGTGATAGCATATGCATTACGACAACTGATGAAACATGAGAAAGGAAAACTGACACTATGTGTAATATATATAATATTTTTTTTAATTTTAATAGAAAATCAAGAAAATGGGTAAAATGACTAAAACGCCCTTCATTAAATTGGACTTAATGGAAAAAGTTAATTGACGTTAGGAGGAAGGACGAAAATTATCAAAGAGTGTCAAACGTAATGGACAAATATATTAAAACAAAGTTGTGGAATGAAAACTGTTGAAATTTACAAACTTTAAAGAGCAAAAGTGAACGTTACTCTTAATTTTTTTGAAAAGTTTGTTGTTATAGAAACAAGATATTTTTTGAAATCGATTGTCATAATACAATATATAGTTACATTTTTGACAATTTGAAATAGAAAAACCATTTATATTTTTATAAGGTGGTTACTTTTAAAATACTGGATTTTTGTCATTCTAAACAATCATTTTATCTGATTAACAGTTTTTCAACTTACGTAATATTTGATTTTGATATAATATATATTTCTATGTAATCATCAACTATAATATAAATTTATAAATTAACATCCTCACCATTAATTAGTTAGAAAATATATCAGTTATCGGATAAAATGGATGAAACATAAATAATTAAACTTTGTCGTACTAATTGTAAAAGAATATTATTACTTGCATTTTATTTTGTATTTTATAAATCTTTAATATTTATTTCGTACAAAAAGGCTCCTATTTGTTTTTGAACATTAAATAAAGATGGCAATGCTTTATTGTGTATACGTAATATGGTTGCTTCGTTGAGTTTTCTCGTGCATTGTTGGCGTATGAGGTTGTGATGAAATGGGTCCATGCTCTTTATAACAGAAACAAAGTGCGGAAGGTTTTTAAGATATTAATAAACAAAATGTTACGTATTTGGAATTTGTTACTAACAAAATATACAGAGAGAACGTGCATCTGGTTTAAATGTTAATCAAGTTTATTGTGATAATTTTGTTAACTATTTTTAACCAATGTTAATCCATCTTATATATAGGTTCATATTCATCTTATAATTTAATGACAAAGATAAATATGTAATTTTCTTTTTTATGTAACTCCAATATTATTAATTGGGAGTTACAAAATCAAAAGATCCCCTAATTTTTGTTAATTTATTATTGATCTTATTTTTTTATAATATTGATTTTTCTATCTATAATGTTTTTGAATTTGTGATTGGTAGAAAAGACCCGATATTAAAGTTTTCGGTATCATTCAAGCTATCATGGATAAACTCATTGTTTATAATACAGGAAACTATTGTTTACAAGTTGTTCATACTTGTTTCTTTTATTTATTTCATTTTGTGTAGCAACTATTCTTATTAAGTTCGTAAATGTTATGCAGTTCAAGTTCATATATATGTCAATTTTTGTTCGTATTTGACACAATGGTTCATATATATATAGATGTGTTCATATGGTTCTTACATTAACAAAAATAAATTAACAAAAATTATAAGATTTTTTGATTTTGTAACTCTCAATTAATGATATGAGAGTTACATAATTTTTTTTTTACATAAATACCCTTTTCCACTTAGTTCACATATGTTTGTGAAATTGTAAATTTAAAAAATTAAATTTTAATTAATATGATAAGTCACAACCGTTTATTGTAAAAATCAATGATCAAGATTGGTTAACAAAGTTAAGACAATAAACTTGGTTAACATATGAACCAACCCTTATATATATATATATATATATATATATATATATAGGGGAACAATCAAATGAAAACCACTCAATTTGTAAAAACCGTAAAAACCTCATTCCATCAATCATCATTTTTCATTTTGTTCATTCTTTTTGTAATTGTAAGAGGTTGATTAATCATTTTTATTGTATAGGATGTTAATCATGGATATTATCATCTTCATTATTTTAATTTTAGAGAAATACATGAAATAGTTTCATTAAAATTTCATTAAGTAGTATATGAAACAATTTCATAACCATATATGAAACAACTTCATCAAAAAAAATATTATATGAAACAATTTCATAAGATTAAACAATTTCATGAAAAAAATATCATAAGATTACGACGGATGTGGCTCCCCACTTGCGGAATTGCTGATATTTTTGAAACTTTGATGAAAAAATGGTTAGATAATGAATTTTGTTGAATGAAATGGTTATTTTCCAATTAATAATTATAAGTCACCTAAAAAAAATTCAATTAATAATTATACATCATCTAACCCTAACAATTAAAGTTAATGTAAAAACAAATTATATATATAAAAAATTCAATAAGGCTAAAAAACTATATATGGTGTCATCTTATTTTTATTATATGTTTATAAAAAAGTAAATTTTATTACATAATAAACAAATATCTTTGAAACTTTATGGGGGTCGTTTAAAACCCAAGCAAACCTTTTAGATTCGCTCTGAATACATATAAAAATACGAACCGTCAAACAACCATGCATTTATACGACAATCCCTCATCGATTGATGGTGGGAAAACAAAAACAAAAGTTTATTTAAGAACTAAATAAGTTTTTAATTAGAAGCATATTTTTATGAAATTTTGTTTTACTCGATAACATTTGAAAGCTTTGTATCTAGCCTGTTTATAGTATGGAACACCATGTCCTTGTAAAGTTTTGTAAAAACGTTTAACATATAGTTTTTGTAATTTGTAAATATGACTTTCATAGAGTGTCATTGATTAAATACGCTAGGTCTTTAGGCCAATGAAGATTTTAACACAAACATAATGTCGTTTGACTGGCTGGACATATAGTGATCTGACATGACAACTGAGTCGATATATGCGTGATAAATTATTCTTGAACGATACAAGCTTAGGTTGAAGCCCCTACCACACACTGTAATTTCAAATTCTATAAATTTTAAGATACAAAACAACATGCATTATCTTGTCCAAAAAAATCATCATGCATATACTTTGGGTTTAGAGGGGGGTCCATGATCTTTTTTTAACATAAATAAAATAAAACTTAGTCATAAAAAATAAATCGATTGTAGATACTAATTGCAATATAAAAACATACTAAAAAATCAGTTTCAATTTCAATGACTTATAATTAATGTTTTTGCTCGATAATTACTAACCATATATGTGAAGAACTGCAATCGAGATGTGGTGGATGAAATGTGGAAGACCAACAATGGGCGGTGGTGGATGTAAGATAGAAGAAGGGAGACCGTGGTGGTTTCCTTGGTGGTCGGTCATACGAAAGAGGGGGAAGGGGGCAAAGGGTGTGAGCGGATCGTCGAGACGGTGGTGCAAATTAGGGTTTATATTAGCCCACATTATTTTTTTAAATAACATTTGAATTTTGTCAAAAATTCGTCTGTACAGTTAAATAATTACCTACAGATTAGCAATCGTATCTAAAAGAACATAAATTTTTTTTAAATTTTAAATAATTCATTGGCAGTCATTTATGTAGTTACTAAATGTATAGATGCAACTAGTAATTTTATAAGAATACGTTAAGGGCTATTAGAATTGATGAAGCTAAATATTAGACGCTATTATCATATAAAATGCTTAATTTAGCACCACCAAAATCAAAAAAGTTCCATTACAAACCAATAAAGTCCACTAGAATAAAATTAAGGGACAAGAGAGTTGATAATCTCCTTTTGAACCAAATAAAGCTCATTATCACATAAAAGAGTAATTAAAAGACCATTTATATTCAATCAATAGAACTGCTGATTAAATTAATGCCTTACAACATATTAGATGGGGTTGCTATCAAAGGGACCCCGTCCCATCACTCCAATACAAGTGAATATGAAGTGGGTAATGAGAAAAATATGTATTTAAGCAAAAAAACCATGAAACAAATGAACTCACATATATCATATTCACCTTTGGTGAGGTTTGAATCACTTGGTATATTCAAATGACAATTATAAGAGAAACTACCATTTATTTATTTTATGATTCAAATGACAATCATGAGTGTTTTACTATGCGTTGATACATAGAATAGTAAATAATGGCAAATGAAAATGGTATATTTACTTCTTTTTATTGGTTGATTGTACTTTGCTACTAATATTTTGATGCATCAAAAGAGAAATGGTATATTTGTTTCGCTTTGTAAAATGCAAGGGTTTATTCTTTCAATACAAATGTCAAGGGACTTAATCATTGGAGTTTTATCAACAATTTGCTTGTGTAGAGGGAGATTCGGTATTTCCTTTCAAAGACACTAGCAATGGAAAGGAAACTAATCCCGATATTCTTTCCCTAGCAATTGGAGTAGGCCCACCACTTCACTTTCACTTAGGCCCGGGCCCCTGCTCCTTGAGTATGATGGGATTCAATACTTTAAGTTGTCCTCTTTTCTTTAGAAGCTGTTAATTGATTTAATGCTTAAAAGAGCACTATAAAATAAAATAAAAGGGTATTTTAGATAAATTCTAGTAAAAATCGTTGGAATTGTTGGTTTTCGACAACTTTTCTCCATGATAACAATTTGGTTGAAAACACACATTTCGATGGATAATTTCCATCAAAAGATTTTTGAACATTGTGAGGGATTTCCGACACCTTAAAATCTAGAAAGAGCGAATAATTAAATTTTTTATATAATAACATTAAAGTCTATACAAATTCTCCCGAAACTTTTTTATACTTACATACAAAGATACAATAAAATCAAAGTCAACGACTTAAAATATAAATTCCAAACTAGATTAAGACCAGTGTTATTATAACTCTCATCAAAAGTCTCTATCTCCAATGACATGAAAACATCCTAGAGATTTGAGTCCTTCATGAGTGTCTAACAAAAACTTGACTTTACTCAAGTGTCGCTAATACCGCTCCCACGAGGACCTAATTCACTTGTTGATAAGAAAAATTGTTAGACTTAAAATCTAATGAGTTCAAACAGTTTTCTTCATAATTATAAAACGGTAAAACAGAAAACTGATTATTTAAATCACAATTTCTCCAAAGAAGATTTTTCCAAAACCCACCATTTTCATAGTGAAAACTTTATAACTCAAACGTCCATTTTTTATACGAAACCAAAACCCAAAGGAAACATGAATAAAGTTTAATATTCAAATACCAAAACCATGGATAAAACCGAAGTATCCAAATCAATAAAATATGAATAATATACGACATCCGAAACATCAAACGATGGGTACATTACGTACCCAAAAACAACACCGAAAATGTAAATGAAATATCATACCTAGGTTCCACCTTTCGGTGACGGGGGAAACCTGATTCCATTAAATATGATGGAAAACAAAAGTAAGCCACATAACCCCACGACAATGGCCCCGATGACCCAATACCTATTTGTAGCTACAACACGGGAATGACCATTGGTCGGATTATATCGCACACCGTTAGATAAAGGAATTGGACCACAAAACAAGTATACAATACGGTCCAATGTCGTCTTTCCAAGTAATAAAGTGGTACAAGTACCGGAATATCGTCCACGGAGATTGTAGCCAAAGTTAAATGAGAGTCTAATGAAAGAGATGATTTCAGATGACGATTTTGAAGACTTTTGATTGAAGTTAAGGTGAATTAAAACAGAATACAGAATATATAAAAGTAGCAAGGGTGTAAGACTTAAGGTGAGACCCAAACACAAATTCCAGTAGCCAATGCTATTGGAATGCTACAGCAAGCAGTGTTTCGAAACTAAGTTCCATCATCTATTTTGAAGGCATTCCTCTCGGACTTCACCATTGCACTATATTATAACTTTCTACCCATATCTCTATGTGGTGTCCGGACTAGGGATAGTGACACGATGATGTTTTCAAAATATATGGATAAACAAATCTTTTTGTTAAAAAACACTCTCGAGTCGATTCTCATATCATTCGAGTTGGCGTGTGTTCTTAGATAGTTCATCTCTGAATCTGTCGCACTTTGACACTTTCGAAGAGTGACCAACCCGTTGGGAGTTAAGTTTGAAAACATAAATGACAAGTCTCCTTGTCGGCAACTTTCTCAAGTCTACCTCTTATGTCATCCAAGTTGACGTGCATTCAATGGCTTATCTCTAAGTCCATGGCACTTTAACACTTTCAAAGTGATCAACTCGTTAAGAAGTGTGCTTGGTTTTATAAAAACTCGAATGAAACAATAGAACGCCGTTTACTAAAACACTTAGCTACTTTCGTTTGGTTTGAAAATTTCACATTTCCGTCTCACACCCAAGCTATAAAAGCTTAGCTACTCATAACGGAAAGTAAATTACAAGAAAAATAAATGACGGAAAGTAAAGACATAAACGTAAATTGCGTAAAGTAAATGAAGAGAAAATAAATAACGAGAAAGTAAATGATGGGAATGTAAATGACGAGAATGTAAATTGCAGAAATTAAATAACAGAATGTAAATAACAATAATCATAAAGGAACGTAAAATAAAGAACATAAATTAAAAGACGAGAATATTAAAGAAAAATAAGATGAAGAACTCAAAAGATTACTATAAATTACCCTTTGAGAGGGTTGATTTTAACACTAGATGGTGTTTTGATGGATGATGAAAATGAAACTCTAAGCCCTCCTTTTATACCCAAAGGAGGCACTAAATGACAGAAAGACAAATCTTGGAGGCTAAGCTTCCTAAAACTAGTTACAAAGTACAATTAGAGTAACTAAAAAGTACATATTCCTTACAAGAGTTTTAATATCAGATTTTAATCAAAAGCCAGCAGTCTCCAGCTGTCTTCCACAAAGCTCAAAAAGGCAGCAGTTTAATCATTAAGCCCTCCAAAAAGCTGCGCATGTATCAGATCGCCGCTGCACCAATGCTGTAGCATCCTGTTGTTTATCAAAAACTCTCCATTAGCTTCATCCATGAGTACCAACAAGTCAACCACAATATTTAGCTTCATAATAACAAATGTATAAAGAAACAAATAAAAATGACTCAAAGTGGGAATGAAAAGAAACTATTCTAACTAATAAGATGTAAAACGAGTGCTTTATGTGTTAAATTCTCAACACATATCACACCTCCAAACTTAAACCGTTGCTTGTCCCCAAGCAACCAAAAGACAAACAAAAAGGCTCAATTTACACGAAAATGCATGACCAAGGCATTAAGAGCCTACCCAAAGAGAGTTATAGCAAACATGAAGTTCATAGCTTTTCATAAATCCAAGATGAGTCACTCAAAACCAAGTTTTTGTGTGTGAACCATAGGCTAGCATTACCCTTTTCTTTGTTAAGCTCAAACACAATCACAATCTTAGGATCAATAGGGCTTATAGGGTTTACTCTCTTTGACATTTCTTTTCTCTCATAGCCTTTTTCCTTATATACTCCACATATAATTTTTTTCAAATTTTTGGGCAATTTGGCCTCTTTTGCTTGGAAAGTGCACATAGTCCCTATGGGACTTTTGTTATGCTTTTTCATAATATTTTCCAAAACACATAGCCCCTATGGGACTTTTGTTGTGTTTTTCCAAACCCTTTTGTGATAAGGAGTCAATTTAGAGCTTTGCTCTTTTGTTATTGACTTTTTGTCCTTATGTAAACTCCTCCCCTAAACTTGAATACGACAATGTCCTCATTGGAGATTTGTGGGGTAAACAGTGTTTAAAGGGTGCAAGTGGCTAATATGATCATTGAAAAAAAGGCCTATCTCATTTCCTAATGGTGATTGTGTGATCAAAGTGTTTCCCAAAAAGGGTTTTGCTAGTTCTAGCAAGAACAAAGTACCTTGATTGAATGACAAGTAATCCGTAGAATTATTGGGGCTATGATCCCATTTATAACATTCCTCAAATCAAGTGATCATGCATAAAAATAAGACTAAAAAACTATAAAAATTGTTTCCTCAAAAGAATAAAATATGGAAGCTAAAGAAAGTAGTTAGAACCTCTCCAACTCCGTAGGAGTAGGTTTTGAAGCCTGAGCTGCCATCTCCTTCTTCAACTTCTCATTTTTTTCAAACAGACTCTTATTGTCCACCTTGATGGCCTTCAGAATGTTTTCACGAAAGTTGATATTTTCACCTGTTATGAGACTAAAACAAAAGCACCAACCTTTCTACAAAAATGGAGCTGTTATGATTAGTCGATGATAAATAATGTCTAATAAAGCTTATTCAAACATTCTTATCAGAGGACAAATTGGCAGCCTTAAGGGTTTTCAACATGAAATGAGTGTAAAGCTTCCAATCAGTCTTAGGTATTCCAAGGAAAGTCATGATCTCAACCAAATATGCCT
>NC_037537.1:12649918-12651318 GCF_001531365.2 Cynara cardunculus var. scolymus | reverse complement strand
ATTAAAAGCATTTATCTCTTCCGAGTCATTAGTTTCACTTAAAGATTTATCGCACGAGAAATATTCAGACTCATCTTGTTCCGTTTTCTTAACAGAGTTTTCTAAAGATTCAATTTTATTTAAAAACTCTTGTTTTTGATTATTAAACAAAAGTCTTTCTTCTTTTAAAATATTTTCCAGCTGAAGTACTTTTTGTTCTAAAATCAGAGTAGGAATATAAGGTTTAGGCTCAACTGGTTTTGATTCARRYTCTGTTTTTGAATAGCTTTCAGTATAATCATTTGAAACAACAGAATCTTGATTTTTGTAACTTTCATTTAATTTTGAATAATTAAACGGAACTTGCATTTTGTTTGATCTTTGACGATTGAGGTCTTCTTTTAATTCAACCTCGTCGGAAGATTTTGTAAACTTTACTGAATACTCAGGAACACCCATAATAGGATCAGCTGGTATAGTCACAAAGAATTCAGCTGGACCTTCATGTAGAGATTGTAAGATCATTTCTCCTTCCTTCAATCTTTCAATGAAATTCAAGAATCTATCTCTCCATTGATTGTAGTCTCCTCTAAACAATACTGGTGGCTTGGTATCAGTACCAATCGCAATTGCTTCTTTTGAACTCATCTTCGTAGTATGAAAATTTAGGATCTACTGCAGTTCAAAGTTTGAATTTAAAAGATCAGTTTACAAAAAAATATTTGATAAAATGTAAATTGTAATATGCACACATTCAACACTTGGAAATAAAGCACAAAATTTGTCCGGATTAGCAATCCGCACAATGTTGTCCRGTTTAGAAGTCCGATCAACACAATATTCAATAAGAACAAGTTATCCGGATTATGAATCCGRGCAACACACGAACATAAACCGCACAAAACTAAACCGTGCAAATATACTAAAATTGATCCAAGTATACACCGCACAAAAATCAATATTCAAAGAAATTCAAATAATAAAAGTCAAACTCTTAAAAATCCGTTCAAAAAGTCAAACTTATTAAACCGATCAAAAGAATTCAAACATAAACCGATCAAGGTCAAGCAATTAAATCAATCAAATTCAAACACCGTTCAAATGTATACCGTCCAAGATATACGATTGTAGAAATAAACCGCTCACAAGTTCAAGACTTACCAAGCGGATTCTAAACCGCACACTTACCACACGAATTTGGTTAAACCGGTCAATATCCGTTCAAGATACTAAGTCCTTACCAGCCGGATACTTTTAAATCGCTTACTAAACCTTTCAAGTGTTACACGGTTTATCAACTAATCCGCACAAGTTATCACCTAGCCGGATTAGCTAAACCGCACAAGAAGTCCTTCCAAGAGATGTCCGGTATTTCCTATAACAAAACAACTCAAAAACACACGGAGATTAAACCGCACAAG
>NC_037537.1:12647311-12648356 GCF_001531365.2 Cynara cardunculus var. scolymus | reverse complement strand
TAAACAATGAAATCGACGTATGAGGGTGGTTTGTACGGTTTTTACAAATAAGGGTGGTTTTCATTTGATCGCTCCTCTACATACATATATGTAAATTATAATCAGTTTTCTATTATATTCAATTGTTATGTAAATAATTATTATATTCAATTGTTATGTAAATAAAAACATACATATTATATAACTTATTCAATTTTCATATAGACTTATTATGGATTTGGTCTTTGTAATATTCAATTTGTTTTGACTATGATCCTTTTGACTGATGCCTTTATTAACTTCATTAGAACAAGGGTCATTTTAACCCTTTGAGCAATTTTTTTTTTTTGTTTTTCTCCTATAAAAAATGAAAACAATATTTTTACACACACATATGTACTATTGCATGCCCGAACAAATGGATATCAAATTTTATTGTTAATCAGGAAACATATCAAACATCTCACCTTTCCTAGATCATACTTTTGAGTGAAATTTGTTGGTTTCATTTGGTTTAATAAGGGGTACAAATTAGCAAAATGGATCTTTCTTTTCAGGTGATAAACGTGGCCGAAGGTTTAAAATTGCGAGATTGGTGCACATTTTAGGTAGCAGGTCAGAATGTGAAACCAACGAAAAAAGTTAGATTGCATCTTATATGAGTTAAGTTATTATGCTTGTAGGTGTGATTTGGTAACTTAGGGGCTGTTTACCAAACACTTACCCGGAAAACGCTTACGGGTAAAATTTAACACTACCATTTACTTACCGGGTAAGACTTTATGTAACACCCTCAAACACCACATTTGCATATAACACATATTTCATTACATAGAAATATAGTTTACATCATAAGGTCCCACTAGTACAAGGATTATCTATATGTACAAAATCTACATATAAAAATTTCCAAAACAAATCATGTACTATTACATGTAATGCTACATGTATCTTCAAAAGCAGACAACAAATTAGGAAAATAATAACATTTTCCCTTTCCCTTTAATATCCCCGGACCCCGCTATTCCTGCATTGCATAATTTAAAACAGAAAATGAGGGTTAGAC
>NC_037537.1:12640569-12644972 GCF_001531365.2 Cynara cardunculus var. scolymus | reverse complement strand
CAGAGTGCGCGCATTACTCTCCTCTCTTATTCTTACTTCAAGCTTCTTTCAGTTTAAAGTAAAAGACTTCCTTTTAGCAATCTCTTTTCTTGTAATTGCTAACCTCTGTGTGTATCTTAAGATTGTTTAGATAGGTTTTCTCTTAACTTATCTTTCCGCAAACAATCTTGTAAAATCTGTATTGATCTTCTTTATCAATATATATTTTAAATTTGAAAACGTTGTGTTTGTATTCATCCCCCCTTCTACAAACTGTTTAATATTCTTGTAGACCCTTTTGGGACCAACAACATCAAACACACAGAGGTTGTGGAGGTCAGCGTCTGTGAATGTATACAGGATGCCATCTTCCCTTCTTACTATGTACTGAGCATAGAGCACTTTCTTCTTTAGCATCGTCCTTGGAGAGATTGTCTCTAGGGAGGTGATCATGTGCTCTGAGAAGACTTGCTCACGAGGCCTTGTGAGCTTAGTGAACTGGAACTTGGCTGCGGCAGAAAGGATCCCTGTGAGCTCTGGATCATAGGGAGGCTCTGTGTCTACTGCAGAGTAGCTCCACACTTGAATTTCTTCCAAAGTAGTAACGGGCTCTGTTCTGACTTTTGGCATTGGAATCTTGCTCATAGATTCGAATATTTCAGACACCCTTCCTACCATGGCGGACTCTGGCACCTTGGCTTCTTGTTCCTCCAGAATTGGCCTCTGGGTTGACCACTCTGCAAGGATGGGTTTGACAGTTCCTTGCAGAGCGTCAAACGTACCCGTGGACGTTTCTTGGACTGGTGGGAGATGTGATGAAGGGCCTTCTCCTTCTTTGTGAGGGATGGGGCCTCTGCCATTCTTGGCTTGAGCCTCTGCCAGATATGCCTTTAAAGCTTCGAGGAGCGCTGGGTCGTCTCTATAATCTTCTTCGTTTATTGGCTTTGGAGTCTCTGTACTAGACGACGACCCCTTCTGTGGTGACTCAATAGCTATGCCTTTACCTTTGCCTTTGGGCTCTGGAGCCTTTTCCTTGCCTTTTGAGAACAAGGCACCTATAGAGTCCACAATCTTGACGCCTCTGGCAGGAGTATTCTTTGGCTCTGGTTTCTTCTCAGCCTTCTTCTCCCCCTCATGACGATCATGATCATCACCTTCTTGATCGTCATGGTTCGTTTTGGCTTCTGCCTTGCATGTATCCAGGGGAGCCTTCTCCAACCTCTGTAAAATTTTGGTGGCCGCCTTTTTCATCTTCTTTATTGCCTCATTTGCAAGCTCAGAGGCGTGATTGATGTCTATCTCTGTTGAACACTTTAGTTTGGAGACGCTTCTGTAGATCTCGCTTCTGAGGAGGTCACCCTCTTTCACGAGTTGTGATGTGCAGTCTTTGATTGCTGTATTGGAGGCACGGGCCTCTTTGAGAAGACGGTCTGTATGCTTGCACACTAGATTACCCAGAGTTTCAACCATGGCATCAATCTCTCTGCGGGTAGCAAGGTGATTGATATTGGCCCTTGAGGACTTGGTATCAATATCGTATGTTACCGCAGAGGAAAACATCTGCTTGATTTCATCTTTGAAAGAGGAGTAATCCGTGTAGCCCGCAGAGATGAAATCGGCAGAGAATTGGGCAACCATCTCTGAAAGTTCTGTCTTCAAGGTCTGGATGGAGGAGGGGTTGAGGCTTAGAGCTTTGAACGCCTCTGTGAGATCTTCCTTCTGTAAGACAGAGCTCTGAAGAGTTGAAAGAGTAGACTTGAGTTCTGCTGTGGTTGAGCTCAACTCCTTCAGAACCTCTGTTATTGGAGAAAGGTCTTCTGCTATCGATCGGGAGATAAACAAGCTTTTCAACTCGTCTATCTTATTGAATATTTCTGTGGCAAAGGTTTTAAGCTCCCCATTTGTCACATACATATCCTGGGAACCTAAACCACCAACACATGGAAATTTAGTAGCCTCGGAGCGTGAAGCGCCCTCAGCGATAGGTATTGCGTAGTCTGCTCGGGGACTTCCACCAGATCCTCGAATATCTCCCAAGGGAGAGCCTACTGGTGTTCTGTAGATTTCGTGCCTTGTAGGTTTAGAGCCTAGCATGGCAGAGTGATCTAGTGGGGACAGAGGGCATTCTAGACCCTCTGTCTCTGTGTGCCTCACTTGTGCCTTTGAAGCACGTTTTGGGTGTTCACTCTTGTGTGACGAAGCAACGAATGCTTCTGTGAGATGTGTCGAGTCCTTGGGCGAAGGGACTCTTGTATTAAAACCTTCATCCTTTTGAGAGGATGGAGGAGTATTTTGTGGTTGCCCGGCTGTGCGATCCACAGAGGACGAAAGAGTGTCCTCTGCGTGGGTAGGCTGGTTAGGGTTCGGCATGTGCGTGCCTTGTTCAATAGGGGATCCCTCTAGAACAGGGCCCCTAGAGATGTGGGATGCACTGGGAGGTGGGCTAGGTTGTGTGCCTTCGGCATCTTTTTCGCCCTCACCTAGTTCTTCTTCCTCTTCTTCTTCGTCGTCTAGGACGACTTCTGTCCCCAACTTAGATATGTCAATTGGCACTCTGAACTCCTTTTGGATATTGACAAGAACATCCTCAATTTGTTCTGTTGGGGAGACTTCAAGAATGACTTTGCGCAACCTTCTGCGCTTTGGAGTTGTGGCCTCTGCCGGGCTCTTTTGTGCTGCGGACTCTGCAGTCACAGGCTCTGTGGCTACTTGTTCTTTGACCACAGGCTCTGTTGGTTGAGCCTTCTTGATTTTCTTCTTCTTGGTCTTTGGCAGAGGTCCACTTGGGCCTTCTTCTTCTGCAGGCCTCTTTTTCCCTTTCTTCTTCACAGAAGGATCGGCATCCTTYTGTGTCTTCTTAGCCTTCTTGGTTGGAGGACTAGGGATTCTATGGGTAGCCTCACTTGTCTTACCAGCCTCTGCAGGCTCCTTCGATCGTCCCTCAACCCTCATTTTTTCGATACGCTCTCCTAGGGGAACTCCTATTCGTGGTGGGGTCTCAGGGACCGGTTCTGGTCGCCTGAATCAACGTCTATAGGCTTTTTTGTCTTCATGGCTAAGGAACCTGAGCATGGCTCTTGATAACGGTCTAAGGCTTCTGTACCCTTGCTTATGCTCAGTGGGGTGAAACTTCTTGAACGGGTAGAGCCTTGCATTTGGCTCCACAGAGGGGACCTTCGCTGCTAATAAGTTACCAAAAACCAGACCAAGGAAACGTTGAAGGATGAGGTTGGGTTGGTTCATGTCCTCCTTGGCCTTTTTCTGTGCTTTGAGCTTCGATTTCTTGCCTCTTTGACTTGCACATTTCTTCTTGATTAACCCGACCATATCCTCGAATATTAAATGAGCATAGTCCAGTGGGAGGTTGAAGTAGATCCCGTAGACTATGGAGATCATCGCGTTTGAGGTTTGGTCATTACTGCCCACCTTCCCTGTCAAGCAGCAGTTGACGATTGAAAACAGGGTGTTCCAGACAGGGGGCTGTCCTTTGCGCCTAAATTGAGTTCGCTTGGTGATTGGGGTCGCATAGGAGTGAAACTCTAGGAATTTAATTAACTCCTCGTCAGTGGGGGTCGCAGCATAGGCATTTAAATTTAGATCCTCCAATATGGGCAAATGCAGGGAAGTTCTCAAATTGTTCACATTGAGTTCCAAAGGAACCAGCGATTTATTTATGGGATGTGAGGCATATCCAATAATGGTCAGGCCGGTGTTATCAAGGGTAGTTATATAGGAACTCAAAAAAAATTGAGTTATGTAAGATTCGGGGGTAGGCTTAGTGGCAGATAGGGCAAAGAAAAGGGGATGATTTCTTAGAATTTCAATTAAAGGAAAGGTAAAATCTGGAAAACCTATTGCAGATGGGACGAAGAAGTAGTTGTTTGGCTTTTTAACGAGTACAACCTTCTCGTATTTGTTTTGAACGAAGGACAATGCGTGGGATGTCAGGGCTTGTGCTTCGGTCACTTCATTGTCGCTTGAAGCATTGACAGATTGAGAAGATGCGGATGAGGAAGACATGTTGCAGGTTTTGCTTTGAGAAATTTCTAGTTTCAGGTTCGCCGGAGTATTTATGAATGATAAAGGTTTTTGATTTGGGGGGAAAGAGGTATTTATAGGGAGGGATTTAAAATGAACCGTTTTATTGACGAAAGGTCKTGATGAGTGGTTTTTGGTTGAAACGGCTCAAAAAGGTATGACACGCTGTGTTGGAAAGACGCACGATTGATGACGTGCGCCCCCTTTTCTGACACGCGCGTGTAGTTTCTAACCCTTATCCACAGAACCACGCGCACCATATCAATAGACAAGAACTATTAAGAGAGTTCTGTCAGAGGCCTAAGGGTAACAAAGCCTCTGTGATATGTGTCGGGTCTTCTTATAATGTTACACCTTTTATTACCTAAACGGTTTTGAAAATCCAC
>NC_037537.1:12638667-12640311 GCF_001531365.2 Cynara cardunculus var. scolymus | reverse complement strand
CAAAAACCATTTAAAATCCTAAGAAGAAGTGTCTACAAAAGATCCGTTCAAAGAGCCTTTGTAAGCGATCACAGAGGTTCTGTGAAAAGACTTCTTGAATCAATATGAAACAAAGATCATGCAAAATAGAGTATACCCAAGAACTTCAGTTCTATAAAACATCTCTGATTAGAGATCCAACGTTCCCAATATGAAACAAATATTGTAACCAAAACTTCTTGAATTAATAGACCATTCATTTATAAATATTAACAGAAAAGATTTAGGGCAATACTTGTCTGATATGACAAACTATTTTCTCCTTCTGAATAACATCTAAATTATTATTTCTAAATAGAAATAATATCTTTAATTCATCAGGTTACAAAGAAATGATGACTCAAAATTATTAAATCCAATTCGTAATAATAATAAGAGTTATAATATCATCGACATATGACAATGCCACCTTTATTCCAAGTACACATCTCCTTGATATGTCACCCTTATTCCTCCATCAAAATTGGGCTACTTATCAGAACAGACATAAGTCACCACGTCTAAAAGTACCTATTCCCAGTTCCAAACCAGAACAGACAAAAGTCACCACGTCTGGGGGAACTATTCCTTAAAACAAGTTTCATACCAAAACAGACTTACGTCACCACGCTTGGTAGAAACAATTTACAAAATCCACTTCCATACCAAAACAGACTTATGTCACCATGCACTTCCATACCAAAACAGACTTATGTCACCATGCTTGGTAGGAAGGTTTCCCAAAAATATAGTTTTATACCAAAACAGACTTACGTCACCACGCTTGGTGGAAACATTTCCCAAAAATCCCGTTCCAAACCAAAACAGACTTACGTCACCACGCTTGGTAGGAACATATCTTTATATTTAAAAAGATATAAAATAACCATTTTATAATCCATAATTAAACCCAATAATAGACACTTTAAACCATATAAAAAGTCTAAAATATATTTCATGAAAAATTTCCAAATAAGAAGTTATCCGGACAAGTTATCCGGATATGAACTCCGGACAACACTTGTCCCTTTTGTCCGATTTACTAATCCGGACAACTCATCGCCTAAGGCTTGTCCGATTTAACACTTAGAATAAAGTCCAACACCTTTGTCCGGATAACAAGTCCGGACAATACATCGTTCAAAGCTTGACCGATTTAAAATAATCTGGTCACCACATGGTCGTATTCGTACTTCTCAGTTCAAAATGTTAATTATTCTTATCAATCATAACTCGCTTGACACTTAACCGGTTTAAGACTAAACCGTTCAACACCTGAGCGATTTAAGGCTTAATCGCCCAACCCTTGACCGATTTATAAATAATCCGGACAAGCTTTGTCCGATTTAAACTTAATCCAATCAACCATTACCCGGATAAAACCCTTGAGCAAATAATTGATTTCTTTCCAATAATAAATAACATTCAAATAAAATCAGTAACAATTTTTATGCAAAAAAGTTTAGAAATCACTCACCTTAACAAGCCTTTTGAAAACAACCTTCTTGAAATCAGACACTTGCAATCCGGTCAACTCCCTTTATCTTTAAATCGCTCAACTTTTAAAATGGCAAGAAGAGAAATATGGAGGCTTCAACCTCCTTTTATACTTTCTAAAATTGGAAG
>NC_037537.1:12606383-12636802 GCF_001531365.2 Cynara cardunculus var. scolymus | reverse complement strand
GGGTTTTAATGGATCGTATTCGGCTTTCATGAACCGTATTGGGCTTTAATGAACCGTATTGGGCTTTAATGAACCGTATTGGGCTTTAATGGACCATATTGGGAATTAATTGACCATATGGGACTTTAATGGATCGTGTTGGGCTTTAATGACCCGTATTGGGCTTTCATGAACCGTATTGGTTTTGAATGGATGGTATTGGGCTTTGGTGGAACGTATTGGGCTTTAGTGTAACGTATTGGGCTTTAATGGACCGTATTGGGCATTAATGGATCGTATTGGGTTTTAATGGATCGTATTGGGCTTTCATGAACCATATTGGGTTTTAATGGATCGTATTGGGTTTTAATGGAGCGTATTGGGCTTTCATGAACCGTATTGGGATTTAATGAACCGTATTGGCAATTAATGGACCGTATTGGGCATTAATGGACCGTATTGGGTTTTAATGGATCGTATTGGGCTTTAATGAACCTTATTTGGCTTTAATGAACCGTATTGGGCTTTAATAAACCGTATTGGGATTTAATGAACCATATTGGGTTTTAATGGATCATATTGGGCTTTAATGAAACGTATTCGGCTTTCATGAACCGTATTGGTTTTGAATGGAACATATTGGGCTTTGGTGGAACGTATTGGGCTTTAGTGTAACGTATTGGGCTTTAATGGACCGTATTGGGTTTTAATAGATCGTATTGGGCTTTAATGGAAGTATTGGGCTTTAATGAACCGTATTGGGCCTTAATGGACCATATTGGGCATTAATGGATTGTATTGGGTTTTAATGGATCGTATTGGGCTTTCATGAATCATATTGGGCTTTAATGGATCATATTAGGCTTTCATGAACCGTATTGGGCTTTAATGAACCGTATTGGGCTTTAATGGACCGTATTGGGCATTAATGGACTGTCTTGGCTTTAATGGACCGTATTGGGCTTTAATAAATCGTATTGGGCTTTAATAAATCGTATTGGGCTTTAATGAACCGTATTGGGCTTTAATGACCCGTGTTGGGCTTTAATGAGACGAGATTCATATAGGCTTGTTACGAAAAGGATTCATAACAAATTATAGTAACTGGTATGCACACGGTGAATTAGAACCAGAACTTCAACAACCACAACAAACAATAGTGGACGAAGGTTACAATGAGTTTAATAGTGTTGAACAAATGGTCATGGATCAAAATGTTCCCGGTACATCACGTACGTGGGACGAGCAAGAACCAAATCAACACGTACAACGTTTCTATGATATGTTACAAGCTGCAGATAAGCCGTTGTGGGAGGCATGCCAGAGATTTTCAATGTTACAGGCAGCGGCAAGGTTTTTGAATTAGAAGGCAGATTGCAATGTGCCAGAGACAACCTTCAATCGTAACCTTACTATGGTAAAAGAAATGCTACCTGACGGTGAACAACTGGTTGGTAACTTTTACGAGACAAAGATGTTGAAGGAGCTTGGTCTTCCGAAAGAAAAGATACATGCTTGCAAGAACCATTGCATGTTATTTTATAAGGAATTTGCTGATCATAATAGTTGTGTAGTATGTGGGGAGTCTCGTTACAAGACAACCGGCCGAAACAATAATGTGCCTAATTTGGTGTTGACGTATTTGCCAATTACACCCAAATTACAACGGTGGTATTTGTGTAAGAAAATAGCAAAGGAGATGACTTGGCACCATGATCATCAAACCGAGTCGGGAAAGATGGTACATCCGAGTGATTGGGAGGCTTGGAAACATTTTGATAGGATGTATCCCGATTTTGCTCAAGATATTGGGAATGTTTGTTTGGGATTATGTACAGATGGTTTCAATCCCAATAACTCCAACTCAAATCCATACTCATTATGGCCTGTTTTTCTTACAAACTACAATCTACCACCTTGGATGTGCATCAAAGACTGGAACATCCACCTGGTTTTGCTGATTCCTGGCAAGAAGAGCCCTGGGCAGAACTTGGATGTGTTTTTTCGGCCCTTGATCGACGAGTTGAAGAAGTTATTCTTTGACGGTGTCGTTACCTATGACGCTCATCGACGAACGAATTTCACAATGAGGGCCGTATTGTTGTGGACGGTTAGTGACTTCCTTGCTTATGCCATGTTGTCTGGTTGGAGCACGCATGGCAAGTTAGCTTGCCCATATTGCATGGGTAATGCATGTGCGTTCCTATTGCGAAGCGGAGGGAAGTCGTGTTGGTTTGACTGTCACCGCAAGTTTCTGCCAATCAAACACTCGTTTAGGCGTGATTGGAACCAATTTCGTGTTGGACATGTTGAAAAAGCTGGTCCACCCCCTCTTCTATCTGGGGAACAAATATGGACACAAATTTGTAGCCTTTCTACGGTCTATGATGGAGTTCCACACTGTTCAAGGAAATACAGGAAGCCTGTGGGTTTTGGGGTAACCCACAATTGGGTAAAGAAGATCATTTTCTGGGAGCTGCCATATTGGCACAGTTTGTTGATCCGACACAACCGTGATGTAATGCACATTGAAAAGAATGTGTTTGACAATATCTTTCAAACCATCATGGACACCCCAAAATCGAAGGACAACGTAAAAGCAAGGAAAGACATTGAAGAATACTG
The DNA here is from genome assembly GCF_001531365.2 of Cynara cardunculus var. scolymus. NCBI lineage: Eukaryota > Viridiplantae > Streptophyta > Magnoliopsida > Asterales > Asteraceae > Cynara > Cynara cardunculus. Next base: position 12,634,198 of record NC_037537.1, on the reverse strand, counting down.
CAATCGACCGGAGTTGCATGTGAGGGAGGAACGAAATAAAATATTTAAACTAAAAGGTTCCTATTCATTGAACAAAGAGCAAGTAGGAAAGGTGTGCCAATGGTTGAAGAAGCTGAAATTCCCAGACGGCTATGCTTCTAACCTAGGTGCATTAGTAAACATCGAAGATGGTAGTTTTTATGCCTTCAAAAGTCATGATTGTCATGTGTTCATGCAAATAATGCTACATCTTTCTATAAAAGAGATGGTACCGGCTCCAATATGGGATGCTATCACTAAGTTGTGCACATTCTTTTGTGCAATATGCTCAAAGGTGTTACACATTGACAACTTACTTCAATTGCAGACAAGTATAGTGGAAACTATCTGCAAGTTAGAAAGAGTCTTCCCACCGGGATTCTTTGATTCCATGGAACACCTTGTGGTACATTTGGCACATGATGCACTAGTTGGAGGTCCGAGTCAATATCGATGGATGTATCTCTATAAGAGACGTCTATGGTCGTTGAAAAGGACAGTGAGAAATAGATCAAGGGTAGAAGGGTCAATTGTAGAAGAATATTTGGTTAATGAACTATCTAACTATTGCTCGCTGTATTTTGGAACAACGGTAGAGACACGTCTGAACCGTGAGCCTCAAATTTTTACCCTCAATTGTTCGTCTTCAGACCGACGGTTAAGTATATTTAAAACTCCGTGTCGAGGATTATTTAATAAAGGCGGAACGCATGTTAATCTATCGGATGAAGATATGCACAAAGCTCACACCTACTTTTTACTGAATTGTGAAGAAGTTTTTCCGTTCATAGATATCTTCAATACGGAGGTCCTAAATAGAGAGCCATATATTGATGATGCGGGTCTCGACAAACGTAGGGGCGATCACCTTGCTGGATGGTTTCATACCTACGTAAGTGTATACATATTAACTTTAATTCATCATTATTTATATGTACTTAATAAAATATTACAAATGACATGATTGTAGRTTATGTCTCGGTCAGACCCTGCTTCAGATCTTGTTAGGATTTTGGCATACAAACCGTTACGTACGTTTTGGACACACCCGGGGTTATTCGTAAACGGTTACAAGTTCCACACGCTAACTGATGGTAGAACTCGCACCACACATAATAGTGGAGTATGCATGAGAGGGTCTTGTTACTCAGATTCTGAGGCCGACTACTATGGCTTGTTGGATGAAGTCCTCGATATAGAATATCATGGGTTTGAGCTCAGTCGCTGTGTTGTCCCACTATTCAGATGCACATGGTTTGACACAGTTAACGACGTCCGAGTTGACCCAAAACATAATCTCGTGGACGTCAAACATAGATCAAGACTTCGTTTAGACGACCCGTTCATCCTAGCATCACAAGTTGAACAAGTCTATTATGTACCATATCCATCGAATTTATTAAAAGATTGGTGGTTTGTGGTGAAGACAAAGCCAAGAGGGGTCTATGACTTAGCATCGAGTACCCCTGAAGTCCGGTCGGATGATGAAAATATAGACGATGAACAGTTTTTCCAGGATAATGAACGAATAACCCAACATGAGGGAAACAAAGATGTTTAAGAACCAATCCAGCTTGTCATAGGGGAAGACGACATCGAAGTTGCCAACGATCGTCGCGACAACTGGCATGTTGATGAGAGTAGTGACAAAAAAGAGGAGTTCCAATACTCGGATAGTGACTATGAGGATGAAGAACTTGACTTGTCTGATCACTCATCAGATGATTAGGCTTCATTTGTAAATTTTAGTCTTAGGAAACTTTGTGTAGTTGTTTTAAAATTTTATTATTTTTATTTTTAAATCTTAATTAGTAAACCATTGTTAGACATTTTCAATTGTGTAGAATATTTACTGTATACTTGAATTATTGTTGTATGTTTTCTAACGTTGCTTTGTAGAAAATCGATAATGCCGCGTACTCGGATTACCGGTCGAGCTAGTGGCAGTACACCTACCCATGGTATGGGTAGAGGCTCTAGTACCTCTTCGGCACACCTGGAGGAGATTGAGACTGGTCGTGGTAGTGCTGCTCCGGAGCCGCTTCCACAACAGCAGACGGTTATTGGCATCCGCGACAAAGAATAAATACACTTACATCTTTTAATTGATAAAAATATATTATTTGTATTGATGCTAATTCAATTCGTCATTATATAGTTTCAATGACACCAAAGTGATCCGGCGGATCACCAAGATCAATCGAGAGCTGCTTGACGGTCCATGGACCAGTTGGGAAAAAAATCTCAAAGGACGTGAGACACCGAATGTGGGAGCGGTTTCAGGTTTGTGTTATATATTTAACTWATTATAATTTATGTATTGAACCTAATAATCGCCTAAACTTTTACATACAGGACTATTATATTTGGGATCCGGCTTTGGAAGCTCAGATCTTGAAGATATGGGAGAGAAAGTCGGCCAATCCGTATAACGATAACATTAGTGCCGCGAGAGAGAAAGCTGGGGAAAAAGCAAGGATGAATGGGTATCCTCAGTACGATGAAACGGACCCCCACCGGGATATGAGTGTGTTGAAGAATTTCCCCCCAGCTGGATATCTTCAGATGTGTGGGTCCAGATGGTCGATCGTTGGAACAGTGATAATTGGAAGGCTGTTTCTGGTGTGGCGCGTGAGAACCGTGATAGCCAAGTTTCGCTACACATCTGTGGATCGATACCATTTTCGGAGCATGGTGCTCGTCTGGTAGAATCGAAAACCCATTAATTTAGTAGTTTGATTTTTAATATGTTATAATTAACACATGTTTGTATAATTTGACATTTGTAGACACGTGCAAAAGATGGCGTGCCCCCGACCGTTGTGGAATTATTCGATTACACACAAGAAGAGGTCGAGTGGAGATGCCGCATCTACGGATTCGGGGGGGGGGGATACGTGACCACTAAGTGTAGCCAAGTCATGGTAAGTATATTTATCTATTATAATTGAGTTGTCATTTATTGGGCAAACATTATAATTGTTTAAGTCAGAAATTACGTATATATTTCATTATTTAGTTTGGGTTGCCATTTGTTGGGCAAACATTAGGATTGTTTAAGTTAGAAATTACGTATAAATCATTATTTAGTTTGGGTTGCCATTTGTTGGGCAATTATGATTGTTTACGTTAAAAATTATGTATATATCATGCTTTAGTTTGGGTTGCCAATTGTTGGGCAAACGTTAGGATTGTTTTGGATACAATTTTCGTATCTATCACTATTATTTTGCCTGGAAACGTCCCATTTACAGCCCTCATGCTGTCAAAATTGACTTGCAATCTTTTTTAAACCATATATAGGATGACTATTCAATGGGTCTCAGCCAAAGATACGACGATGATCCCTCTACCTATCCCTTAGTTGATAAAGAGCTGTAGGAGCAAGCGGTTGAAGGAAACAAAAAAGGTCGCCTATTTGGGTTTGGGTACAACCAAGATCCCAATTGTGTCTTGACCGGGAACTACACGGAAGCTGGTTCATCGTCTTCGGACCAGCGGGTATGTGTCTTTTTTTCTTTTGATGATGTTTATCGACCTAGTTTATAATTCATATTAAATATTACAACGTTTTATTTATTTTATAGAAAATTGTAAACTTTGAGGCCCAAGTTCTGGATTTACAAGAAGAAAATCAGTGTTGACGGACGGTAGATTTACAAGAAAATCATATTAAATATTATAACGTTTGTAACAATGTGTGATACTTTAAATTGTATATGTTTTGTAACAATTTTTTAGTTTAATCAATGTATGATATTTGGTTGCATTTTAATTTTTTAGTTTTATCCATATTTTTACAGATTTACAGGTTTTAAATATTTATTGAAACAATAAACAAAAAATAAATTTTTATAATGAAATTCTTATTCCGGCGGATTTCAGGCGGATATATCCACCGGCAATATTGAAATTTTTTAATAATATTTAAAACTAAAAAAATATTTAAATAAATATTAAAAGAGAACCGGCGGATTTCTGGCGGATCCGTCCGCCGGTATACTTTTAATTTTTTTTTAAATCTTATTAGATTCAAATTTTTTTCCGAAAAGAAAAACTCCGGCGGAAATATCCGCCGGATTTTTTCCGAAGAGAAAAAACTCCGGCGAAAATATCCGCCGGAAATTTTCTTAATTTTTTTATTAAGTAAAATCAAATTTTCTTAATTGAGCTGGCGAAAGATTTCCGGCGGCCAGAATCCGCCGGAAAAGAGGTTTATTTTGGTAGTGTTACATATTCATCTGATAAGATAATGTGACTTGATAATCATTTATCTGAGTAAGCGTTTAATAACGGACCCTTAATATGAATCAAAAGTCAAAGCAACAAGTATATTGAAGTCATTGCTTGAAGAAGCAAACAAATTTGTTTGTAGTTGTGTCAAAACAAGCATTAAGAAAGGAACCACCAACATTTTGCTTCTGGTAAAGGTACATGGCTCACTAATTTACATAAAATCTATGGTTTACACAAAACCAAGTTCAAATAAACCCAAACATTTAATTAACAGTTGAATGCATTCCATCCCAATGATCAACCAAACACTATTTTTTGCAACTTCATTGAAATTCTTAGTTACTATTGACGTACCACCTCATATACAATCCTTCTCTAAGACTAAATGGTAGATTATTATGGAAAAATAAATCAGACATGAAGAGAAAATCCAATCCCATTTTTATGGTCTGGTGAACTTCCCATATATGCACACAAAAGCTATGATGTACATGAATTTTGTCGCTTCTCAACATGAGTCACAATCTGCTTACACGTCATCCAAAGATGGGATTGTTCATGCTAAGAATGAAATAGAACCCTAGATATTTGAAGCTAATGGGTCGTTTACTAAACGCTTACTTGGTAAGTGTTTATCGGATAAATTTTCTCATCAGATGAACATGACAAGGGTCAAAAATCTTACGGGATAAGAGCGATGAGAATGATGGAGAGTCTTACCAGGTAAGTGAAGATTACAATGCTTACCCAGGTAAGCGTTTACCGGATAAATTATTGCATCCAATACGTTTTGCGTTTACCGGATAAATTATTGCATCCAATACGTTTTGATGTACTAAATCCTTACGCATCAAAATAAATTATAGTGTTGACTCCTATAGATAAGCACTTATAGGATCAACATTTGGGTAAACAGCCCCTAAATATCTAAAAACATTTATAAAAGTACTCGTTAACATGCTCCAATGAGAAACAAAACAATTTCTTTTTTGTCTTCGGAGTTTCTTTGGGTTATGCTATGATTTGTTGTTTCACGATCAACAATTGACTGATCCAGAGACTTCCTGCCCTTGCCTGTAATGACATATAAGAATAGATGTTAGCTATTGATGACTGCATACGCACATTATAAAATCCCGACGCCGATTAGGCTGCCAAAGTTGGATGGACGTTTCATGGTATAAGACAAAACATATTTCAAATTGCATAACTCGATTTTACACAAATTGTGTTCTTCTTAAGAGATAATAACTTGATTCTATACCTCCTACTACCTCTCCTACTCCATCTCCCGGGACGTGGGACTGGCCATATCTTTTACATGAAAAGAAAACGATAAGTGAACGCTTTATAATGAATAAGTGGTAAAATGAACATCCAACCCCTTATGATGATTATAAATTAAATATTGGGGTTCTTAATTCCTCAAGTTCCAAAATCCTTTCACACATACCATCATAGATAGATAAAATAGGGATAAATGATAATCCAATCAAACAAAACAACATTTTCAATCAACTTTTACCTTTTGTTCTGCTAGCATTCTAAATAACAGATACCATACCATCACCCCGAACCACCCAAAACCTTAAAAGAGCTAAGAAACAAAAACCTAATTTGTATGGCAAGTACATTTGTGCTTTTTTGATGGTGATAACAAACGACTATGCAGAAAGGTAAGAAATTTACAGTTACATGCTTGATATCTAAATTAGATCAAAATCGATGAAATTGCACCTCATAAGAGCGATGTAAAACTGAATAAGGAGAAAATAGAGATGAAATTCATGAAACCGTACCTGATATGGGTGATAATAGTATAATTATATGGGGAAGATAGATTTGAATCATGAATCATTACACTGAGAGCTTGAACCGTCGTCTGGAGAAGATAGATTTGTGAATTGTCGTCTTGGGCGTGGAAACGTATGATAGGAGGGAATGTACGGCCAGTCTTGGGAAGGAGAAAGCTGAGTGAAACATTGAGAAGTGTAATTTATGTTTCTCATATTGTAATAAAGAGAATTTTAAAACTAATGCTTAAAGGAGTTGTATTTGAAGCTTTGTTGGTTGTATTTAAGACAATAGAAGTTTTATAAAATCTATTTTACAAGGTAGTATATACATGTATATATATCAAAATAAATAAAATAAGATATTATTTTATAATTTGATATGTTGAAATTAAAAAACTAATTATATTAAATACGTTTTGTTTTTATTGTTTTAGTATTTTTTTTTWTCTATTTGGGTATGAAAACCTAGTTGAAGTTCACATAGGGATTTATTCAATTTTAACTTATAAAGATGATAGGATGTATAAATATTTTATTTGGTTAAAATATAGGGAAAATTGCATGAAAAAATGACGTACTTTAACTTAATTTTATTTTGGGTAACATATTTTTAAAACTTTCATTTTGGTACCTAAGATATAAAATTATAAACATTTAATTACTGGGTAACCAGTTGAAGCATTAACCGGTTACCATACTGATGTGGCGAGTGATGTGGTATCCAACTTCGTATTATTTGCTGAAGCATTAACCGGATACCACATCACTTGCCATATCAGCATGGTAAATATATGAGAAGTAAAAAAGTGATTCTAGCCCTTCATCTAGTCAACATTTGTGGCTTTGACCGTGAAGCACTGGATAATTCCACGCATGAGTATGTGAAAGATAGAGAGATAGTTTCGTAACTTTTATAAATATGTGGTAAACGGGTTCATATATTGAACCTATGTGATACACGTATGAACTATATATTCATATATGAATAAGTTAATTAGTTCATATGTGAATACGTTCTTTAGTTTATATATGAATCACAAGGGTTCATATGTGAATCAGTTAAGTAGATCATATGTGAATCACACGGGTTCATATCTGAATCAGTTAAAACAGTTCATATGTGAATTACACGAGTTCACATATGAACATATGGTTCATATGTGAATCACATAGGTTCATAGATGACCCATTTGCCAGTTATTTGTAAAAATTATGAAACTACCTTATCTATTTTTCACATATCTGCAATTTTTGACTAGTCAAAGCCGTAGTTATCGACCAGTCAAATCCGCAATTATTGAACAGTCAAATCCAATATTGATCGTATGAACGGCTGTGATCACTTCTTTACTTCTCAAATGTTTACCACTTCTCAAAATAATCTTTGTCTATATACATATATATATATATATATATATATATGTTGAGTATAAAAATAATGTTTTTGCTTTGTTCATAAGAAAAAGACAAAAATTAAGCAAAAAGATTAAAATGGTCCTTGATTTAACAGAGTTAACAAATGCGTTAGTCAAAGGGACTATGGTCAAGACAAATTGAATACCACAGGGATCAAATCTGCAATAAACATATCATAAGGACCCTGGTAAAAAATATCAAAAACACCAGGACCAAATCCACAATTCACTCTCTTTTTTGGTCAAAAGGGCATGAATATGATGCCTCCCACCCCCCACAAATCATGCTTTTGTTTAACATTTGAAAAACCATGTTAATCCAAGTTTCGATCAAGTAACGATGGAATCAAACAAACTAGACAAGATCCAAATGTTATCTTCAATGGTATTCTAGAGAGAGAAAGTATACAAAAGAGTTGTTGGAACCTAGATACTCTTACTTCGCAGAAATATTGTTTGCATAAAATAAGAATCAACAACAACAAAGTATTTCTATTGATTAAACAAGATATGCAGAGGCTCTGGGTCTTGAAGTTGTTGCTTTAAGTCAAGCGCTTATGCTTTTTGGCGCACAAGGCTTGAACATTCACGGAGATGGAGCGCGGGCTCGGTATGAAAGGAACCTTCACTCTGAGTAAGAGCTCTGGTCCTCGATCCTCTACATGAGAGCTCTTAGCCAGACAGCTTCTATAGACTAAGTCCTATTTGACTAGAGCAAGATACTTCTTACTTACACTTTCACAAGTTGGGGTCTAACAATCTCCCCCTAAGTGTAAATAAGAAGGACTCTTTCTTGATTTACAAAACAAAAGTCTAATCGAAGACAAAAGTTAAAAGGAACCTCTGGTTTACATTAACTATCTAGTAAAGTACAATACGAATGGAAAATGGAAATTACATCGATTTTAAAAACAGAAAAGTACTTACAAAAGATAGGACGTCTAAGCTCTTTGAATTCTAATGAACTTCCTAAGAAGTTCACGAAACTCAAGCATGTTTCGTATCGACCTTAGGATAATCTTGGCTCGCTCCTTGGCTCCAGGGGAGTTGTCTCTGCTCCTGACTAGCTTGTCTCATATGTAACACAGAGTAGAGTTGGAGTACTTATAATTCTGGTTGTCTCGAAAGAAGATCTCCTGTTTATGCTCATTTCGAAACACCACTCCCTCTTTTGGTTCCACCAAAACTGTCCAGGAGGGGATGCTGTTGATGCCGTGTAATTCTTCATTTGGAGCAGCCACTGTCAGTTGATCCACTCCTAGATCCAGAGCTAGTTGGAAGTCAAACTTGCTTCTGAAGTCGAGCAGATCTATCATTATTTGGCGAATAACAGAGTTGGCAACATCAAACTTCACTCCCTTGTCCTTCTTGTGATCTGTAAAGTAGAACAGATGAAGAAGATCCCACATATTTAGATTAATGAGGTCACAATCTGTGAACCTACATATTCGTCTGTGAGTCCTCTCCACTATATAATCGTAGAACACTATCTGATTATGAGCAAAGATGCGCTTCTTTATGTCCAGGACTTGTTTTATTTCATCAGCAAAGTGGACTGCAGTGATTGGTTGAGTATAGCGATCGAGGAATCTCTGCCTGATGTGCTCTTGAACCATAGGATGGAGACTGATCTTCTGGACCGGTGTCTCTTCTCTTAGATTGTAGAGGAACTGGTAGATCTCCTTGCTGTCTGCCTTGTCCATGATGGGTTTATTGAGGGGTGTTTGCTTGAACATGGCATCCATACTTGCTTTGATCCTTTGGACACGATCAGAAGGATGCTTCCATTTTTGCCCGCTGGTTGTGCCTTCTGAGTTTGCTCTATTTGGATTGATAGGTACTTGCCTCATCGCAGGAGTGACAACCCTGGTCCCTTGAGCAGGGACCCTAGCTCTGTGGGTTTTTGGATGTGGTGGAGGAGCAGCAACGGTTACTTCTTCTAGAGGTATGGCAATTGGAATGTGCATGAGGGACGGATCAACAACATTCACAGCGACCACCTCTTCTTCTTGTTGTGCTGTTGTTGAAGGAGCAACCATTTCCATATCGTACTCAGTTGAAGAGAACAGAGCCATGTCTGAATCGTCTGATCCATAGACAGATAGAAGATCTATCACTTCTATAGTCTTTTGTGGCCCGGCTGGTTCTGTCTCTGACGTCATGGGCATTTTCCCTTTGCGAAATGCCTCTTCGTTGTCTGGTGCTGGTTGGCTTTGTCTGCTTTGCCTTGATGGATTTTGAGTTTGTTGGCATGGGGCAGAGGACGTTGGTGCAGAGGGGGTAGCCATAGGTGTTGTGCTAGGGATGGCTGTAGGAAAGTTCTCCCCCTCTTGATGATTTTGAGGACGAGACTCATCTGGGTCCTCATCATCGTTAAGTCGCCTCCCCTTTGACGATTCTGCACAAGGAGATGGATCTCTCTGTTGCTTTGGCCTCTCATCCGCTGCTCGAGACATTGGTTTGATCACCTCCTCGATAGTCTTGAGGAGTTCATCGACTGCAACAACAACCCTTCGCACTTCATCATCTGAACGGTAGTTGAATCGGGCAAGAGTGTCGTTGATGTCCTTTGCTGCTTTTGTGGCTTTGCTATCGAAATCCACAGTGAAGTTCACCACCTTCTGTAGGAGCCTGTCACCCAGAGCATTCATTGGACTATGTGTGACATAGTCCACAGGTACATTCAGAGGTATGAGGGCCTGGTTGTTGAGAGATGTAGACGCCTCAACTCTTTGTAGAGATGCAACGACCTGTTGTAATGTTTCTGTATTGGTTGCCGTCAATTCCATGAGAGTATTGATACGAGAAGCATTTTTCGTAGACTCAGCTCTTAGTACTGCCAAGGATGCTTGTATCTCATCCAGAGCAGGTTAGAAGGTGATGGCTCTACACGGGCCATGAGGAGTTTTAGCTCGTCCAAGGAGCATCGCATAAAGGTGAAAAGGGAATGGAACTCTTCCCTAGTGACATATGCAGATAGTGTAACCTCTGGCTCAACACATGGGCCAGATTGAGTCCCAGTTCCAGGGACGGCTTCATTCACGACTTTATTGATGTTAGTCGGGGAAGGACTTCTAGAGGCTCCTCGTGGTTCTCCTTGAGGAGAATTCACTACCTCTGTTCTTTCAGGGAGAGGACCTAAGGCTGGTTCAGAGCCAGCCATAGGGCTCTCCATGAGTGGACTAAAAGACTGGTCAAGAGTCTCAAAGTCTGGTGCACCTATTCGTTGCTCTGAACAAGGTTGGGAGTCTATACGTGTAGAGGAAACAAATTCCTCTGTATGGGAAAGTGGCATGATATGGGGAGACATATCACTTATGTTTTCAAAGGTTGCATCCTTTTGAGAGGGTGTTCCCTGTGGCGAGGCTTCCCTTTGGCTAATATAACCAGAGGCAGATGCGACCTCTGGTTGGATATGCTGGCGAGGGTTAGAGGTGTGCACCTCTATTTCAATGATCTCTGTGTCTCGACCATCGGAGTCAGATAATGTGTTTGCACTGGGAGTTGGGTAGGTAAATCTAATGTGCCTATTTAGCCTAGGTTGCTTTGTCCCGCCCTGAGGCAAAGCAACTGCTGCACCTTCTCCCTTTTCTTCATCTTCTTCTTCCTCGCTCTCTTCTTCTTCTCCCTAACTTTCTTTTTCTTTCTCACTCTCTTCTTCTTCACTCTCTTCCTCCTCTTCTAAACTTTCCTCGCTTGTGTAAGACCTTGCAGCATCATCATAGTGCTCTTGGTCATCCCCTTGGTTTGGACTAGAGGAGTGAGCCAAGGTTTGATGAGCCTCTTCTTCTGCTCTGAGTCTGGCCTCTTCCCTTAGTCGAGCGATTTCTGCTTGGCGAGCCTTTTTTGCTCGCTCCTCCTCTGCTCTAGTACGAGCAAGCTCAACTACTCTTTCTTGCTCTGCTCGTTCTGCCTCCTTTTTCTTCTTCTCCCTCTCAGCTTTCTTTTTCCTTGCCTCCCCTCATTTTCTTTCTTTTTCTCTCCCTTGTTGTACTCTCACCCTTTCTTCCTCAGCTCTCATTATCTCTTCTCCTGCTCTCACCATTTCTCCCTCTGCCTGAGGCATTGATGTGTCCTCAGTTCTCTCTTCTTCCTCGACTGTTCCTATGTGTAACGGGGTTCGAGACACTGGTCCTAGTGTCTCGCGTATACGTCTGTACGCTCTTCTAATCTCTTTGGACTTCATATTGCTCATGACCTTCCTTGTTCACTGTTGGTCTGTATTGAGTGAGCACGTTTACCTTGTGAGGAGGTAGACACCCACATCAATATTGTTGTCGTCAAGAGCTGGTCTTAGGAGAAGACCCAAGAATCGGGGAAATAACAGAGACATCAGCTGTGTTCCTTTGGCCACTTCTTGACACTTCTTGGCCACGGTTGCCTTGAACTCTATGTAGAGTATCAAGAAGTAGTCGAGAGAAAAGTCGAAGAAAATACCATAGACGATTTGAAGTACGCTCGTGGAGCACATGTCGAGGCTTCCTATCTTCCCTGTCAGCAAGCGGTTGACCAATGTGAAAAGTGTATTCCACATCGATGGTAGGTATTGATGGTGATACTGTGACGGGTATTGAATGACCTTGTTGTACCCCAAGAACTTCAAGAAGGCTACAATTTCGTCCCCAGATGGGGGAGGGGCGTACTCAGAAAGCCATAGGTCAGTTTTTGTTGGGATTTCAAGAACCCGCGAAAACATAGACCTTGAAATTCGAACTGTGACGAATTCCTGTGTAGTAGAGACGGAGAAATCTCCTACGATTCCTCTTTGAGATTCAGTAACGGCGCAGGATTGCTAGTATTCTTGTATGTATCTTTCAGGAACCAAGTCATCCGTGTTGGTCAAGGTTGGGTTTAAGATGTGGTTTTGGAGGATATTGATGATGGGATGGTATTTGGTGTGATAACCGGGTCCTGATTATCATCTAAGTTAATTAATATGTGATTATCTGATTAAATGATTACGTGATAGCATGATAAATTGTTATATTTGATCATGTTGATATGTGAAAATGTGCATAGTATGAAATATGCATATGTTATATATATACATAATATATGTATGCATGCATGTGTATGTGTGCATGTGTGCATAAGTGTATAATATAGTGTGAATAAAAAAAGGGGCTGTTATCCGACTTTCCTGATTTGGAAAGTATAAAAAGGGAGGTTGAGCCTCCATATTTTTCTCTTCTTGCTTTGGCAAAGTTGTGCGATTTAAAAAGAGAAAAGAGTTGACCGGATATCTTGTCTGGAGATTCAAGATTTGATTTCAAGTGTTTGGTTTCAAAAACTTGATAAGGTGAGTAGTTTCTAAAACTTTTTTGCATAAAGATTATTACTGGTTTCATATGAATTTTGTTTGAATTTGGATAAAAATCAGTCTTTTTGCTCTAAGTATTTATCCGGATATTAAACCGGACAAGGTTTGACCGGATTGTTTTAAATCGGACAGAGGATGAACGATTTGTTGTCCGAATTGTTTTAAATCGGACAACGGGTGGACAATTTGTTGTCCGGATTGTTTTAAACCGGTTAAGTTGTGAACGGAGTATTGTCCGGACCTGTTATCCGGACAAAGATGTTGGTTTATATACTAAGTGAAAAATCGTTCAAGCTTTATGCGGGGTATTGACCGGATTTGTTATCCAGATAAAGTTGAAATTTGTTTAAGTGTTAAATCGGACAAAGCTTAGGCTGTGTTGTCCGGATAGTTGACTGGATTTGAAGTCCGGCTAAGTCAAAGTTGACTGGATTTGATGTAATGTTGTGTTTTCGATGAGAAATGTTATTTTATCATAAAAAGGAAGTTTTGAAAGAAATAATTTTTGTATTGATAATAATTTCAATGGCTGCGGTTTATTTGAAATTATTCTGTGAAATATTTTGATGAGGAAATAAGAGTGGCATATCAAGGAGAAGTGTACCATGGGATAAGGGTGGCATATCNGGCATATCAAGGAGAGGTGTACCATGGGATAAGGGTGGCATATCAAGGAGAGGTGTACCTTTGGATATAAGGGTGGCATTTGCATGTGTGTTGTGTGATATAACTCATTCTATTATATCCTTTAAGACTACCGTGGTCCAGAGTCTTTATTTCTTTGTGACTTAAAGATTTAGGATCAAGGTTCTTATTGGAAATCATAGTTTGGATGTTATTAAGGAGAAAATATCAGGTTTGGCCTGAAGCTTTATATAACCTTGTTTGGTTAAGAAAAGGTTTGAAAAGTGGTATTATGTGGAACCTGTTTGGTTCAGAGTTTTGAGATTTGAATAAGCGGAATGCTTTGCTTAAATGGAAAATATCTGGTAATACGTTTCCATTTATTCATATATTTGTTATATACATATGAAATGATATTTTCTCTAAAAGTTTTAGTTATTTTTCGCCCTGCAATAACATAAATAGGGTATCTCACTGGACCTTTCGGTCTAACCCTCGTTTTGTGATTTTAACTATGTGTTGCAGGAGGTTCGGACTATAAGGGGAAGGGGAAGGGGAAGGTGTAATATTTTCCTTTATGCGCTTCTGCTTGAAGATCTGTTTTGATTGATTAGTACAAGAAATGTATTTCGAAATTTTGGACCTTCTAATTGGTCATGTTATATTCTTGTACTAAGGGACCCGAATGGAATGATATTATGTATTTCCTTTGTATGAAATATGTATTACATACAATGTGTGGGTTGGGGCGTTACATTTGGTGTCAAAGTTTTCAAGTTGGAGGTTTAGGGCATGGTTATTTGGTTTGATAGGAAGAGGAACTAGGTTTTGACTGGTATCTTCCATGGTTTTGTGGGTTGTGGTATGAGTTTGGGAGTTTCCAGATTCTGAGGAGGACATGGTTGCAGGTTTTGAGTTTGGAAGGAGATGACAGAATGATCGGTTGAAGATTGAATCGATCTTTGAGCACTGGTTTGAGAGCTTCAAGTTGTGGCAATGGCGGTTGAAGGTTGAAGACGACGGGAGTTCTTGAGAATTTTTGTAAGCGTAAAAGATTAATTTGGGGGTAAATATTTGTTTAAATAGGATAAAATAAAACACTTGAATGTTTTAGCCCCCAAACGTCAGATAAAAAACTGAACCGGTTTTCTTACAACCTGTGGGGGCGCGTCACGTGGAGTGCCAGCTGCAAATGGCGCCTCCCACGTTTGAAAAGATAAGGTCACAGGCGGTAATGCTTGATAAAGGTAACAACTTTTATTAAAAAAAATAAAAGAAACCTTACGCCTTCTTAATAAAATAAGATTTTTGAAAAACACAAAAAAAATTCAAGTGTAAATACTCTGTTTAGTGATAAGTAGAGATCTTGAGGAGAACCAGAGTACTACATACAGAAGAGCAACATACCTTAGGATTTCATACAGAGACTCGTGATTGGACTATACATGTCCTCCATAAAAACTTGTTATGTTTAAAGGCAGAGGCTCTGTATAGTACGTACAGAGATTCTGTCCTATAATCATAGAGAAGTTTTGAAGCAGAGGCTTTGTATAGTACATACAGAGGTTTTACGTGACATGATTTCATGCTCCCCTTGACTTGAGCTCTTCCTATCTGCTCCCCCTTGAACTATGCTTGGATCATTTGTGATAAGTAGAGCATATGCATAATAATCAAGGTACAGAGGCTCTGTATTACAAAACAACTAGGACAATGAGTAAGAGGCTCTGTCTCATGGATCAATACAAATAAACAATAAAACAGAAGTATGCAGAAAGAGATGTAGAGGCTCTGTATAGTGCATACAAAGGCTCTGGTTTAGTTTGAAAGATTTAGCATACCCAACTTGCTAACTAGAAAATTAAATCTCTTTTCATCAAGAGCTTTTGTAAAGATGTTAGCAAGTTGTAAATCTGTACTTACAAAGAACATTTCAATCGTACCTTTCTCTACATGGTCCTTGATGAAATGGTATCGAACATCGATGTGCTTTGTTTTTTAGTGTTGCACAGGGTTGGCTGTGATTGCGATAACACTTTCTGAGTCACACAGAACTGGAATCTTCTCAAACTCTATGCCATAGTCTTTTAGTTGAGTCTTCATCCATATCACTTGGGAACAGCAACTGGCTGCAGCTACATACTCTACTTTAGTTGTGGAAGTAGAAACGCAGTTCTGCTTCTTCGAGGTCCAACTTATGAGCTTGTTCCCAAGTAATTGGCAGCTCCCTGATGTACTCTTTCGATCGAGTTTACAACCTGCATGATCAGAATCTGTGTATGTAATAAGATCAAAACCAGAATGCTTTGGATACCAAAGACCCAAAAGTTGAGTCCCTTTAAGGTATCTAAAGATTCTTTTTACAGCCAAAAGGTGAGATTCCTTTGGATTTGCTTGAAAATGGGCATAGAGACATGTGGCAAACATGATGTCCGGTCTACTAGACGTGAGGTATAGTAGTGATCCAATCATTCCACGGTACGTCTTAACATCCACCGGTTTTCCAGATGGATCTGTGTCAAGCTTAGTACCCGTAGCGATTGGTGTTCTCATGGTGGAAGAGTTGTGGAGTTGGTACTTCTTTAATATGTCGGAGACATACTTAACTTGGTTAATGAAGATACCATCCTCCCTCTGTTTTACTTCTAAGCCGGGGAAGAAGGTCAATTCTCCCATCATGCTCATTTCAAACTCGCTCTTCATTAATGCAGAGAACTTATCACAATGCCTCTGGTTCGTTGAACCAAAGATGATGTCGTCCACATATATCTGTACTAAGAGAATCTCACCTTTATACCTCTTAATAAACAAAGTTGTATCGATTTTACCTTTTTCAAAACCATTAGATAAGAGGAAAGACAAGAGACGTTCATACCAGGCTCGAGGTGCTTGCTTAAGTCCATACAGAGCTTTGTCTAAGAAATAGACATACTCTGGATGTGTGGAGCTTTCAAACCCCGGAGGTTGTTGAACGTAGACTTCCTCCTTCAGCTTACCATTCAAGAAGGCTGACTTTAGGTCCATTTGATAGACTCAGAATCCTTTATGTGCAGAGAAGGCTAAGAACAAGCGTATAGCTTCTAGCCTTGCTACTGGCGTAAAGGTCTCGTCATAGTCTATGCCTTCTTTCTGGCCATAGCCTTTTGCTACGAGCCTAGCTTTATTTCTTACTACGATCCCATCCTCATCCTTCTTGTTCCTAAAAACCCATTTACAACCAATTGCAATTTTCTCCTTTGGTAAAAGAACAAGAGCCATACGTAATTTCTCTCGAATTGTTGGAGCTCTTCTTCCATGGCATCGACCCAACTAGGATCTTGTAGGGCTTCATGTACTTTCTTAGGCTCTACCATGCTAAGGAAGTTTACAAATAAACATTCATTAGTTGTGGCTGCCCGTGTCTTTATGCCACTTGAAAGTTCACCAATGATCTGGTGAAGAGGATGATTCTTTGTCCATTTTGTTCTTGGGACATATAGAGAAGTGGGAGACGTTTGATCATGTTCCATAGGCATGTTTGGTAGTAAGCTCGTTGACGGTGAAGAAGGCTTTGCTTGCTTCCCCTCGGATGATGGTACAGAGGAACCAGGTGGAGAGCCAAAGGTATGTTGCTCTGCTTGCTCTAGTTGTGGATTGATATGATCTTCAGAGGAAGCAGAGGTGTGTGAAGGACCAGAGTCAGATGTGCTTGCCGTTTGTGATCCTTCACTTACACTTGCAGATGCATCTCTTGGTGCACGTACAGAGATGTCTTCGTCACCATAGAAGTCTTCAAATAGGATCCTGAGTTCCAATTCCCTTGACTTCATTTGAGAATTGGAAGTCTGTTGGTTAAGATCGAGTCCAGATGTCACACCCCGCTAAAGCGGAAACGCGAGATGTAACAGGCAAACGAGTCACATCAACAATTAATAAATAACACTTTTAAGTTTTACAAAATAAAACGAGTTTAATATCATAACCAAATTTTTTATAAACCCTTCATTTACAAAACTTCCGATTCGAACTTAATCAGCTTTGCCACGAGTATGCTCCCATAGAACTGCAAATCTTGCTTGCTTCCTGAAAAGCATGGAACATAAAACGAATCAACTACAAAGAGTTGGTGAGCTCACAGGTTGTCACATGCATAAAACATTTTAATGCATAAACCAAATATTTGCAAACTTATGCGAGACTTTTGCACTTAATAAATGTAAATCTTCCACGATGTAAAAACTTGAGACACTACTGAGCCTTACCTGACCAACTTGCCCCATTAATTTACGAACGACCATAAGTAGCCCGTACACTACTTAGGTCCCACAGTTCGTAGATGTACTAATTCAATGGTGGTCCAAATTCCACATGATTAGACAAGAAAACATAGGTAATGTGCACCCCTTTCTGGGTGGGACTGTCAACACAATAGCGGCTATCCACAATACCATGGCCCGGGGATGTACCCGAGTTAACAAGTAGCGTTTATGGACGGGGACTTTATTTGGAAAAAAAATACTCCTAAGCACATCAATTTATCATTTATTTCAAAGTGCAATAACAGTCAATATTTCATGACATATTAAGTTTGACTAAGCAGTTCCTTAGTCCAATGGTTTCAAACAAAACTTGACTAAGCAGTTCCTTAGTCCAAAGGTTTCAAACAAAACTTGACTAAGCAGTTCCTTAGTCCAAAGGTTTCAAACAAAACTCATGCATAACTTGCTTAATCTCATGCTTTTCGCCCAAAACAATAAACAAAGCATTAAAAGTGGGGCCGTGAGAAATTCACTGGTTTCGGGGGTGAATATCCAAGATGATGACGACTGAAGCTTTCAACGCCCATCCTAACTTCCTAAACAGACCAACAACCAGAACTAAGATCACTTATATAGTTAAGTTGCATCCCATGCAATGCCATCAAGCTTTCATAAATTAAAGTTGATATTTTAATATTTACTCTAAAAATAGCCCAAAAATTATATATTAAAAGAAATCGAGATCCTATACTCAAAAGATAATTTTTTTTGGGACAGATTATAAGTTCTGTTCCAAGAATTTTTGGGGTTCACAAAACTCTAAAAATAGGAACCTTCCAAAAATCATTTTATGTCCACTTTTTACATCATTACAAGACATGAGCTAAGCAATAATTTCCAAATACCAAGAAATTTGAGTGGGTTTAAGTCACTCATTATTACCCTATAACCTTGAGTTACACAGCCCCCAAAACAGATTGCACGCTCACCGAGCGGCAGTTATTTGGGACCGAACTCATCATTTTCCAAGGAAATCACCAATTTCAAGCTAACAAAATAAATTTAAATCTCCAGGGAAGAATCTTTCTCGATTCTATTGAGTTTCAAAGAAGAATAGATAGATTAAAGATGCATGCAAGATTTATCACTTCAAAACATAGCTTTACATGCTTAAGCTTTGTATGCAATGGGTTTCCCCTTCCTACTTTGGAGTTCAAAGAACATGGATCATATATTATTATCCTCTTTGAAGATATTTTCATGTTTTCGATGAATAATCTCCCCTCTTTGATTATTCAGAAAAATTCAACTACATGGCCGAGATGTGGAAGAAAGAAGATACAAACTCATGATGTTTTACGAAAGTAAGATAATAATATCGTACCTCTTTCTTATAATCTTGAAAGATCTTCAAGATTAAGAGAGAGAACTTCTAAAGACTTGCTTGAAGGTGAAACCGACTGGAGATTGATTGATCTTAAAGAGAGTTTAGAGATGAAAAGTTTCAAGTTGGCGATAACGAAAATGAGAGTTTTCAAAGGGTGTGGGGTATTTATATGTGGATTTTAATGAGGTAAATGGGCTGGCCTCTAAAGGCCCAACCCAACAAAACTTTTTTTTTCTTTCCCAAATAAGATTAAACCCACTTAAATTTATAACCCACTATAATTTACCCAACCTAAATAAAATAGCACTATTAGTTCCAAAACTCCACCTTTTGATAAATTATGTGGACATTCAAATGGGACTTTTGTATTTTAAATTTAAAAGTTTATAACATCAACTTTATTTTATTTGGAATGTTTCTAAAATTTTTAGGCATTACACAAGTCAACTTCATCAGTTACCCGCCAAGGCGTGGTCTTGCGATCTGAATTTGGGAACTAAGCCAGATGAACTCTAATTATCATAACTAGATCCTAGCAAATTTAAAATTCTAAATATAGGATCTATAAAGAAGCGCTAACCTGAGGCTCAGAAATGACCGAATGTCACACCAGAGTTGAGGTACTTGGAAGTCAAATGTTCTTCATTGTCGAACGAGACGTTGATGCTTTCCATGACCGTCTCGATCATTTAGGATGAAGCATTTGCAACCAAAGACATGTAAAAATTTGACGTTAGGCTTTCTTTGATTAACTAGTTCGTAAGGCGTCTTCATGTGCCTCTTTACCACCGTTGCTCTATTTTGAATAAAGCAGGCAGTAGAGATTGCTTCTGCCCAAAAACGGGTTGGCAGACTAGAGCTAGCTAGCATGGTGCGTGCAGCTTCCACCAGAGTTCTATTCTTTCTTTCTACGACACCATTTTGTTGTGGTGTCCTTGCTGCAGAGAAGTTCTGAGTTATGCTCTCTATGTCCAAGTAATAGTCGATCTTGGCGTTCTTGAACTCTGTCCCATTATCACTTCTCAGCTTCTGAATTCTGCTTTGTAGAAGTACTTGAATCTTGGTCATTAATTTGATTAGCAGCTTTGGTACATCTGATTTCTGCCTTACAAACTCAATCCAAGTATATCGTGAGTATTCATCAATTAAGGCTAAGATATACTTCTTACAAGACAAGCTCTGTATAGAGATTGGACCACAAAGATCGACATGAAGCATATGCAGAGGTCTGACGCAGGACACGTCTGTCTTAGTCTTATGGGATGCTCTTCGGAGCTTTCCCATTTCACACGTAGAGCAGAGATGGTCCTTTTCGAAATTTATAGCAGGAAGTCTGTCAACCAGATTATGCTTCACAAGCTTCTCTATATTTTGGAAATTGAGATGAGACAACCTGTGGTGCCAGAGCCAAGCTTCTTCGCTCTTGCGAGACATGAGACAGAGCGTCTCTGAATTGTCTCTTGGTGAGAAGTTCATGAGATACAAATTGTCTTTTCTCTTAGCTCTTAGCAACTCCTGACCTAATTCTGACATAATGAAGCAAACTTCCTTTTGAAACTTGACATTGTAGCTAGAATCACATAGTTGACTTATGCTCAAAAGATTATGTTTGAGTCCAGAGACATAATCAACCTTAGAGACAGAAACCTTACTTTGTAGTAGATCCCCGTATCCCTTTATTTCTTCTTGTTTATTATCCCCAAAGGTCACTTTTCCTCCAATCTTCTCTCCGTATGAGGAGAGCAACCTCTTATTGTCGGTCATGTGTCTTGAGCATCCGGAGTCAAGATACCAAATGTCCACATGCGGCTTCTGCAAAACAAATTATAGGGATTTAGGTACCCATTTCATAAGGGGTCCTGGATGATTAGGGACAGAGGGTTGCTTTTTAAGCTTGGGAAGAGGCTTCTTCTCTTAACCTGAGTTAACAGATTTGGCTTTAGGAGCCTTCTTTCTCTTTTGGGTCTTCTTAGATTTAGACTTTGATGACCCAGAGAGAAAACAGTTAGGATAAAAGAAGTGTTGTTTTAATTTCAGCAACAGAGAAACACATTCGTAATTATGAAAACATTTTGAATGACAAAATGATTTATTAGCCTTAAAGAATAAATTATTACAATCATTCATAGCATTGGTAGTTCTAGCAAACTTTCAATCTAGATCTGATTGTTTTAACACAGAATGAGTCTTCTCTGACTTCTTCTTCCCTACTCCTTTGGCCTTCAGAGGCCTCTCTGAAACAGAGGAACTAATACTAGAGCAAGCAGCGGATTTTCTCTTCTATTCCGGAGTGAATTTAATTGGCTTAGATTTGGAATTTGATCCCTTTGAAGCAGAAGAAACTAATTTTGCACTCTTTACCCTGTACTCAAACTTGGAAGCGGATTTAGCATTTG
Organism: Cynara cardunculus var. scolymus; assembly: GCF_001531365.2. Lineage (NCBI taxonomy): Eukaryota > Viridiplantae > Streptophyta > Magnoliopsida > Asterales > Asteraceae > Cynara > Cynara cardunculus. The sequence goes on along the minus strand of NC_037537.1, from coordinate 12,612,768 downwards.
TTGTCATGCTTGCACGACCAGAACCTAGGAGAATCTTTTTCTCAGTAGGGGGTTTTGCAACCTCTGGTTCTTTGGCAATGACCTCTGTCTTAACATGCTCTTCAAAGGAGTTCACCTCTGACTCAGAGTCAGAGTCAAGAAAATCCTTGTGTGAATGTCGAGATACAAAGGTATCATTAAGAACTTGAGGTTCTCGTATGCATGAGCTACAAGCTTCGTCCGTCTTTTGTTTTAATGGACTTTCAAAAGTATCTGAGGAGTTACACTCAGAAGAATTTGTATGACCTTTAGGAGGATAGTTCAAGGCCTCAAGCAAGTCTTGCTCGAAGACCTGTCTTATCGTTTCTATAGAGCCATCCATCAATTTCGAATTTTGAGTTTTAAGAAAATTACCTGTGGATGAACTCTTGATTTCATCTGGTTCAGGTCTAACAACCTCACTTTCAGTCTTAAGATGTTCAAGATTTGTAGAGCCAAAACAAAAAATCTCATTTATCTTCTGTATGCATTTTAAATCAACTTGTGGCACACATTTTGAAGAGTAAGAGATGTTTTTGAATTTCAACTTAGGGGTTCTGGCTCCGCTTTCAAGCTTACATCTTTTAAATGGTGAGGCTGTATGCAAAATAGGAAAACCTGGTTTCTGTTTTTCGCCTAACCTAAACACGGATTCAAGAGTGTTTTTCCTCTTCCAGGTGAGATCTAGGTCTATATAACCTATTCCTACTTTATCCTGTTGAGAGTTAACTTTTTCATACACCTGTTGAGCATCTTGATATTTCTTAATTAAGAGCTCTTTTCTTTGTAAGCTCTGGTGTAGGAACTCCCTTTCTTTTTGAATATAGTCTTTTAGGGCTTCAAAGTTTAATCTGTCTCTCTCTTTTTCTATAAGCTTTGTATCTTTTTTCTTTATAGCCGCTTTTAATTCTAAGCACTCTGTTTTAAGACTTGTTTCAGTGGATCGTTTTGTTTGTAAGAGCTTTTCATTTTCCACTGATAACTCTTGTTTTTCTACAGTCAGTAGCTCTGTCTCTCGTTCAAAAAATAGTTTTTCCATTTCCAAGGATTTCCGTTTAGATTTTTTGAGAGAGAGATTTTGTTGTAGACTGACGAAATTGTTTGTCAAAGCAGAGATGCTCTCTTCCAGGTCAGAGTGAGAGTAACTAGAGATAGAACATACCTGGGAGTCGGAATCAGATCCAGACTCATTCTCGATAGCCATTCCACAGAAGTTGGCTTGATCTTCATCATCAGATGAGGAGTCATAGACCCAATTCTTCTGTTCTGCCATGAGACTCCTTTGTGATCGATTGTACTTGTACTTATTTTTGTAGTACAGTTCATCTTTCACAAGAGGGCCTCTGCACTCTTTGGAGTAGTGCCTCATTTTTCCATATCTGAAGCATCGGACACCTTGCTTCTTCTGGTCTGACTGCTCTTCCTCCTTCTTGTTGGGAATAGGAGGGTTCCTTTCATCGAAAGACTTCCCTCTGCTTCGGTCGCTTTCTCTTCCTCTTCTGTCAAAGACCTTCTTTCCAAATTAACTTTGGAATTCCTTGGTGATCAGGGCCAAGGATTTCGCAAAGGCGTTAATGTCGTCGTCTTCAGAGCTAGATGCTCTGTCTGTATCATCATCACTCTCCAAGATGAGAGCCTTCTTTTCTTTCCTCCTTTCTTCTTTGGGTCTCCGTTCTCGGTGTGGCTGGCATGTTCCTATCTCTTTTGAATAAGAGAAAAGAGCCAGAGGTCCACCCAGAACGACCTTCGCCTTCTGCACCTCTTGTTCTTATGCCTGCAGCGTCCCATATATATCATGAAGAGTCCATTCCTCCAAATTCTGGTTTGCCTGGAAGGACATCGTTAGATTACCCCATTCAGCGTTCATTCTCTTCAAGAAGAGCATGTTGTTCTCCTCTTGAGTTCTGATCACGTCACACTTGCGACATTTGTTGATCAACTTGTTGAAACGATGATAAGTCTGTTCTAAAGACTCATCAGAGAGTGCCTGGAAACTGTTGTATTCATTAAGGCATTGGGCACGACGATTCTTCTTCATCTTGATGCCTCCTTCCAACTGGTTGGCCAGTTGATCCCATAAATCCTTCGCCGAGTCGCATGCGTCCAGTGACTGGAATATATTGTTGGGAAGCGCCATGATCAAAAGTCATTTGGCCTTTTGATCCACTTCCACTCATCGTTTATCTTCATCGTTCCAGTCACGATGAAGTTTGGGTACTCGCCTGGCAGGTACCTCAACTATATCACCAGCAGCAGGAATCCTCGGAATGACGGTAGTAGGGACGTATAGACCATTCAAGATTGACTCATACAATTCTAGGTCAAGACCCACGTAGAAGTTAATCATCCAGATCTTCCATTGGGGATATTCTTCCCTGATGAGAGTCGGAGGTTTTGTCAAGGAGCCGACACTATACATGAAGTTCCATATTGAGAAGACGACATTTTGAATTGAAATTTTTGAGAAAAGAACTTTGACGAGAAGGAAGATCGACTGAAAAAACGATTTCCAGATTACTCAAAAGCAAACGTTTACAAGATTAAAAAATAGGAGTGATAAATCTTTTAAAAACGAATAATCAAAAGAAAATTAAGAGTATTATCCAGTAGGATATCGATCGACTAATCAATTGATTTGATTAGCTGGCTTTGGTACCAATTGTTGGAACCCAAATACTCTTAATACGCAGAAATATTGTTTGCATAAAATAAGAATCAAGAACAACAAAGTATTTCTATTGATTAAACAAAATATTCAAAGAAAAACGTGAAGCAGTAAATAATACTTTGAATAACCGAATGCTTTTATTGAAAATAATGAATAGTTGAAGAACAAAAGTAATCTCTCAAGAATTTGCGTATAGTATAAATCGGCTCATTCAGGTACTTTGAGCCTGAGGAGGAAGTCTCCTTACATACGCCTAGGGGCTAACAAACTATGCTATAAAAAAGCATGTAACTCTGAGCTGACTAGTCTGCATCCTTATCTTTGACTCTCCTTGAATAGCGAAGCAGACTTGGTCAAGCCGCCTTAAATCTGTTAGACGCATGCGAGAATGTTTGGGCTAACACGCGTGCGTTCCGTGAAGAAGATAGCCAGAAGCTCTGCATGTACTATGTAGAGGCTCTGTATATGCAGAAGCTCTGCACGTACTATGCAGAGGCTCTGGGTCTTGGAGTTGTTGCTTTAAGTCAAGTGCTTATGCTTTTTGGCGCACAAGGCTTGAACGTTCACGAAGATGGAGCGCGGGCTCTGTATGAAAGGAACCTTCACTCTGCGTAAGAGCTCTGGTCCTCGATCCTCTGCATGATAGCTCTTAGCCAGACAACTTCTATAGACTAAGTTCTATTTGACTAGAGCAAGATACTTCTTACTTACACTTTCACAAGTTGGGGTCTAACAAGAGTAAAACCCAATTCTTTCTCTATAACTCTAACTTGATGTTAACAATATGAAAAATGCTTAGCTCTTTAATTACATAGGAAACAATGCATTTATACCTACTAAAACACATAAAATAATTATTGCTTTTTTCATATTGACTTTTGTTGACCTTTGACTTTAAGCTTTGACTTCTGCATTCTTTAATATTTGTAACCTCAATATAGAAAATATTAACTCTAACTTTTACCCCCTTGTTGTATTTGAGATCACTCTTCAATAAGCCGTCAACAGTAACATTCTTCTCTTTTGAAGATAATCAAACTTTCTCAACCAAATGAATCAGAAGAATAACATTCTCCCCTTTTAACAAACATAATCTTCAAATCAAACTTTTCATCTTGAAGTTCCCCTTGAAATAATCTTCGGAAACTTCAGAAGCTTTCTCTTTTGAATATTCACATATAAGTAGATCTTCAAATAAGTCTTTTTATTCCTAAGATAAGCTTTAGACATTTAGGCTTAGAGTTTTGACACTAATTGTACTAAGCTTATCATCTTTATATCATGAAAAGATCTGGCTTCAATAACAAACTTCTTCAAACAACTTTGTCTTATAAATTCATAGTAAATCTTCCACAGATATGTCAACAATGAATCTCCATAGTTTAGCACCAAACTCTTCATCACATCTACAATCTTTGAAGCTAATGGCTTTTCAACCTAAGAATCAACAAATTTAGATTCAAACCCTCTTTTTCATAAACTGATTCAATATAATACCAACTAATCAAATTTAACTTCACATCAACATAATAATTTGATATCTAGCTCCCCATACAAACATGATTACTTGCTAGCTCCCCATCAACATCAGCACACATGCTTCAAATATCTTTTAAATTATGTATCATTTCTCCCCTATAAACTCTTCATGTCTTTGCATAATAATTCTCTTCATGCGTCTTTGATATTATTTCCCCCCATGATGATTAGAAGAATCCTGAACATTTTGAATCATCAAAGACTAAATCAACTCAACATTAGCAAATACAAATCACCAAACATGTTTCCAATTAGATTTCTCCAATTTCGGAATGAGGCACCTTCTTTGACGAGTTGCTTCATGCAGTCTCTGATGGATTCGTTAGTAGCTCTGGCCTCTTTGAGAAGATGGTCGTGGTGTTTCCGCACGGTCTCTCCGAGAGCCTCAACCATTGCGTCTAGCTCTCTGCGAGTGGCTAGATGGTTAATGTTAGCCCTGGAGGATGAGGAGTCGACGCCTAAAGTGATCGCAGAGGAGAACATCTCTTTTATTTCATTCTTGAAGGCGGAGTAGTCCGTGTAACCGACGGAAATTATGTCTGCAGCGTATTGGGCGGCTACCTCTGTCAGTTCTGTCTTGAGAGTGTTGATAGAAGAAGGATTGAGAGACAGCACGCTGAAGGCTTCTGTGAGATCATCCTTTTTGAGGATAGAGCTCTGAAGGGCTGGTAAGGTCGCCTTGAGTTCAGAAGTTGTAGAAGTCAACTCCTTTAGAGCCTTTGTTAGAGGTGCAAGAGCCTCTGCCACCGGAGAGGAGGAGAACAAGCTTTTCAACTCATCCAACCTCTGGAATACCGCTGTGGCGAAGGTTTGCAACTCCTCCTTCGTCACATAGGCACTCGGGAAACCTAGATCAACACATGGTGACCTAGTAGCCTTGGAGTGTAAGGCGCCCTCAGTGACCAATTTGGCGTTATCATCTCAGGGACTTCCACCAGATCCTCGGACATCCCCAATTGGAGAGCCTACCGGTGTTATGTTGATTTCATGCCTAATAGGTTCAGAGCCTAACTCAGCAGAGGGATCGAGTGGAGACTTTGGGCGTTCTAGACCCATAGCCTTGGTGATTCTCTCGCATGCTTCTGAAGCATGACTGGGTGGTTCACTCACGTGTGGAGGAGCAACAGATGCCTCTCTTGGTTGTGTCGAGTTCTTGGGCGAACAGAATCTTTTGATAAAATTACCATCCTTTTGAGAGGATGATGGAGTTGAATAGGGTTCCCGATTTGTGCATTCGACAGAGGACGAAAGAATGTCCTCTGCGAGGTTGGTTGGTTCAGGGTTCAGCGTGTGCACGCTTTCTTCAATAGGGGTTCCCTCTAGAACAGGGTCCCTAGACATTTGGGTTGCACAGGGAGGGGGGCTTGGATGTGTGCCTTCGGCATCTTTTTCACCCTCATCTATCTCCACTTCTTCCTCTTCATCGTCTAATACGACTTCTGTCCCCAAATTTACCACCTCTGTGGGCGCTGTAGAATTCTGTTGGAGATTGAAGATTATATCTTATATTTGCTCAGAGGAGGACTCTTCTCGAACAGCTTTGCGCAACCTTCTGCGCTTAGGTACAACCTCTGCCGGGCCTTCTTGAACCTCGACCTCTTTGATTTCTTTGATTTCTTCTTTTTGGGTTTTAGCAGAGGACTGTTTGGACCCTCTTCTTTTACGGGTCTCTTTTTCCCTTTCCTTTTCTCAGAAGGATCGACATCCTTGTGAGTCTTCTTGGACTTCTTTGGCCTTCGTGGGGGACTACTAACTACTCTCAGTCCTTCCTCACTCAGCTCCCTTGCCTCTGCAGGCACCTCCAATCTTCTCTCAACTCTCATTTTGTGCACTCTCTCACCTATGGGGATACCTATTCGTGGAGGGGTTTCAGGGACCGGCTCTAGCCTCCTGTATCCACGTCTATAAGCCTTCCTATCTCCCTTGATAAGGTATTTGAGCATAGCTTTTGATAATGGCCTCGAGCTTCTGTAACCTAGCTCATGCTCTGTTGGATGAAACTCCTTCATTGGGTATAAACGAGCGTTCGGCTCTGCAGAGGGCAACTGCAGAGGGCAACTTCTCTGCAATCATGTCTCCAAAGACCAAGCCGAAGAACCTTTGTAAGATCAAGTTTGGGTGATTGAGGTCTTCCTTGGCTTTCTTCTGTGCTTTTACCTT
>NC_037537.1:12594592-12604693 GCF_001531365.2 Cynara cardunculus var. scolymus | reverse complement strand
CAGGATTGGCTGATATTGCAATTGCGCTCTTAGAATCACAGAGAATGGGGATCTTGTCAACAGAGTAGCCATAATCGCGTAGCTGAGTCTGCATCCACGGAGCTGAGGTTTAGTCCCACCGCTGAGGTAGTTCGTAAGTATGCTCTACACATGTGGTTYGCTACCACCTCTGAGGTAGTTCGTGGGGCGTTGAAAGTTGTTTAGGCTTAGTAGTGGCTCAACAAATTTATATCATGTGTATGACGTTGTTTTTAAGTTATTGCTCATAAATTTATAACTGAGATTGTTGTATTTAAAATCATTTTATGCATATAAAACCTGTGAACTCACCAACTCTTGTAGTTGACATTTGTTTTTGACGTGCTTTTTAGGGTAAAAAAGACTCATGGTGACACTTTTTAGAAGCCGTGTCACATTTATCGTTTTCAAAATTTATTTTGTGTTTATTTTGCAAACTTGTATTTGGGAATGTAAACTTTAGTTACGATGTATTTATGTTTTAAATTGTATGGTTGTGTTGTTTATACACTATTGCTATGAGACTCTACCTGTCATACCTCGCGATTCCGCTTTAGCGGGGTGTGATAAAAATAGACTCAATGTGAATTGAATATGAAGTTCGGAGACCGGAGGTAATGTCTTCATGTTTCAATATCTATTTTTTTGAATGAAGAATAGATAGATTATATGTTTATTGTCCATGATTTATGAAATAAATATATTTTCTGAGATACTTGAGTAGCTAAGTGGGGTGACACGAATCATCGACACTAGGTCCATGTCTGTTTTTAGTATCCATCTCCAAAAAATGAGAATAAATAGATTATGTGGCAAACCGGATAACTATTTCAGTTTGGTAAGGACCAAATTTATTTCTTTCAAGTCCTGTCACACTCTCATCATATTCTTTTAGCTCACGAGCACTCGATCTCTCGACATTTTACCTCAATCACACCCTTTCAAAAAATATCTAACTTAGGATGTGTTTCATGGGTAAGTCCTTCCAAATTTGGATTGACCATAAAAACTTCTATATTCTTATCATATATATAGTACAAATTCAAAGATATGATTTGAAGCTCTGAAAATTTCCGAAGTTCTGAATTGATGCATTCAGAATTTCAAAACAATGAAGTATAGGTCTAGAGCTGATATAAGCTAAATGAGATACAGGTCCATAATTGATATACTATGAAACTAAGGTACTAGATAGTACAGGTTCTGAATTGACGTGTTCGAAAGCTAACAGATGAAAATATCTATTTAGAAGTATCAAAGAACAAATACAAATACTAACATAATGACTCAGTACGCATAGTGTTTAGAAAAAAAATACAATGATTAGAATGTTTAATTGTGAAGAACAAGTCACAATTATTATTTCAGATAAAAATTGAATTATTGAAATGAAATAACGCACAAACGAGTGTATTTCCACTGGAAATTCAACAAATATTTAGAGGTGGAGATAATTGATTGAAGAAAATATAACACGTGGTAATTCAGGAATTGATTTAAAATAGCAGAAAAACAAACACATGTAAGTTTTTTAGATTAAACTACCATGATTCTTTGAAATACACTTTAAAAAATTCAAGTGCTTTTTCAAAAAAAAAAAAACAATTATAGTACTCCCACTCAAAAATAGCATAACCTTTTGTGTGTCCAGTCATGTAATATGAATACTCTGTATAAGATCCCACATGACATTCTTGCAAAACAAATTTGAAATATTTAGCTTGGAGGTTGGTTTTATCCTTGAAGCCGTTAATCAGGGAATCAAAAATACTATAAGTACCATACCATCTATTAACATACATTTGATGTACAAGTCATTGGAATAAATGGTCACTAGCATAGGACATCAAAAGAATAGAAAAAATGAACTGAATTGGAACCACAGTATAGGGGTGTTCATGGGTTGGGTTGATCGGGTTGAAGGCATTTGAACAACCCAACTCAACGTTTACGGTTTTTAGAAATCTCAACCCAACTCAACCAAAACTAAAGTGCAACCCAACCCAACCCAAACCTTATGGGTTGATAGGATTGATACTTTGGTACATCAAAATATTCTTCTAATTTTGAATATGTTGTTTTCTCTACTCATAATTCCTTTTTTATCATCAATCTTTTGGTATAACTTATTCATACTCCTTAAATCTTAAATATATCACATTTGACAACTTTTCTCAGTTTGCATATATATTCACATTTATTGAACATATGTATGAAAGAGTTATATAGAGATGAAAAAGAAATTGAATATATATATATATATATATAAAGGATACATGATGATGTAATTGTCTAATGTATATATTAACAGAGACTTTACAATTTTATTGAATTCAAAAATTAAAAGGATATCAGATTAATCGGGTTGGTTGGGTTCAAATGACCATAACCCAATTCCGACTTGATACCTACCATTTGAAAATTTTACAACTCGATTAGACATCGAGTTGATTGGGGTCGGGTTATTTTGCGTTGGATTAGATTGGGTGGGGTTGGTTGAGTTTTTGAGCAACCCTAATGATACAGACTAATGCAGTGGCGGATCCAAGAAATTCATTAAGTAGGGGTACAGTGGCTATAAAATAGAAAAAAGTAAAATAAAAAGTTCCATATTATTATAAATAAGAAGAATATTACATTCTATAACTGTTTTCTACGAGTTTTCATCTTTTAAGAGAGGGTCATTACATCTCTATTTGTAACATTAGCAAGTTCTTCTTTTTCTACGACACAAGTTATACAACCGTTCAAAAATATATTTCAAATTCGATTGTGGAAAGCTGACTTCACAAGCTTCATTGCAATAAAACTTCCCTCAACTTTGCAACAAACAAAACCAATGTTAGTTTCAATAATAGATAACTATGACAACGTCGCCTTGATGATTTAATAAACCGATCCTTTTCCAGACTATTTTGTTGCATGTTCTTGCTTGCTCATGTGGGAGACTAGGAAACAGAAACAAGTAGCCACCATTGTTGTCTCGGATGTCTCCCTCCTCATCACCTCGATGAAGGTATTATTTCCCACCCCTGCAACCCTCATTTTGGCTCAATTAAAAGTTCTAGTAGCCAATCTACTAATGGCAACCCGTCTCACAAAGGCTCACATCACAGGGGAAGTGGAAGAGGGTGCGATCGTGGGGTTCACCACACCCTACTGCTTATTACTTATGATTGGCTCCCTCCTTGGGCTTCATGGGGTTCTCCTTGGGTGTCCCTGGTGCCTCCTTATTCATACCCAACTACCAAGACATGTAGCATCTCAAGCTTATACAACCTGCTCCCCTACGTGTCGGGGTCATGTAACACCCTCAAATTTGGAAGAGGGACTAATTTAAAAAATCCATTAATACAACAAATAAAGGGTAAATTTTTGTTCTATTAGTCAATACTTAAATTCCCTTGAATATCAAATCTAAAATCAACATCAATAAATGATAGACTGAGTCTTAGATAAAGATTAAGTTAAGATTGGGTGTTACTATAACCCACTAATTGTCACTATCTCCAATTGCGAAAAACATCAACAAATAGCTAAGTCCTTCTCGTGCATCTATCTAACTACAGCTTGGTCTTCATTTATACAAGACATCTCTCACCCATCTTTTGTACGTCCTACACAGTGGGCTCCCCCGACACACAATGCTCCACTTTCGGTAATTGTGTATACTTTGTACATAATCTTCTTTCATGGTCCTCCAAACGCAAATTGACTATCTCCCACTCAAGCACTGAAGCCAAATATAGAGGCATCTCCAATGTCGTGCTCAATCATGTTGGCTTAGAAATGTACTTCAATTCTTGAACTTCATGTTCCTCTTGAAAAAGCTACTTTGGTGTATTGTGATAACATTAGCATTATATATATATATATATATATATATATATATCAAGAAACCGAATTCAACATCAATATAATAACATACCAAGCACATTGAGCTCGATATCCACTTTGTGCGTGAAAAATTCTCCCATGGCCATGTTCGTGTCCTCTAAGTCCCTTCTCATTATCAAATAACTGGGATCTTCTCGAAAGGATTCCTCTGCATACTCTTCAAGGATTTTCGAGATAAAGACTCAGCATCAGTCATCCTATCGCTTCCATTGCGAGGGAATGTTAGTGTTGCAATATTTATATAAAATAAACCTCTTCTACTAGTAATAGAATGGTCAGATACCGGGTATCGATCCACAGGTAAAAGGAGTAAAAGTCTTAAATTAAACTACATTAAAAGAGAACATTTCAGATGACGATTTTGAAGAAATGATTTTTGTTCTGGTTATAAACTATTGAATTGAACAATTAATTAAAAAAGAAGCGAGGGTGTAGGAGCCGTTAAGATTTCAAAGCAAATGAATTAGATAGAACTTTGAGACCAACAACTCGTTTTATCTAACCATCGGTTTTTGTAAGGTACTCTTTCAAGGTTAAGAAAGACACGCATCCAAGGACTAACTCTAAAATTTCCAAAATAAAGTTAAGTCCCGGCAATGACACAATTTATCCCATGTATAAGTTGTACGGAATGAAAACAAATCTCCTTGATTCTAAGTAACTTTCTCAAGTATACCTCTATATCATCCAAGTTGATATGTTCAAGATGGTTTATCTCTACATCTATCATAATTTAACATTTTAACTATGATCAACTTGTCAACATACATGATTTTTAACAATATAACCTGGAATGAATGATTGAAAAGATTCGATATTGATTAACAAACTCCTACGATCAAAATAGGCTTTTTATGTCTTAATTTCACCCGACACCCAAACTTGAGTCCGTTGCATTTTTTATTTAAAGAAAAAGTAAAGAAACATTTATAATAACTATCAAATAAAAGTTACGAGAAACGGAAATCAACAAGAAATTAACGAAACTATGTTACGGAAGTTAGGATAAGGTAAAATACGAGAAAGTAAAATAAATAAATTGTGATGACTAACAATTAAAACGTAAATGAAATTTTACGTTAATAAATTCAAGCTAAATGGGATAAGTAAAGATTCACGTAAATGTAACGCAAATAAAGCTTGATGTTAATGTAAAAATGTAAATAAAAATTGCAAGTAATTTAGATGGCAAAGATTAACTTGAAGACTAATGCATTAATGAAACCAAAGGGATGAAAGTTTTTTGGAAACCCTTTATACTTACACTGAGAGTTAGGAAGAGATGAGATCGAAGGAGAAGTGTTTAGGACGAAATATAAATGATGGAAATATAAGAGATGATCTATTTATATTTACATAACCGCCGTATTGAAATGCTACCACTTTTGGTTATGCTCCTTGATTGCTTCGATATTGTGACGGATGTGAACCGAAGATGCTCGTTGAGAATAACTGGCTTGAAAGCCTCGAAAATTTGTGAGATATTGTTTTTCAATTGAAATGATATTGCAACAAAAAACTAAAGAAGCCGAAATTGTAATCGTAACAGATGCTTGGAGATTGCTGAGATTAAGATAGACTGAGAACTTGTGTAATTATACAAATGAGAGAAACCTCTTATTTATATAAAACCATGATGACAAAATGGTAATTACAGTGATGTTGTTTTAGAGAAAAAGAAAAAGTATAACATAAAAAGGATAAAAAATCAAAAGACGGGAAGACAAAAAAAGGGTAATGTCGTCTGGTAATGAGAGGCTGCCATGTGGGAGTTTATTTATTTTCTTTAAATTACTGTTTTGATGGATGAATAAACAGTCATAGTAATTTGTTAATCAAGGCTCATTGTAGGATCCACAATTTTCCGAATAGGGTCACAGATTGGATCTAACTGGTTACATATTCAACCCGATTGATGAAGCCGTAACCGGTTACTGGTCAGGTCTGGTTTCGGTTATTCGTGGTCGATCACATAGCAAAGGCTATGAACTTAGAAATGGAGAGCAATTTGAATAAATGGACCTCTTTAAGATGTCCTTCTCTACATAGAATAGGGTACGGATACGATTGGATGTGCGCAAAATTTGCATCTAACCCAAGCCTTGAAAAGTAGTCTTCATTATTGTTTGACAAATATAAAGTAGCTTATTTTTTGAGCATTCATTTGGATGGATATAAGTTAGCTTATTGAAACGCTAATTGAAATAGCATTTTAGGATATTTTCAAATTATGGCCTGATTAATTATAAATAAATATTAATTAATTTTAATTCTACATTAATATTAATTATTTAGAAATAATATTAATCATATCAATTATTTTTATATTTTTTTATTATTCAATATATTTAGTTATCTTTTCTGGAAGATTTACATAAGTTACATAAAAATTAAACTTAGGTGGTGTTTGTTTTTTGAAAAAAGCTCTTATTTTACCACTTATGTCTGATTCGGTCAGACATAAGGCAATTTAGACTGTTTGTTTTCTTTTTCTTTCAGAGCCACTTATCACTTATTTTTCACTTATTTTCTCTTAAAAATTAAGTGATAACTTAGTCACTTATTTTCCTCTTAATCCTAAAAACTATCCAGAGAACCGATTTCTACTTCATCATTCGATCGACTTCACCCTCCTTACTATCTCAATCGATCGACTTCACCCTCCATCACATCTGGTGGCTTTAAATCGACCCAAATCAGATCCAAATCAAGAGGGTTTTCTTCTCTGTGGGTTTTCGCCACTGTGTGTTTTCGTTCCTATGCAAACCAGTAGTTGTACACCTTTATCCTCGTGAATCAAGGTATTTTCGTCCCTGTAGTTTTCATCATGATGGAGATTTGCTTTCATTTTAGAGGTGGATTTGGGCGTTGGATTTTAGAGAAGGAGTGGTGGTGGACGGTGGTTGATGGTGGTGGGATGAGGGTGGAGATTGAAGATGGAAGACTTGATGTGGAGGACAAAGAAGAATTAAAGGAATCTTGGAAACATAAACAAAAGTGAAATAAAAAATTATACATATTCATATGTTTTGTTGGTTACAAAACCAAACTATTGATTCAGATTTCAGACTTCAGACGTTTGTCAGTTTACAAAAACAAACAGTCTGACTGATTCAAATTTCAAACTTCAACACCACCTCTTAAAAATCAGAAGTGAAATCAGACTTCAGACTTCAGCACCTATTAAAAAATAAACGTCACCTTATACTTTGTTTCATAGGTGCTAAATAATTGTAATAAATTTTTTTATTAAATTATTAATTATATTCTTTGAATAATTATTAATTGATTAGGAAACGTGAGGTTGGTCAATTTTATCTTTATTCATATTCTAAGTAATGGTTATTTAAAATCAAACTAAAATTTATTTTAACAAATCCAAAATTTATAATATAATAATCAATTTAAAACTCTTTTAATTAACATGCTATATTATTTAATTTTTCTTTACTATCTTGTTTGTATAATTAACATAATATATTATTAGGAATTTTCTTTCGACTATATAAATGTTATGAAATATTTGTAATTGACTAAATTTTTCAAGATGTTATTTTTAATCATTTTATATTTTTCTCTAGCTTATTAGCTAGCTTGCCAAATAAAGCCTTCAAAAAAATCTGAACCTTGAAAAAGGTTTTGAAATTTTCTTAAAATTTCTAAAAATCTGTATATTTTTTTATTAACCTGGATATCAAATTCATTATACGAGCCGACTAATTCTAAGGCTACAACTTGCTTTGTGAGGTAGTCCGGAACCTCCACGACTACAAGAGGATTTTTATTCCTCCTTAAATTTGAATCTGAGACCTCCAGTCACTTTTAACATTTGAAGTTCAAACTTAAACCAATCAAATACCACTCTTGTATTTTTCTTTGTAATATTGTGATTTATATGTATGTAAATTGCCGAAATTAGATTTCTTAGGTATCCAAATTGTTTTTTGTAATTATGATTAAATTTTTAATATTTACTCGCTTGTTGGAACAGGTAGGATAAGTCGTATATTATTGTAAGATGAATATATTGTAATTTCAGCCATAATGATGACCAAAATAATATTTTTAAAAGGAAAAATTGTATCAAAAATGAAAACAATTTTCACCTTATTCTTATTTTGGGGAACCAATTTTTAAAATCTGTATTTAGGGTTTCTATCAAACTTTTTGTTTATTTAAGAGTCTGTTTGACCTGTTGATCTATTAATGCTGACATAATCCAGATCTTTTGCCAACTAAGATATTCCATATCATATTAATTTTTTATTTTAAATCCACGTCATATTTTAAAATTGTAAAATAATTATATAAAATTAACTAAAATTCGTTTTTTTCAAAAATTAATGCAATAAAATCTATTTTTCTTTCCAAATCTCGTTTTTTAAATAAAAAAAATTCAAATATCAAATTAAAGATGTTTCCAAATCTCGTTTTTTAATAGAAAAAATTAATTGATACAATAAAAAAATATTAAATATCAAAGGCGGAGAGGACACCCTGCCGGAGAGGGCAGCGGCTGTCGGAGAGGGCAGAAAGCTACATCGGCAGGAGGCTATTGGACGACAACGATTGAAGGAAGAGGGAACCTAAATCTCGTAGTCGAGATTTAGGTTGAAGAAAAGCCCATACATAATTGTCATTATGTTGAGATTTCCATGGTCTAGGGAACCTAGCTTGCAAGTGAGGGATCGGTTGAGGATGGARAAGAACAAATTCCACATTGGCGGGRGGAATTGTCTTTTGAAGTCTGATACATTTCGCAATTCAYGATTGTACCCTAGCATCTTTACGAACCTGAGGATGTAATCGGAGGAAGGTGGTTTGTCATATTGCTCGATCCCTAGTTCCCGTCTTGTAGGAATGCACAGAACCCTAGAAACTTTTGATCTCGATATTTTTAGCGAGCAAATCATGTCATTTGGGGCGTCTATGTCCCCCATTATTCCTTGACTTGGAGGATCAAACTCGCAGTTCTGCCAATATTGTTGAACGTACTTTAATGGTACGTTTGGGTTTACTAGAGTGATGGCAGGGAGAAGGATACAGTTCTTGAAGAACTCAATCATTATTGCAAACCTATCGTCAAAGAGAGTGTTGCGTAGTTCAATGGAGTGATTGTTAGGTTTCATGGGTAAGAAGACAAGTTCGCGTCTGTCGGCACCTGTGGATTGTATTCGGCTATCGTTATTGTTGGATTCATCAGAAGCGGAGGAGGCCATTTTTGTGGAAGTTGCAGGTTTTGAGTTCATCGTAGTCTTGTTGTAGGTTTTGAAGGCGTAAAGAAGGGAAGAATGGGGAAAAAGGATATTTATGGGGAAGATAGGTGGGGTGGGGGGGGGGTTGGAGGKGAAACGTTTTCTTGATTATTAAAATATAATAATCATAAAAAAATTGGTGGTATAAGTTTTGGGTGATATGATTTGAAGAACGTGAGCCGTCGTGATAGTACGTGCCATTAATGAATTGGACACGTGTCAAGCTGGGCTGAGGGAGGGAAAAGATTGAAACGGCTCATGGGGGACAGCCTGTATGGTGTCAGGCGCATGGTATGATGACGTCGTGCCTTATTTGAAATAAAGATGTACTCCAAATAATATCTTGGAGAAGACGTTTCCCCAAAAAAAATTATTCAAAATCTCATCTAATTGTAAGATTAATACTAATTACGAAGTTTTGGTCTTCAAAAACCCCTGTTTTATAGTTTTTAATCACAAAAGCTGCAATTTTGTATAATCTTGAAAATAGTTTTCAATTAAGATGAGTTTTAGTGGGAAAAAAATATTGGCATGGAACCAGAGGAGTTCTGGTGATAATGTCAATGAAGACATGAATTGATGTTGGATTTGCATGTTTTAGAGACTTTGGTTAACAAACYAGAGGCTTTGTAAAAGAGTTGCAATCCATTATATAAAACCAGAGGAGGTCTAGTATTATATATATATATATATGTGTGTGTGTGTGTGGCATTTTGTGTGGCCAGGGGCTCTGGATAGTAGAACCAGAGGCTCTGGATGGAAAATGCAAGTTTTCAAAGGTGGAAACGTTTGCTCCCCCTCAAATGATGCATATGGATTATTATCAAAAACTTCCCCTCACTTAGATAAAACTTGAGTAACTTGGGGATAGAGAGGCTCTGGTTTTGAAAAATAATGAGAAAGCATATGCCAAGTTAGGATTGAAAAGTCT
>NC_037537.1:12569223-12594492 GCF_001531365.2 Cynara cardunculus var. scolymus | reverse complement strand
AATTCATTGAATCCAATCCCTTGAGTTTCCGTTTGACCATTTAATTTTTCATAAACATCTTGGGCATCTTTGTACTTCTTCATCAGAAGTTCATTGGTTTGAAGCTTCTAGTGAAGAATATCCCGTTCCTTTTGGAAGAAATCTTTAAGAGCAACTGAGTTTAGTCTCTCTGCCTCGGATTCTTTTAAGGCCTTAGTTTTCTTTTCTAAGTTCTTAGTTATTCGTTTGTTTAGTTCCAGAAGTTTATCTTTCTCTGATTTCTTAAGAGTACTGATGCGAGTCTTTTCCTTAGCAAGTTCTGTTTTTTCTTCGGTTAGAAGGTCAGTCTCTCTTTTGTAGAAACTTGCTTCTTTTTYCGCTTTTATCCTTTCAGATTTTTCAAAATTTAATTTCTCTTTTAATTTAAAGAAATCTTCTAAAAGTTTTATAACCCTTAACTCTAGCTCAGATGGAGCAGAGTTGGTTTYATTTGAAGTAGACTCACATACCTKATCATCAGAGTTGGAGGCAGATTCTGCATTGGATGTGGCCATCAGACAGATGAGTGCTTTGTCTTCATCATCTGATGAAGAATCAGACACCCAATTTTCTTTTTCGGCCATCAGGCTTCGCTCTCTAGGATTATACTTGTATTTGTTCTTGTAATAGTCAGCATCCTTTACCAATCGTCCTCTGCATTCTTTGGAAAAATGACCGAGTTTTCCGCACCTGAAGCATCGGAGGTCATTCTTCCTTCCATCCTTGTCCTCTTTCCTCTCGTCTCTTCTGTCTTCTCTTCTTTTCTATTCTCTTCCATCTCTTCTRTCTYCCCTCTGATGRAATTTSGATGGCTTCMTTTCATAGGATGRCTGGTAYHTYTCCCTYTTGAASKCTTTTYGTTCATAGGGTHTCTTGATGAACTTTTTCTRGAACTGCTTTGTAATCAAGGCCAAAGATTTGGCAAAAGCTTTAATTTCATCATCTGATTCAGAAGTTTCTTCTTCAGATTCTGATTCTACCACCAATGCTTTCTTGTCTTTCTTCTTGTGTTCTCTGGTAGGGGTCCTTGATATTTTCTTTTCATCGGCAGCAAGAGCGAGAGGCCCACCGATGGATACCTTCTTCTTCATTATGTCGTTCTATTATGCTGCAAGCGTTCCATACAGATCATGAAGTGACCAGCCGTCTAGGTCCTGGTTTGCTTGAAGGGACATAGACAGCTGAGTCCATTCATCGCCAAGACTTTTTAGGAATAAAACATTGTTTTCTTTCTTAGTTCTGGAGATATCATTTCGACGACATTGTTTGATCAATGTGTTGAAACGATCGTATGTCTTCTGTATCGGTTCATCAGGAAGGGCCTTGAAATTTGTGTATTCGTTGAGACATTGTGCTCTATGATTTTTCTTTGTTTTTGTTCCTCCTTCCAGTTGGCTTGCCAATTCATCCCATAGTTCCTTGGTTGTGGAACATGCATTGAGGGATTGGAAGATTTCATTGGGTATGGCCATGATTATCAATCGTTTGGCCTTCTTGTCTGTCTCTACCCTTTCTATGTCATCTTCATCCCAATTCTTCTCATCCTTGGGCATATAGTAGGCAGCAATTTCAGCTGTGGTGTTTGTTCCTAGAACTCTTGGGACAAGAGTTTGTGGAATGTAAGGACCCTCCATTATAGATCGCAGGAGGTTCCTGTCCATTCCTTCCAAGAAATTCACCATTCTGGTCTTCCATTATGGATATTCTTCTCGTTGAAGAGTTGGAGGCTTGGTGAGGGAGCCAACACTATATGCAGAATTCCAGTTGGCCATTGAGAGTTTTTGAAGAGAAAAATTTTACGATTTGAAGAGAAAAAAAATTGAGAGATTTTTAGATGATCGTTTTGATTTTAAAATCAATCAATTAGCTCTGATACCAATTGTTGATCCCAGATCTCTCAATAACACTAATAATCTAGTTAAGAATAACCAAATTATAGTGTTTTAATGGAGAAAGTGATGAACACTCAAGAATGAATTATAAACAATAAAGAACAGTCTTGAGCGTCAAAAGTTTCACTTTATTAATAAGAAAAACGTAAAAGCGACATTTAATACAATAGGCCTAATCACCTATTTATACTAGTAAGTTAATTAGAAGATAACTATCTAATGAGACTTTTTAGCTAATCTTCTATTAACAGATAATGTTTATCTAAACAATTGATAAGCTTTAATAATAAGATAAACTTGAAGTGTAGCTGTCGACTTGTCATCTTCAGCTGTCTTCCATGGTATGATGAATCATCCTTATCTTTAAATCTTCATCGTATGCCTCTGGATGAATTGCTGAATAATTCTCTAAGTGTTGTTGACCAGAGGGGCGATGAAGATGCTCTTTCCATCGCATCCCTGGTTGTCCATCGGCCCTCTGGTTGTTCTCCAAATTTAGCCAATTCTGCCTTGATGTCTTCATCGGTCTTCTGGTTCTTCATCACTTATTGTTTTTCATTACTTTTTCACTTTATGAATTATGGGGCTTAACAAATAATTGTCTAATTTGTTACAAAAAAAAATTATCAAATAGAAAATATTCATAGTGTAGGAAAGTTACAGACATGGTTTATTCATGAAGATCAAAAATTGAGATCAAAAGTATCATGTCTAAAACTTCCATAATTCTCCTGGGTTGATACTTATGGAGTTTGTCGGCTACCAGATGCTCTTTGACTACCCACATTTGCTGGAAAGGAGATGGACAGTTTGTCCAAGTATGTCTAATTTCTCCATACTGAATACATCTTCTCTAAATGGGATCCTCACCATGAGATTGGATACGAGCATGGTTACTCGGTCTGCCAGCCCGTCTCTTTATCAGGGGTTGATGGACTATGTAAGTGGGTAGTATGAAACAAGCCATGTTTCTTGAGGGCCAACAGGATGTATGAGCCCTGTGTATGTTGCTTGAAAATTATTCGTGGTGAAGTAACCACATGCCAAATGGATGCAGTTTGCACACAGTAGACTTCTTGCAAAGACAATTGCATGGCCACAAGGTAAACCAGAAAGTTTCCATTACATATACGAGCAAGTATTATTATTGTAATAGACTTTAGCTTCTCTATGAAAATCACGCACATCATAGTAACCATGGCCAATTCCATGTACAGTCTGTGATACGGACTTAAGAACTCTCTTTTGAATTTTGGCCTCCATCGATGGGGTAAGAGCATTGATCATTTGCTCTACAGCAAAACGTATTTATTTCATTAATATTCTAGCAAAATTTAAGTTAAAATTTTAAATCGAGATATGTGACTATAATAACCTCATCTATTATGATGTATAGAATACCATTCTTGATGGAATGATCAGAAGCACTCCATAAGGCCCACAATTGGTAATTTTCGAGCATAACGAGACAGTACATTTTCCGATTTGGCACTGTTGGAAGTCATGATGTTGTAGCATATTCCTGGCAAATGCACCCTTGACCAACTCTTTTGGGTCAACCTAGTCAATCAGTTGAGCTCCGACAGGTATAACGCCTTGTAGACCCGCCATATTCAGTTTGAAGTTGTCTATCGTATACGCTTTACAGGTCTTCCAAAATAATTTCTTTTTATATTTGAGTGTTTGATCCCTAGATTTTATGTTTATCTAAAGCGTATGATGGGAAGTTAGGAACACAGTGGTAATTTCTTGATTTATTCAAACATCCCTTTCAGATACGAACACCAACCCTTCTATTTCTCCGATACACTGCTTCAACATGGACAAAAACCAAGTCCATACCTCTCCATTCTCAGACCTACCTACTTTGAAAGCAATGGGCACAATTTGGTTATTTGTGTCCATAGCAACAACTAAGAACATTGTGCCTAAGAAAGGCCTTTTCAAATGAGCACCGTCGATTATAAGCACCCACGTAAGTGTGATACAAACGACCGAATCTAGAAAATTAGATGGTTTGCATATTAGAAAATTATACTACATAATTGTGAAAAAAATAAAAATAAAAATAAAATTTAGAATGGTGAAAAGGGTTACAACAAAATTATATGTACCGCACAACTAAGGGCAACGAAACACATCTCAAACCGTCATGTGTTATCTGTCCTAATTTGTGTCACCGTACCAGGATTATGGAGCTCCAAATTATACAGGTAAGTAGGGAGTCAGGTAAATGAATCCTCCAAGTAACCCTTCACCATTGTTGTTGCATAAGCTTTTGCACGCCAAGCTTGCCAATAAGAAATATTTATTTTAAATGTTCTCTTACATCGTTGTTGACAATATCAAACCACGAAGTGTCCTCCTACTATCATGCACTTTAGGATAGATTAAATGACCCAACACTTTTCTGTTTGCTTGATGATGGTGGGGATGCATCTTGGTCTTTGAGCAGATGTGTACTTCATGCAACATTCGTACCTGAAACATCTTTCTTTTTTCGACAGAGGTTGCCATGATATGCCAATCACAGTTTGCTTCGAAACATTTCCCCTCATATATAGTTTTTGAAGATTTATGCACTCTAAATTAGAAACCCTCTTCAATAAACTTCAACCTGAGGGTGAGTATCATTTTTTCTTTCGTAGGGAATACCAGCGCCAAAATTACTTGACCACTTATGATGACGGGCTCTGATGTTGGAAAGGATGGAGGCATATCAAACAAATCATTTGTCCCAACTAGACATGACCAAAAACCGGTCCTAGGCTGGGTCGGGCCAAAGTCGGTGTTGGGCCGAAAGAGTCTTTTATCGAACCGGTCTCAGTCCCATCTAAAATGGTTAGGCCCAATTAAGCTTTATTCTAACCGGTTCCAGTCCCGGGCTGGGCCCAAATCGGTCATACCCAAAAAACTATTTTTTTATTTCTTTTTGATAGACTTTTAATAATACATTTTGAAATATGTAATTTGGTCACTCAAATACACTTTAAAAATACATCTTTATTATAATTTTGATTTAGTAAATCATCTAAAATTACATTCAAATATTTAATTGTACAAAAATACACTTATTCATCATCAGAATCCCATGTCGAATTGATTTGAAGAGTTCCAGTGGCTTAAATTTTTCTAATAACATCTTGGTCATCAAGGTCATCAATGTCGAGTTCCTCATCATCGTCATAATGTGAGTTAGTGTCGTTGGTATCGGTAGTTCGCGGCGTATTTAGTCCCATGGTGATTTCGTTTTCTTCCAAGTTTTCTTCCACTTCTTCAATCTCCACCTCTAATTAGGGCTGTAAACGAACCGAACGTTCAGCGAACCGTTCGGTGGGAAGTTTGTTTATGTTAGTTTATTTAATAAATGAACGAACATGAACAAATTTTTTTGTTCATTTAGTTAAGCAAACGAACATGAACAAGAATCTCGTTCGTTCATTTATCTTCGTGAACGTTCGTTCATTTACATTCGTTTATGTTCATTTATATATTAGATTTAATATATAATCTTTTATTTATTTAATTTGAATTCAAATAATATTTAGTTAAGTTTTAACTTTTTAGAATTTATTTAGATTTAAATTTTATCATCATTTTGTCTTATTTGAATTTTTTACCTTTTCACTTTTTCCCCAAAATCCTAGCCTCTAGATGAAACCTTCTACAAATCGTGAAGGGTTGAAGAAGGCTATGAACATGAACCCTAAATCGCTTCATTTATTCGCTCGTGTTCTCCCCAACGAGTACGATTCCTTTTGTTTTGTTATTTCCTGGGTTCGATCTGCTCGTTTTCCCCGTCCCCTATTAGCTGGTTTCCTGGTTTCCTTTAACAAGGTTATAAAATATATATGTTTTATACATATTCAGTCTTCTGGTTTTTGTTTTATAAA
This sequence comes from Cynara cardunculus var. scolymus, assembly GCF_001531365.2. NCBI lineage: Eukaryota > Viridiplantae > Streptophyta > Magnoliopsida > Asterales > Asteraceae > Cynara > Cynara cardunculus. The sequence continues at coordinate 12,588,689 of NC_037537.1, read as the reverse complement.
TCGCTTTATTTATTTTTTTGTGGGTATTGCTTATGGTTTCATTTTGATAAGGAATACTCGATAAAGAACAGTCTTCTCCTTTGGGCTTTGTATTCTAGTATATGTTAGCATCAAATTTGTAGCAAATGCTCAAATTTCTATTGGAGAAGGTCTGACTAAAGAAAAATCAATGATCATGTGTAATAAGAATTAGTGGCTCATGAGAAACAATAAAATAACTCAAGGACTTTATTCATCTTAAATATAAGCAAATTTGTTGTTTCCACATCATGCTTTCAAAGGCTTTTGCTAGACTAGGTATAACTTGACAACAATAATTGTAAATTCTAATAACATCTTTTTTGTAACTCCAATCATTGTTTTGGGTATGTTTAAACTATGGATAATTGGTTTGTAATAGTTAATTGAATGAAAAGTAATGGTGGTTCGTTTGTTTATGTTCGTTTAGGCTTATTCGTTTATGTTCGTTTAGGCTTGTTTGTTTAAGTTCGTTTAGGCTTGTTTGTTTATGTTTGTTTAGCTCGTTCGTTTATGTTCGTTCGTTTATGTTCATGTAGCATGTTAACGAACGAACATAAAGAAACACAAACACGTCTGATTTCTAAACGAACGAACACAAACATAAAGATTTTCTTCGTTTATCGTTCGTGTTCGTTCGTTTGTTCGGTTAAGTTAAACGAAAGAACATGAACAAGCCTCTGATTTGTGTTTGTTTGGTTCGTTTACAGCCCTACCTCTAATGATATCATGTGTTGAATTTTGTCAATGTTATCCAAATAATCCTTTAAACATACGCAACACTTTACGGACTCCGGACTTAGTCTTGTTCACTGTACCGAAATAATCTTGCAACTAAGAGAAAAAGCGGACTCCGAAGCTATGGTACTAGCTTAGATTGTTAGTATATCACGGGCCATGCATGCCAAAAACCGGAATTGAGCTTGCTTTTTTTTGAAAATCTAATAGATCATTTTTTTTTCAAAATTTTCGACATCATTTGCAGGGTATGCGGCCACAAAGTTAATATGCACATATATATTTATTTCACCTAAATCGTTATCCAATCTATTCTTTTTACTTGATTCATTTAAAATCACGTTCATTAAGTTAGTCGTCAACTCTTTCCAACTTTGGCAATGACCACTAGAACTAGAACACGTAAATAAACAACTTGAAGAGCTTTGTTGTTGGCTTCTTTCCCTACAAAAATGTTTATAATGATCAAATAAATCTTGAAAACTATGATTAAAAAAACGTCTTTGTTCAGTTATAAAAGAATTATTCGTAGTCGTATCTAGACCAAATGCCACACATATTGGTGTAATTAAAACTTCAGCACTGATAACATTTAAATACAGGTTTAACATCGTGACACAAAAAAAAGCAAATGGGATGCTCATAAAATATTTTAACAATTTATTTTTCATTGAACTCGTCAACCTTCCTCAATCGTGATGGTCTTCGTATTGTGCAATCTTACTTGCCAAAGTATATAATTGATTTAAAAGTAAAGGGCTTATTTGGATAATAAATACCAGATAAAAGAGTTTTCGCATTTTTAAAGTCGCCCAAAAATCGTATAATCCTTCAACCACGGCCTAGTCAAGATTCCCAATAGAAGTTTGCGGGTAATGATATCAATAAAATGAAAAAGAATATAGTTTTTTTGTTTTAGCAAATTTTCAATCATAAAATAAGTCGAATTCCATCTAACGGACATATCAAACCTCGGTCCGAAAGCTTTAAAACCAACGTCTTCGCAATATTTTCTATATTCCGCGTGCATTTTTTTACCCTTTGTCAAAATTCTCCGTAATATAAGTCTAAACTTATCTATTACGGGTTTACAATTATTTAAACCGTCTTGAGCAGCTAAATTTATTATGTGTGCACAATAACGTGTATGAAATAATTTACCACTTAAGATAGGGATCAAAATTTTCCAAGATTAGCTTTTCGGGAAATTTCCAAACGAAAAATAAATGATTCAATGATCTGATCAAATAATATTATTCCGAATTATAGAGCTACGACACAATCAAACCCTGAACAGACTGCCGGTGATAAGCCAGAGGAAAAATTCACTCATTGAAATTGAATAAGTAAACATCCGGAGATTCCCGAATAGGTTAACCTTTCAAACTGCTGCTACATAGATTATTATTACTAGCGTATCAAATGAAATGCTAATCACTTTAGAAAATAAATTATAAAAAGACATTTTTTAATAATTGAAAGTTGTTGTACACCGGAATGTGGCGCACCAAATGGTTCAAATGTGATTACACGTTTGAATCGTTGCCACATTTGCAGCCAATCCAATGTGCTCTTATCATATATAAGAAAACGGCAATCTGTGTGGTGCGCTTCATATATCACACGTTAAATAAATATTGTTAGGCAAAAGAAAAAACATTTGTTGCATTTCATTTCGACACATTTTCCATTGCATCACGTCTAAGAGTTTGACGACTTACCGATTTGTATCGTGGTTGTAGTGTTTTTTAAATCAACTTCATAATGTGAGGGTTGTCGAGATGTCTGAAAGGCAACCCGACTTGAATGACACATTGTGTTGTCATTTGTCGGCTTAACTCGGCATCAAACGCCGATATTTGACCTTGATCTTCAAGTATCAGTTGGCTTGAATCGCCCCCGACCTCAACTCCGGGGATGTTTTTTTTTTTGGTATGTGAGTTGAATTTCCTTCTGTCGTAAGGAGATCTTGACACATTTTTCATTGTGCATTTTTCCCCATTCGTAAAGATCAACATGTTGTATGCATTCCAAATCTTGGACTTTCGTCTGTGCTCGAAGAGAACTTGGGTAACTTGTTCGTTTGATGCATCATATGTAGTTCACCGACCATTTGAAAGACAGAGAGAAATAAATGATAGTTGGAAGTGGAAGCAAGAAATTAATACGAGTTGAAATCACAAAATACAACAAGAATTGTGAATGTTCTTTTTTGCGTTTTATAAGTTGGTAACTTACCCCATAAACCATAACACTTATATAAGTGTTTAGAAGGCCAAAATAAGAAAAAAATGGTCAAATTTCGAAAAAAAAATGTCAACGGTAACGATCAAATTTTTGAATCTCTGGGCCGGTCCCTCAAAACTTCCAAAAACAACAACCAGTCCTGAACCATTGTCCCATAATCGGTCCTTACCGGTCTTGGGACGGGCCTGTCCTTTGCTGGTCTCGGGCCTGGCCGGGCCGGTTTGCCATGTCTAGTCCCAACAAATGATTTAACAGAATAAGATTCTGTTATTGCTTCTTCATCAATATCAATATTAGATATACCCAAGTGGTAAACATATGATTCCTCATCGTCTTTATGAACTTCTTCTTCTTTCCTCCTCCTTGTTTTTGTCTCCGGAACAAAATCGGGGATACACTCACTACGACCATATGTTTGTTCCAAAATAAATCTGAGGTAATCCCATATGCATACTCGTTTTCTGAATTAAATTGAGGCACATAAAAAGTTGGATCCTGCTCAGGAGCATACACATCACCTTTGGTGTTTGAACTACCACCAACATTGCTTCCACCGCACATCAACAAATCTACATACACATAAAGTGTTGGAGGATTATTTAAACTCGAAGCAAATTCCATGAAAGACAAAAACATTGTCAACGTCACTTAACTTATAAATTTCGCTTGAATACTTGTACGCCATTCTAGTGATACCAACAGAAGAGTTGATACCATATTTTGTATAAACATAGCTAACCAACCTCGAATGTGTAATATTTGATGGCACCATGACGCAGAGCATCGGTTGATCAAAAACATATACTCCCACTATTGATTAATTTACTGCCACAAACCCCCACCACTAATATGTAACCTAATTTTATCAGTTCCATAATTCATTTTGAAAAAAACACAAAACAAAGAAGCTACACAAGATAAATATTTAATCGAAAAGTTGGTTGAAAACTTGGTGGTCTTCAACATTCATCGTTGGTACTTTTATACAAAAATTTAACGGAATCAAATTGTACCAACACATTGAAATTAATGATCTGTTGAAGTTATACAATTCATAATCATGGTGGAAAAATACTGTGAACAACAGCAAAAAAACATACCTGAAAAACATGAAAAATAAGTTTTGGAACATAAATTCTAGACCTAGGTCCGCAATATTGCAGAGGCAACATGGATTATGGACGTGGCATAAGCTAGGGTTTTTCAGGTGCTGACACGTTGTGGCATTACGGATCAAGATTGCGTACGTGTACTGTTGCGGATCTTGGACGAATTCGAAATTAAGTTTGTCTTTTAGCCAGATCCGCAATATTGTGGACCAAGTGACATTTGCATCAAAACCGGAGAGAAATGGTTAGAAGACTAATTTGAGTGAGAGATTTGGTCATTTAAGTCAATTTCCCGTATTTTACTAACGGAAAAATCTGGCAGAAAAAGTCATGTTCTTAGTAGTGCTAGAGATCCATGTATACACACGTTAAAGAAGAGATATACTTTTTATGAAATCTGTCTAGATTGGAATTTGAAATTATGTGTCTCACTTTAATGATCAATCTTCAATAACATTCAAGAACAATGACAATTTTCATTCAAGAACAATAAGAACACTTTGAATGTCTAGAGAGAAAAGGTCAAACAGTCAAAGTTAGTATATTTCTCTCTAATGAACATATTACAACAATTAAGCTCTCTTCTTCTTATTCTCTCACTAGACAAGACATATTTATAGGTCAAACTATAAAAGCACAAGTCAAAGTCAAACATGACTTACAAAGTCAGACCTTCTAAATATACAATATTAAACTTTTAAGATGAATACAATTTAACTCTAAAACTCAATCCCAACATTCTCCCCTTTTGTATTCAGGCTTGAAAGAATTTGTATTCTTTGAATCCCTTTTGAACTTTGACACTTTAAGCTCTTTATGACTTCTTAAGATCTTCAATGTAATCTTCTAACATTCTCTGCTTTATGACCTTCAGATAATTTTCTGTTCAGAAAATCTTCCAACATTCTCCCCCTCGAATGTAGAACAAAAATAATCTTATTTTTTCACAAAGAAAAACTGTAACAACAACAGTCTTCAGAAATAATCTTCAAGATATGATCTTCAAAGAACTTTTTCACTAACATTCTCTCTATTACAAACATTCTCTTCATTGAGAAATCTCTTTCAGTAAACTCTTGTTAAGATGAGATCTTCACATTCATCTTCCTCTAAAACATTGTAATACAAGAATAATCTTCAGTCATTGCATTCACACTCCTTGAGTCTTTTTGTTGATTCCTGATCTTCAGAATTAATTATTTCATTCATTATATCATACTCCCCCTTATGATGAAATGAGAAGCATTTGCATCATGAATCAGAATGAATGAAATTTTCAGCATGTGCCGTCAATTCATAAAATTGTAAGCAGATCTTTTCAAATCCACTTGTAAAATCTTTTTAGATTATGAAGATGGAAAAATAATCAATTTCAACTTATGAAATTGTTAACAATATTATAAAGATTGGTCTGTGAATATAACAAATATATTCAGTACAACGAATGTACTTCATATATGAGACTTTTTGAGGTTCATCTCACCAGGACTTCCATTCAATCATCGATATCTTATAAAAAGTATATCTAGGAATGTTGCGGCAAAATAACATATAAATTGCAAAATCTGTGTAGTGTAGAAAAATAAAGCAACATATGCTTCTGTTTAGGCTCAAAAAGATAAATCATGTGGACTACACAAATTTATCTGACTCAATTCGTGATCAAAAAGACTTGAAGGGGGGACATGAAGAAGGATGAGGATGGGATTGTCGTGAGAAATAAAGCTAGGCACGTAGCAAAAGGCTATTGCCAGGAAGAAGGCATAGACTATGACGAGACCTTTGCACCAGTAGCAAGGCTAGAAGCTATACGCTTGTTCCTAGCCTTCTCTGCTCATAAGGGATTCTGAGTCTATCAAATGGACGTCAAGTCAGCCTTCTTAAATGGTAAGCTGAAGGAGGAAGTCTAAGTTTAACAACCTCCGGGGTTTGAAAGCTCCACACATCCAAAGTACGTCTATTTCTTGGACAAAGCTTTGTATGGACTTAAACAAGCACATCGAGCCTGGTATGAACGCCTCTCGTCTTTTCTCTTATCAAATGGTTTTGAAAAAGGTAAAACCGATAATACTTTGTTCATTAAGAGGTATAAAGGTGGATGCTTTTAGTACAGATCTATGTGAACGATATTATCTTTGGTTCAACAAAACAGAGGCATTGTGATAAGTTCTCTGCATTGATGAAAAGCGAGTTTGAAATGAGCATGATGGGAGAATTGACATTCTTCCTCGGCTTGCAAGTAAAACAGAGGGAGGACGGTATTTTCATTAGCCAAGCTAAGTATGTCTCTGACGTATTAAAGAAATACCAACTCCACAACTCTTCCACAATGAGAACACCAATCGCTAAGGGAACTAAGCTTGACACAGATCCATCTGGAAAACCGGTGGATGTAAAGAGTTACCGTGGAATGATTGGATCAATGTTGTACCTCACGACTAGTAGACCAGACATCATGTTTTCTACATGTCTCTGTGCTAGATATCAAGCAAACCCTAAGGAATCTCACCTTTCGGCTGTGAAAAGAATCTTTAGATACCTAAAAGGAACTCAATTTCTAGGTCTCTGGTATCTAAAGTATTCTGGTTTTGATCTTATTGTGTACACAGATTCTGATCATGCAGGATGCAAACTTGATCGAAAGAGTACATCAGGGAGTTGCCAACTACTAGGAGACAAGCTCATAAGTTGGACCTCAAAGAAGCAGAACTACGTCTCTACTTCCACAACTGAAGCATAGTATGTAGCTACAGCCAGTTGTTGTTCCCAAGTTATATGGATGAAAACTCAGCTGAAAGACTATGGCATTGAGTTTGACAAGATTCCAATTATATGTGACTCGAAAAGTGCCATCGCAATCACAGCCAATCCTGTACAACATTCCAAAACAAAGCACATCGACTTACGCTACCATTTTATCAAGGACCATGTAGAGAAAGGTACGATTGAAATGTTTTTTGTTAGTACAGACTTACAACTTGCTGACATATTTACAAAGGCTCTTGATGAAAAGAGGTTTACATTTTTGGTTTGCAAGTTGGGTATGCTAAATCTTTCCAATTAAGACAGAGCCTCTGTATGTACTATACAGAGCCTCTGCATCCCTTAAGCATACTTCTGTTTTGTTTTTAAGTCTTGATCCTTGAGACAGAGCCTCTGCATAGTACATGCAGAGCCTCTTGCTCAAGTTTATTTTGTCTTGTGATACAGAGCCTCTGTACCTTGGTTCTCATGCTTGTGCAATATTTATCAAATTTGATCCATGCATAGTTCAAGGGAGAGTAGATCAAACAGAGCTAGATTCGAGGGGGAGCATCAAATCATGCATCATACAGAGCCTCTGTATGTACTATAAAGAGCCTATGCTTCAAAACTTCTATGATTCTAGGACAGAGCCTCTATTTGCACTATACAGAGCTTCTGCCTCTAAACATATGGAGTTTACCAAACATAGGACATGTATAGTCCAACCATGAGTCTCTGTATGAGATCCTAAGGTATGTTATTTTTCTCTTATGTAATACTCTGGTTCCTTTTTCAAAATCTCTAAAGAAATTTAAATACAGCAACTCTATACTCCCATACAGAGCTTCTGTCTAATGGTTGTTATTTCAAACAAACCAGAGTATCTACACTTGTTAATTTCTTAAGTTTGTAAAATATAACATTTTAATAAGAAGGCGTACAGTTCTTATTTATTTATTTATTTTAATTAGCTGTCATCTAACTAAGCTTCACCGCCTGTTCTTTTAATTTTTCAAACCCGGGAGGCGCCATTTACAGCTGGCAGGGCACGTGGCAACTCCCCACGGGTGGTGAGAAAACCACTTCAGTTTTCTGACGATTGGGCGTAATTCACTCGAGTGCTTTAAATCTCTTTCTATTTAAACAAATCAAAAACCCCCAATTTCTTTTTTACGCTTACAAAGATTTACAAAGAACTCGTTGCCTTCAAAGCTCCAAAATCGCCATTGTTTCTCCTTCAAGCTTTAAAAACCTTTTCTGGAACTACAATCTGTCAAGGAGTCTTCATCTTCATTCGTCAAGTAAGTCTTCAAACCCTTTCTTCAACCTATTTTAAGAATCAAGAATCGATTCTTGAAAACCCTAACTTTTCAAACTCTTTCTTTTTCACCTAAAACCTGCAACAATGTCATCCTCCGAATCTGGAAACTCGCAAACCCACACCACTACCCTGAAAACCATTGAGAAAACCAGCCAAAACATGGTTCCTTTACCACTCAAACCAAATAACCACGCCCTTCAACTTTCTCTAGAAAACTTTGACCAAAAATACCACCCTATTATTAATATCCTTCACCATCACTTTTTAAACCCCACCTTGACGAACACAGATGTACCTGAAAGGTATATCCAAGAATTTTGGCAATCCTGCGCCATTACTGACTCCCAACGAGGGATTGTTGGAGACTGTGATTCCCAATTATCATACAAAATCAGACAAATCTTCAAGAACACAATTTGAGAGGAGAGAGAGATTTTCACCAAGCTTAGAATATGATATTTCTTGAGAGAATTACAAAAGTGATTAGCATAAAACTAATTACAGTTAACCAGCTAAAATCTATTTATACTAGGAAATTAACAAAGCTAACTATTACAAAACAATTACAAAATGAGAGAACTTGAATACAATCATTTTAAGCACAATCTTGAACCAAACAGAGACTTCTATGTGCAGTCTTCAAAAGAGTTTATCAACGTTCGTATTTCGAGGTCCCTGTTTTCCCGCGTTCTTCAAATCCCCACCAAAACGGACCTAAGGCTTAATGAATATGCCCCTCTCCCATCTGGGGATGAAATCATCTCTTTTCTAAAATTCTTAGGGTACAACAAAGCTATCCAGTACCCGTCGCAATACCGTCGTCAATACCTGTCTCCAATGTGGAACACCATATTCACATTGGTCAATCGATCACTTACAAGGAAGATTGGGAGCTTAGACATGTGCTCCACCAACATCCTACAAATCCTCTACGGTTGACCAAATTTCATTCCAATGTTTGGTTGCCCATGGAATGGAATTGAATTCCAAAGATTCCCAAATTTGAGGAATTCACCATTCCTTAGTCAATCTGATGGAATTGAAATCCATTACATCCAAAAGTGTTTAAATAACATAAATACCTTCATTCCACTATTAAACCCTAGCCAGTGCTTTTTTTTCATCGTTGCTTTCTGCTTGCTTTCGTCGTTGCATATTGCTTGCTTTCATCGATCGAACTTCAAACGCTGCTTTCAGGTCGCTTTCTCATCTACGAACCTGTTTTCTCAAATATGAACCCATTTACTGCTTTGATTTCTCAAACCTGAACCTATTTACTACTTCGATTTCTGATTTATGAACCTATTTACTGCTTCAGTTTTTGATTTCTCCATGAACCTGTTATTTCTACTTCGATTTCTTACTACTTCGATTTCTTATTTCTCATTTATGAACCTGTTATTTCTACTTCTATGATGCTTCTATGAATTGTTACTTTTGCTTCTATTCTGCTTCTATCCTGTTTTAGTAACTGTTATTTCTGCTATATGAATTGCTTCTATGAACAGCTTTTGCTTCTTAAGGTGTCATTTTCACTCCATTGGCCTGCTTCTCTAAACTACTTCTGCTTCTATGAACAGAGCAGACCATAAGACCACACACACTGGTAAAAAAAACTCTCAACCTAATTTGTATAGCACAAACAAACTTCTATGAATTGTTTCTGCTTTTATAAGGGCACTCATTTAATACAAGAATGGTCCAACCATTACTGATTTCTATGAACTATTATTTCTATGAACTATGCTTGAACTGTTATTTCTGCTGGAACTGTTATTTGTATATGATTTGTTCTTGTCGGGATGACTTTAGTAACATATTCTTTTTTGGAATAGGAAATGGCCCGACTTAGTTTAGCAACAACACGTAGATGTAGGCTTATTAGATTGTTTTGGAATGAAGCTATGATTCCTATCGTTTGGTATTTCACTTTGATTTTTAAATTAATAGCCAACTACAAAACAAATAAACCACGTATTCGATATTCTTTGTTAAATGTGGATCGATATTTAGTATTACATAGGTATGCTTATGAGAGTGATAGTGTGATATTGTTTGCATATTACATCTTAGGATGAATAGAAGGTGTTTTAGTAAGTTATGTGATATGTTTGAAACTTTAGGAGGATTACAAGCAAGTAGGAATATGGGTATTGATGAACAAGTTTTCATTTTTCTTCACATTATTGCTCATAATGTTAAGAATCGGGTGATGGCATGTCTTTTTCATCGTTCGGGAGAAAACCATTAGTAGAGTTTTTAGGAGAGTTTGCAATGTAGTGATAAAATTAGATCCACATTTGTTCAAGAAACCTGAACATGTTCTTGCGAACTCCACCCATGGAACATGGAAGTGGTTCAAGGTATGTGTAACTATTTTATTACTAACATAAAACATCTAATGATCATTTTTTTAGAATTGTTTAGGAGCTCTAAATAAAACATATATCAAGTGTTTAGTACCACTTGAAGACAAATCTAGATACAGAACAAGAAAAGGTGATATTGCTATAATTCATTGTGTTTGGTGTAATTATGATATAGGTTGTTTTATAATTAAATTTTACAACTAATGATATAATATAGGTTCATAAAGAGGCCAGAAAATAGACAAACAAGACATTTCCTCATTTTGAGGATTTGTGCATTGTTTTTGGCAATGATAGAGCTAATGAGAGTAGAGCAAGAGATACAATGGAGATGGAGGATGCAAGCATGAAAGACCATACCAATCAATTCTATGACAACCTTTCTGATGATCAAGATGATGCCTCCCTTGCACACACAAATGTGCACAGTCAAGAGTGCCCAAGTGGTAGCAAGAAAAAGAAACACATGAATGATTCTTTGCATGAGGTAATCAATAATGCAACATTTATGCTTGGTGACAAACTTATGAAAACATCGACATCGTTGATGGAAGTTGAAGTTGAAATGCTCGAAAAAACTTCCATGATTGCTGATGAGCTTGAGAAGTTTGGGACATTTTATGAAACTGAAATATTTTGTGCATTGTGAAAGATAATAAAGGACTCTGAATCTATGATCATTTTCTGGAGCTTACTTTCTGGATCTTGAAGGAGGAAAGACATGAAAACTGGGTCCATTTCATGTTAGATCAATGAACGGTTTGGTTTGAAAAACAATATCTTTTGGTTACTTTAGACCAATGATCAATTAATGATAAAAACAATATCTTTTGATTACGTTAGACCAATGATCGTTCTATTTCTTGGACAATATTTTTGTTACATATTGCTTGGATGTTACGGTTTGACAACTTCTACTATGTGTAAACACTTTTTGGTAAAAATATTTATATACGGGTATTTGATGTGTCAGCTTGTATGAACGGTTTGGTTTATGGTTGCTTGAATCTTTTACACGTTTTATGTTTATATATGATTCAATAAATGTTAAACATTTTTTCCTCAGTAAATGTTAATTTTATTGTTATTTGTAATTAAAAATTTTAAATTTAAAAAAATATCAAATAAATGGTATTTTTGTCTTTTTTTCATCATTCCATTTCAATTATGTTGCAAACCAAGCAGGAAGATTCCAATTCATTAGACATATTAAATTTCATTCCTGCTAACCAAACACTTGGTTAAACCTGACAACATTCCATTACAATTCCTTCCAGATTTCGATCCTAATCCCTTTAACAGATTTCATTCTTTCAGAAATCATTCTGCGAACCAAACGTCCCCTAAGAATTTCCAAGGAATTTCAATTTTCAAATTAATTTAAGATTTCAAATCTGCATAATTCTACAAACCAAGCACGAAATCTATATATATATATATATATATAGATATAAAAGGAAGAACCAAGAGTGTTGATGTGGCATCATGAGAATTGAGTATTGAGGTGTTGATGAATTGTGGTTGAGTTTGAGGTATCCCACATTGGTGAGAGATTGAAAGATTGAAATAAGAAGGTGTGTATAAGAAAGAATGATGAGAGTCATTGTTTCCACTCATAAGGCTTGACTCATAAGGTTATCTTATTTGGAAGTCCATATTTTTTAAAACAAATCTTACATTGTGTCAACTCATGAGGCTTGAGTCATCAGGTTATCTTATTTGGATGATCCTATTTTTCTAAAACAAATCTTATTATATATATATATATATATATATATTAAAAGAAGAATCCAGAGGTAATTAGGTGCATCATGAGAATTAAGTATTGAAGTGTTTGTGAATTGTGGTTGAGTTTGAGATATCCCACGTTGATGAAAGATTGGAATAAATAGATGTGTATAAGAAAAAAAAGGATGAAATTCATTGCGTCAACTCAAGAGGCTTAACTCATAAAGTTAACTTATTTTGATGACTCTCTTTTGCAAAACAAATCTTATTATATTAAAATAAATTGTGTTTTACAATCATCAATATATATATGTATGTATATGTATTAATTTTCTTTATATATAAAAGTAAGATCCACAAGAAATGATGTGACACCCTAATAATTGAGTATTCTATATTTCTTGCATAGAGGTTGAGTTTTGTGTATCCCACATTGATGGAGAGATAAAAGATTGACAAATGATGGTAGGTTGTTGGTCCCGTAAGGGTCTACAAGATATGTATAACAGTTTGTAGAAGGGAGGGGGGATGAATACAAACATAGTATTTTCAAATTTAAAAAGTATATTGATAAGAGAAGATCAATACAAATTTTAGAAGACTGTTTGCGAAAATATAATGTAAGAAAACATATCTAAACAATCTTTGATTACACACTTAAACCTAGCAAATAAGAAAAGATTTGTTGTAAAAGAAATAGAAGAAAGTAAGTTCTTTCTGGGAATGAATTTGTTTAGAATGCAATAAAAGGGATTCTAACTTGCTCTTGAAGATGAGCAAATAAGTTCTTAGATGTGTGTTCTTTTACTTAAGCGCAAGGATGCTCAGAGTAAGTTTTAGGTTAAGAGCATCTCTGCATGGAGATAGAACACATCTATTTATACCCATTGCATTAAATACACATTTAATGCAACGTGGTAGGGTTAGAATGTGTGTCAAGCCTTAAGGGGAAGGCTTGTCCTTTGCTACAGTGAATAGTACAAAAACCTATTCATGAGTAGACATCCTTACCTAAAGTTGGTGGGTAATAAAGTCAACTAGTCGGCTTCGTACCGTACTAACATTTAGAAAGGGTATGGGTTTGTCCTTTGTGTGTATAAGAACAAGACAACAACAATCGTGCGTAGCAAGCTTATTTTGATCGCTGAATGCTGGAATAACCTGAAGGTCTCTTCAGCATTCGCTGAGGCTTGGGTAGTCTTCACACATATGTAGACAGGCTTGTAATCACTGAGTACCACTTCAGATCACGTACTCGCCAGTCTCTATTCTTCAGTTTCGGTCTTCGACATTGGCTGAAGGTTCTTTGGTGTGAGTGTTGTCTTCTTGAAGTATCGCGGTCGCTGATTGAATTACAATACAAGTTCTTCAACGATCACTGAACAGACTTAGTGAAGATCGTTGGAACTGAAAAGCCAGAAACATAAATACTTCGTATATAGGTAAAAAGAAATTATCATCAAATCACTGAGAGAGAGGATCAACATAGGTATATGAGATGAGGTTGATGTGTCTTTGTTTTAACTCATGGGGTTAGATTCTCTTGGCTAATCCTATAAACTCATATCGTTAGCTCATGTTGGCTAACCCTCTAAACTCATGGCGTTGGTTCATTTTGGCCAACCCTTTGTTTGCAAAAAATCATCTTTATAAAAAAATCTTTATATATAGGGCTCTCTATATGTAAGTAAGATTCACAAGAAATGATGTGCCACCCTAAGAATTGAGTATTATATATTTCTTGCATTGAGGTTGAGTTTGTGTATCCAACATTGATGGAGAGATGAAAGATCGACAATTGATGGTAAGTATATAAGAGGAGGTTGATGTGTCTTTATTTTAACTCATGGGATTGAGTTCTCTTGGCTAATCCTCTAAAGTCATATCACTAGTTAATGTTGGCTAACCATCTAAACTCACGGGGTTTGTTCATTTTGACGAACCCTCTATTTGCAAAAAAGTTGTCTATATAAAAAAATCAATATATCAATACAAAAGAAAGCTAGAAAACAATAAAGTGGCATCATTAAAACCAAATATTTTAAAATTCTTCCATTGTGGTTGGATTTTGTGGACCCATATTGATTAGAAATTGATACGTCAATGAGAAAAATGAGTATACAAGAGAAATATGAGTTCCCTTTGAAAATTAAAAGATTCATTTGGCTATATATAGCCATGTTTATCTTTAAATGTTTGGAGCAATTGTCTAAACTCAAAAGCAATTGTTTAAACTCACGTGGTTGGATCATTTTGACTGAACTTTCAAACATATGCGATTGACTCATTTTGGTCAACCCCTTTTTGTGAAAAAATTAATTTATACTAAATATTAATTGAAGAAGTAATTTTAATATGTTTTTAAAAGTAAGAAAAGGAACATTGATGCGGCACCCTAATAAAAGAATATTCTTCAATCTTGAATTATGATTGTGTTTTATATATCACACACTGATTGAGAGTTGAAAGATTGACAAAAATGTTGGATACGTAAAAATGAGGTTGAGATGCCTTTGTGACAACTCAGGAGATTGGTTCCTCTTGTTTGATTCTCTTAATACCTGTGGTTAAAGCATTTTAGCCGGCCCTCCGAATACATGGGATTGGTTCATTTTGGCCAACTCTCTTTTTGCAAGAAGGGTTAATCAATATTAAAAATTAATTATATATATAATATTTATTTTGTCTATATTTAAAAGTAAGAACCACAACCATCAATGTGACACCCTAAAGAGTGAGTATTCTTTAATCTTGAATTATGATTGAGTTTTGTCTATCCCATATTGATAGACAGATAAAAGATTGACACTGAATGATAGATATATAAATGAAGATTAAGATGTCTCTGTGTGGCTGACTCCCCTTGAATATTCTCTAAACTCATGATGCTTAACTTATTTGGTTGACCCTTCTTAACATAGGATTTTTGGTTAATCCTCTTTTTACAAAAAAAAAATCTATATTAAAAGTTAAATAAATAAATAAATAAAATTAATATATAATGTCATAAAATATTGATGTGACAAATTAGAATTCAATATTTTCAAATTATGAATTGCGGTTAAATTTGACTTGAATCTTAATCCATATTAATGCGAAAAGAAATTATTGAAAAACAGTTAAATATATGAAACGAGAAATGATGCCTTGAAATATTGGAAGGATTACAAATGCACTATGAAAATTTTGTATTTTCAATTTTGAAATATAAAAATATGGATGTATTTCACAAATTTTTGTACATTACTTAGACATGTGCTACGGTGCGTTTGGTACACTAGACAGAGACATAACAGAATAGGACAGAGACATGTTTGACATGAATTTTATGTGGAACAGACAAGAACAAAGTGGAACAGGCCTGTTCCACCCCTACCCCATGGAACATGATGGAACAAGGTGGAACAGACTTATATTTTACCGATATAACCTCAAAATAAAACTTAATTCTCTTTTAAAACATCAAATATGTCTCTCTTTTACATTTTTTTTCATTCTTTAAATTTTATTTATTATATTTTATGTTTCTTAAATTTCATTTTACTGTCCTCAAAATATTATCTTTATATGGTTTTTATATTTTTATTAATTTATGTAATTTATTATATATTAATAATAAAAAATAATGTAAAAAATAGATAAAAATAAAAATAGAAAACTACATAAACTTTTTATTTGGTGTCATTTTAATTGTTTTGACGAAAACTTCAAATGATATATTTTGTTATAAAAAATAATTATTATATTATACTTTAATAAATTATATAAATTGTTTTCTTGATTTTATCACCGTCAAACGTATTGCGTAAGGTTCACGCATGCAATTTATTGTTTTCGGTGAGTTTTGTATGTTTTCTTTTGATCAGAGTAGTAAATATTCAATTTTGATCTTACAGGAGTGATTGTACAGATGATAGATGAATTAATTTGTTTTCTGGAATCCAAGTTTTGTGAATATGATGATACTATATGGGATCACTAGCCAAATTGTTTTTCTTGATGCTTATATTTTATTTACTAGTTGATATTTAATTCATTTTAATTGATTGTGCGCTTGTTGGTAGTAGTTTTTTTTCTTAGTATGGAATGCATATAGATTTGCTTCGATAATGGATTCTTGATGCTTATATTATATTTACCTTTTTCATATATCATTAGTTGATTATGAAATCATGTATTTTTGCAAATGTATTTTTGCAAGTAGTGGTGGTTTGATGTAAGTTATACTTTACACATCGTATTCGTTAACATTTATATTGATTATTTAGTGAAAAAACACTAAACAACTTATAAGGGGTAAATTAATCATTTTAACCGGTTCTGTCCAATCATATTATGATTTATGTGTTACCAAATACTTAACAACTGTCTTATTCTGCGCAATACTATCCTGTTCTGTACGGTCTAAGTATCAAACACACCCTTAACCAACACGGTGCGGAACACTGGTTGAGATATATTTGAAATCCAAATCCTCGGATCAACTTCATTCCTGCAAACAATATTTTTGTTTTCAAACCATTTGGTTTTACACACCGGTCTCAACCCAAATAGTTTCTTTTGAAGCATGGAGCCCTAATTTATTATTCGAGCTTCTGATCTCACGATTTTCTCTCTCACTTCCCGGCTACCGACGGCGGTGGCAATTTTTCTTCTACTGTATCGTAAACGGTGTTGCTGTATATCTACCTCCCGGTACTTTGTTTCTCAAATCTCAAGTTATCTGCCTTTCTCCGGTATCGGGTGGTTTTTGGTGTTTGTTTGCTTTTATCATCTTGTATACGAATTAATGTCGGATTTAGTTTTATCACCCTTGTTTCTCCTTTTAGTAGTATGTGTGTTAAGCGTTTTGGATCTTGTTGCAGTTTCTTCTGAGGAAAGGATAATCTATTCGCAACTACAAATGTTCAAGAACACCTTCCAGTCTGGTTTTTTATCTATTTTATACAGCCTTGGGTATGCCATTTTTTTGGTCCTCAACAGTTTTGCTTGTGCTATTGTTGGACTGTATGATTTTGAATTGATGGAAGCTTCTCTGTTATTAATTTATTTAATTGGATGTGTTCTATAGGAGCAAGCCTTTGCAGATATGGGATAAAGAAGGTCAGCGGTGACTACTCTTATCATTTTGTTTTGACTTTCAATTGTTCTTCACAAATGACTAATGTGCTAATTGTTGACGCTAGATCTTTAGTGTATCAAGCTTGACTATTCACGAATTAAGCCCTGCTTTCTAAATGCATTGTGCCGAGCTAGAGAGTCTGGTGACCTGATACTAAACGCCTTGTTCAAGAGGATGCTTAAACCAACTAATAATTGGCTCATTTTGATTTATAAAATATAATTATTGTATATTATTCTGACACTAAAAAGTTCGAAGCTTTGGCACAATATTATCAGATGAAAGCTAATTTTAAATTGGCAAAAAAATTGGTTTGAATTAGCTTGAATTGATTTTTTTGTTGGACTAACAACTACCCACTTTATCCATCAATGCTATTAAGAGGCCCGACCTGATCAATTATTGCCTAGCCAGTAACTATGAATCATTAGGCAACTGTTGTCTTCTGAAGGAGGCTGAGGAAATTAGATTGTCAGTGGAACATTGAGAAACCTGTGGTGTATTGAATGAAATGAAGGTGGGGGGTTGGCTGAGATGGTTGTGATGGCGGAGGAAGTAGTGTGGAGGAGAATGACAAGGATGTGGTCAGCAATGGAGATGGGTTCTTGAGCAGCGCAAGGTAGTGTAGATCCATTGATTCTTACGGAACAATAGTGGCTGGAGCGGGCAACAGCAAGGTGGTGGTGAGTGTGAATGAATTTTCACGAGGCATTGATCTTTGCATCACCTGACCTAGTCTTCATTGCCTTAGCTTTGAGATCATGCAAAAGTCAGTAAGCTGCAACTTTTACTGGCCGGCACTGGCATGTTTCTGAAGGTAAACAGATGCCTGATTTTAGAGAGAGAGAGAGAGAGAGAGAGAGAAGAGTCAGCATATTACAGAGTGCAAGTATCTTCATTTGAGGGACCAGTTTTGTAGGTCGGTAGAAAGGCCTAAAGTGCTCTTCAAGAAGGGCCATATGAGTCACACATGGGTACTTAATGGACCAAGGCTAATAAATTCCAGCAGTTGGTCTGTTTTGTACTGGTTTTGTAACTTGGGATGGATAAAGCAACCAAGTCTTACGAATCTAAAGTGACTGTCAAGCATAAGTACAAGGATGGTTTTTGTAGTTCACTCAAAACATATTTATATTTAGGTAATGAAAGCATGAGAGCTAAATTTTTTGCTTCTGTACTGTTTTTGTTTTGAATAGGGTTGGAAGTAATTTGACCACAAAAAATAGAAGTCTGATTTTAATTCGGAGTGTATTTCTAAGCATGCTTTTAAAAATAGTTTGAGGCTTATGCCTTTAGGAGAGACGGCCTAGAACCGCACCTGAGGCGGCGCCTCTAGGACCTTGAATGAGGCTTACGTTGGTTCAATGAGGCGTGAGGCAGTGTCGAGGTGCACGCCTCAGATGTCTGCTTTGGTAATGGTTTTTTGGCTTTCTTATAAGCTTTATGGCAATAGTAGTACATCTCTTTCTAGTGTGTCTTTTTTTTAATTTCAAAGAACTAAAAGTCAAAGGCCAATGGCTCCAATGTGTACTTTTAGTATTTTAGAACCCAAAAAGCTAGTACTTTCTCCTCTCAATCAAAAAGTGTGGTTTGACTCAATCTCTTCCTCCATGCAACCAATTTTTCTGCATCCTCTCAGCCTATCACACAGTTTCACTCTTTCCTCTTTCAAGAACCACCAAACCAACTCCTCTTAGTAATATAGTATTATATATATATATATGTAAATAGATATTGTATATAAATGTGTATATGTTTGTGTAAGATATATATATATATATATATATACATATTTTGGTGTATATAGATTTCCGCCTTGGGTCTTACGCCTTGGAAGCCTCACCTCGTTGAGGGAAACCGCCTCGAGACCTAGGTCTGCCTTTTAAAACCTTGTTTCTGAGTCACGATTTTTTTCTTTGGACCAACAATCACCAGGCTGCTTAACATGTTAACATGATTAATTTGGTATTGCCAATTAATTCTTGCCTAGCCTGATTAGTTTTGATTGATGTCTGTTCAACGTTGTTACTTGAGTGGTTAGTTGCTAATTGAATCGGCTACTTTTTTTT
>NC_037537.1:12566350-12569208 GCF_001531365.2 Cynara cardunculus var. scolymus | reverse complement strand
GGGGGGGGGGGGGGGTTATTGCCTCAACGGCCAATTAGCGGCGTAAAATAACCATTTTAGAAGATTGACTGTTCTTGTTATGTTGATGATGTACATCATGCAACACAACTTTTAAATGAGGAGGTGTAGGGCATAGATTCATTGGAAATAGGCTTTCTAAAGAATATAAATTAGAGAATAGAGAAGAGAGAAAAAGGGGAAACCATCTTTCATTGAATTGATCATGAGTGAAAAGAAAATACAAAGGAAAAACTATCTATACTAAATCTGGCAACTACAACAGACATAATAATACAAACTTCTTAATCTACCCTTCATTAATTGTAATACTCTCCCTCAAGATGAACTTGGGTAGTATGGATTTTGCAAGTTCATCTTGGAAAAACAAAAACGCAAGTTGAGACTGAGATAGAGGCTTTGTAAACACATCTGGCAACTGATAAGCAGACTCAATGGGCGTCAACTGAATCACTTTGTCAGCAACCTTTTCCGAACAAAATGACAATCTATGTCGACGTGTTTTGTTCTTTCATGAAATGTAGGATTAGCAGCTATCTGTCTTGCTGATTTATTATCACATAATAGCAAAACAGATTGTGGATGCATCACGTCCAAATCTGTAAGAAGTTGTTTTATCTAGACAATCTCACAAGCAACAACAACCATGGCTCTATATTCAGCTTCTGTGGGCGACCGAGACACAGTTGATTGCTTCTTAGACTTCCATGATATTAATGATTGTCCCAAGAAAACACAAAGACCTTACTGCCTTGAATCTACACGTTTCCCCAATTCGAGTCACAATAAGCCTGTAGTTGATAGGAAGATTGAGTTGAAAAGAATACACCTTTACCATGCTCTTGTTTAAGGTATCTCAGTAAATGTCTAACAACTTATAGATGAGGAACTCGAGGTTAGGACATGACTCTGACAATTTCTGAACTGCAAAACAAATATCTGGATGGTAATTGTCAGGTAAATCAGTCGACCAATAAGACGCGATGTTGAGACGTATCTTCAAGTAAAGCACCTTCATTCTCATTTAATAATGCTCGAGGATTCATGTAACACCCCCAAATCCATACATTGCATATAACACATATTTCATACATCAAATACATGTTTTAAACCAACATAGGTCCATAATACAAGAGTCTAAAATACGAAATACACAACTCAAAAATTCCAAATACAAGTTCTTGCAAATGTAATTCCTCTGAGTTTCTATCTTCCCGCATGCAAGTAAAAATAGAATCATGGTATGCCTTTCCCCTTATCACTATAGCTGGTATTACCTGCACACACATAATTGAAACATAYAAAATGAGGGTTAGACAACAGTCTAGTGAGATCCCCCTTTTTCATGCAGTGCAGGGTGATAAACACCAATACCTTTATCACAAATTGTGGCATAAAAACAGATTCTACTTTGGTCCATCGGTCCTCTGGTCAAAAATCAACACTTAGAAAATTTGACGCCAAGAGGTCCAGGGCCCCTTTGGTTCCTCTTCCAGAGCTTCTGGACAATACATGCACGCTCAACCAGAGCTTCTGGAATTGCGCGTAAGACCATCCAGAGCCTCTCCGGACTAGCGCTCAAGGCCATCCAAAGCCCCTCTGGACTATTATAAGGAAGTTCGCCAAGTATAAAACATTTGAAAACTCATTTAGATTTATGACCAGACCTTCTGGTTCCTCAATCCAGAACCTCTGGTTCAAAACCAAAATATTTATAAAAGGCTTTAAGTTTAACAAGAGCCTCTGGTTCCTCAATCCAGAGCTTCCAATCTAAAATCAAGACCAACCAGAGCTCCTCTGGTCTATTTTTCGTAAAAAGAATCCTAGTATAAAAATTCTCAAAATGATTTTTATAAAGGAAGTTTGATACAGAGCTCTTATTTAGAAGATGCAGAACCTCTGTATGCGGAAGCCTTATTTTAAAAGCAGAGCTCTGTATCTAGCGGATACAGAGCCGCTAGATACAGAGCTTTTGCACAAAAACCCAATTTTTTAATACAGAGCTATGCATTTAACAAATACAGAGCTTCTGTGTGATAGACCAATTTTAGATACAGAGCTTCTGATTTTCACAACCGACTATTATAAAACACTTAAATTGTTTTCAAACACTAACCAGACCCTTCTGGTTCTTTAAAATAAATACCAACCAAAATCCATGCCCTCTGGTTCCTTGACAGGTATACCCAGAGCCTTTGTGGTACCTCTGGTTCAACAGTATGATCAAAACAGTTTTATCCAAAATCCATGACCAAGGGCCATRTTTTTCCCAATCCATAACATCAATACTATCATCTCTAATGAGAACAACATCTTTGAATCCTCAAATCACTAAGAAGTGAGAACTCCAATCTGTTGTATCCTAAGAGACATAATAGCAATAGTTATACCATGCACACACAACGACCATCCTTATTACATCCAGAATCCCCATCATAACAACAGCTATCACAAACCACACACGACCAACCTTATTTCCCCTGAAAATCATATGAAGTATTTCATCCAACTAACAGGCTGCAATATTCCTGTTAGAGTGAACCTGTTCATAGTTTCATCAAAATTTGGTTCCCTCCACAGGTTTATATTTCAAAACCTGATTGAACCATAAGAACACTCATGTTCTTTCCAAACAGCAATTCTGGTTCCCCCHAHAGGTTTATATTTCAAAACCCGATTGAACCATAAGAACACTCTTGTTCATAAATCATGGCTGTTTAAACTCATTTAGATCCTCAAAACAGAACCATAGATCAGTCTGTTTTAAAAACACCATCTGCCTTCTGGTTACCCAGAAACAGCAGCCAAAAACAGTAACAGCTTAACAGTTGTTTGAAACC
>NC_037537.1:12543080-12565910 GCF_001531365.2 Cynara cardunculus var. scolymus | reverse complement strand
TATGCTGCTTCCAATTATGTGGACAGAAATCATTCAGCAGCATCATACGAGCTGCTTACCAAGGTGCTTGTATGCTGCTTCCAATTATGTGGACAAAAATCATTCACACCACATACACATATAATCCATTTTATTTAGCATGCATAATCACATACTTCCAATTAATTCATGCTTATTAACACATAAACACATAATGTACCTTAACCCAATATGTGTGAAAGCCTGGTTATCACAATTCATAGGAACTTTTATTGGTTTAGCAACTAATAACCCAACATCTTCAAGTAATTTTAGAGTATACCTTCTCTGTGATGAATGAATACCATCTGAAGATCTTGTGACTTCCAAACCAAGAAAAAATTGCAACTCCCCAAGATTCTTTAGTTCGAAAGCTTCATTTAATTGTCCTTTTAATCGATTGATCCCATCTCTTGATGCCTCTGTAATGACGATGTCGTCAACATAGACTAACAACGCTGTAAAATTGTTACCATGTCCCTTACAAAAAAGAGAATAATTTGCTTTCGACGGGGTAAATCCAATGGAAACCATAAATTGAGCAAACTTAGTATTCCATTGCCTAGAAGCCTGCTTTAAGCCATAAATTGACTTATGTAGTTTGCACACTAGTCTTGATCCACTTGGAAACCCCCTCTAAACTTTGTACCCCTGTTTAATCTCCATATAAACTTCTTCCTCAAGATCTCCATTGAGAAAGGCGTTGTTAACATCTAGTTGAACGAGAGGCCTTGGATTTCTTGCAGCTATTGCAAGAATAGCTTTGACGGTATCCATCTTGGCTAACGGGGAAAACGTGTCTACAAAATCAATGCCTTCTTGTTGATTAAACCCCTTTGCAACCAAGCAGGCTTTGTGTCTTTCAATAGCTCCTGTAGATCCATATTTTAATTTATATAGACATGGACATCTGACGGGACTTTTACCTTCAGGTAAAGGAATTACAGACCAGGTATGATTGTCTTCTATTGCCTTAAGCTCATCATTCATGGCAAGAACCCACTCCTTGCCGGTTGCAGCTTGTTTGTAAGAAGTAGGCTCCTCATTTACTGTTATAGCTATAGCAAATACCTTATGCTTTTTTGTTAAAGCTTCATATCCCAAATAACCTGCCGACAGATACTTCACGCGAGATTCAAAACTACCCATGTTACAATGATAATCCTTCAACTAAGGACTTTTATGTGTACGAGAGGATTTTCTAGTAAGACAAATAGGAGGCTGATTCAAACTTTCACCTTCATTATCATGTGAGACATGATCACTCTCATCTGCAACTGGTTCACCACATTGATCATATTGATCATCAATAGAATCTTCAACAAACCATACCCCGGCTGCTTCATTTATGGATGTAGAATTTTGATGTTCATCAGACTCAACATAAGAATCATTAACAAGAGGCAACACAATATCTGGGAATGGGTTAAAATTTGTCTCAAAACATCCATTATGATATGGGAATATTTCTTCATGGAACATCTCTAGAGCAAAATAAACTCTTAGAGTTCATGTCAAAAAGTTCAAAAGCCTTCATACCAACTGGATAACCTACGAATATACATGGTTTTGCACGAGGACCGAATTTGTGAGGATTACTAGACAATGTGGATGCAAGGGATAGACATCCAAAAGTCTTAAACATAGAATAACCATGAAGTTTCTTGTACAATAGCTCATACGGAGATCGATTTTTCAACATTTCAGATGGACTTCGATTGATAACAAATGTTGCCATCAACACACATTGAGCCCAAAAACTCATTGGAACCTTTGATTGAAACATTGACGATCATGCCACATTTAGTAAGGGACCGTTTTTACCAAATTCTTACCGGGTAAGCGCTTACCAAGTTAGATTACCTTACTAGATGAATATGACAAAGGCCAAAAATCTTACTCGGTAAGAGCGATGCAAGGACCGAGAGTCTTACCCCGTAAGTAAGGGCAATGGTTCTTACCACGATTAGTGCTTACGTGGTAAATTGTTGCATATGATGCCATTTTTGCTGACTAAAATCTTACTCGGTAATTAAATGGAAGTGTTGAACTTTACATATTAGTGCTTACCGGGTAAGTGTTTTGTAAATGACCCTTAAATGTTGATGTTTCCGTTCTACTACTGAATTTTGTTCTGGTCGTGCCACACAAGATTTCTGATGTATGATACCTTTGTCATTAAAGAAATCCACAAATTGAGGTATAATATGGACAACCTTAAATTTGTGTTTAATAAGATATACCCACGTGAACCTGGGATGATCATCAAACAAAGTGATGAAATATCGATACCCATAATGAGCTCAAACATGGAATGGCCTCCAAACATCACAATAGACCAATTGAAAAGGATTATTACACATGTGGTTCAAAGAGACAAAAGGAAGTTTCTTCTGCTTAGCAAGAGGACAATTAGGACATGCATCATTTTCATCAGAATCCTTTATATTCAAAGATGATTTTATTGCAATCAATCTTTTATTACAAGGATGTCCAAACCGTTTATGCCAAGTATCTAATGGTAGAAAAGAAACTTGATTAGCAGAAACTAAAGATTGATCATTCATCAGACACTAATCTTGATATCTTTCAGCCTTGCCAATTGTCCTGTTGTTCTTCGCCTCCTATATTAACCCACTGTCTTGACTTATATCCGATTGGATAGCCATGTAATTTGTAACACTTCTCTTTAATGTGACCCTGCATTTGATAGTGAGTACAAGGACGGTCTCGAATAGGAAATCTGTTAGAATTAGAACTGTACTGATTTTGCTTAGATCCAGTCAATACAGTAAATGCCATTGGTTGATTCCCTTCAGATGGACTTTGGTTTGATTGAACGATAGTGCGTTGTCTTTCTTCTGAACAACCAGTGAGAAAACCTTATTGATTTGTGGCAAAGGATCTTGGAGAAGAATTTGTCCATGAATCTGTCAAAAGGATTTGTTCAGTTCAATAAGGAAATTCATAACATGTTCAGACGGAAAATGTTTTTTCATTTCTTTCGTTCCTCCACATTAACATTTACTGCAAGTACAATGTCGAGGAAATTGAGATAACTCTTCCCAAAAGTTACTTCAGCCTGGTAAAATATGCTCCTATCATATCTTGATTTTGTGCCAGATTTCTCGCCTGATCTGAAATATATGAGGACCGTTGCGCTGCTGAAATCTTTCTTTCAGATCTGTCCATGTTTCAAATGCTGAATCTGCAAACATTACACTGCTTGCAATCTCTTTTGATACAAAATTTAGAATCCACGAAATAACGATATTATTTCGTAACCACAATTTTGTTGATGGATCTTTGAAGATGCCAGAATCTGATTCAGTTTTTGACCAATTCGTGGCATTGGATTAGTATAGGTCCCAGTAGCTTCAGTGACATTGGCGGCTTTAAGGTGTGCTTAACTTCATTCAATTGATTAGATTTTCATCTAGATGACATCATGCAAAGTATGACGCTCTTCATCATGGTACGGCCTGTGTATCGGTGAAATGGACAGAACTTTGACTAGTCTCCTACTCCCCTTCCCCCCAAACCAAAAATCCCTATGGCGCCTTATTGTCGGCCATTGGCGTTCATACCTGATTTAGCTTGGACAGGCATCCCCATGATTTTGGAGAGTTGAACGATCTTTATAGGAGATAATTATATGTTCAGTATACAATAATGTCTTCTAGCCCAATCAATGGGTGGTTGATTTTATTTTTCTTAGGGAGGTAAATAGATAATTTACTTATTTGCAACTAGATGGGGCTTTGGATCTATCTTAAGCACTTCAGCCACTGAATGTATGGTTTCTTGGATCTGTCTTTACTAATTTGTAACCTTTTTACATTCCAAAATTTATTCGTAATCATCTCTTGTCTTTTTTAGTTGTTAATGGCCAGGTCAAGCGTACACAAGATGAAGACATACAGTCAAATATCCTTGAAATTGTTGGAACAAATGTCCAGTCAACATACATAACATGCCCAGCTGATCCAGCTGCTACACTTGGTATAAAGCTGCCATTTTTGGTTATGATTGTGAAAAATGTGAAAAAGTATTTCACATTTGAGATTCAGGTGCTGGACGATAAAAACGTCAGGCGCCGTTTTCGGGCATCTAATTTTCAAGTGTGTAAGTCTTCCCTATTAGCTTAGGTGCATATATAGTTTTCGAGGGATACTTGCTTTTGTTGGAGCCTCCTTGCATAGGTCCATCAAGGGGGCCCTATATGATGCATGTGTTGAGACAATGCCAGCATTCCTCAAAAACTACTGTTTAGCATCGTATCATTATCTTTTGTGTTCTTATCCTTATGTGTTTACCCTTCCTTAGACTTCTTTGAGCTTCAAGAATGCATTAGTGAAATAGAAAGTTACAAAAGACCCAGACATCTTATATACTTGATGTGTTTCATATAAACTGCAGCATTTTCTTATTTGGGCTAAAAATCATATAAATCAATAGATATATAATGTTGCTAATGGTCTTTGGTTCATAAGAATTTTTGTTTATCTTTCTTGGAGGCTAGTATAGATATTTGACACAGTCAACATTTTCCTTTAAACACGGGCCAAGCAAACGTGGTGTCTTTATGGGACAAATGGTGTTTTCTTCAAATCCCATTGTGCTTGGCTAGCTCTATCAATCAAGAGGAACCAGAAAGTGTGAATGTCAAATCTATGCACCATGCACAGCCATGTTCTTCTGCATGAATGAGTTGTTCCATGTGCCTTTTTAGGGTTTATATTTAACACCACTTCCACCACCAATTTGAAGCTTTTTATCCCCAAATGTAGTTTCCCACCATAAGTTTGTACTTTTTCGTCACCAATTTATCTCTAATTTATAGTTTTGAATCATGAATTTAAATGACAATGCCCATGCCATTTACTATCCTATCCAACTTTTAATTGCTCAAAGTTTGGTGTAAGTGTGTAACAAATTTCTGTTTATATGTTTAAGGCTATGACTCGAGTTAAACCATTCATTTGCACCATGCCTCTTCGGCTGGACGAGGGATGGAATCAAATTCAACTGAATTTAGCTGATCTAACTCGACGTGCATATGGAACAAACTATGTTGAAACACTACGTGTCCAAGTTCATGCCAATTGCCGTTTGAGAAGGATATATTTCTCCGACCGTCTTTATTCAGAGGAAGAACTGCCACCGGAATTCAAACTTTACCTTCCAATGCAGGTTAGCTTCGCATCTTTACCCTCAAATTCAAACTTTAGTTGCATTTTTCTCGTTTATCGTGATGAATTAATTTTGTTTTCCTCCAATCAATGTAACAAAGTTACAAACTTTTCTACCCATTTTGACCGGTTATATGCAGATCTTGTAACATCTGATGATGTGGTTGCCACAACATTATATTCTTTTTATCGTTAACTGATATATTATTATATTTTTTTCCAATCAATATAACTTGACATCCATGTCATTAGATGTTACAAGATCAACATGTTGGTCAAAATGGGTACAAAATAGGAACTTTGAAACTTTGATATATTAATGAAATAAGGAAAACAAAGTTGGTTGCATTTTGATGGTATTTGCCATTTCCAGAATTCAAAACATATTAGTATAACTGAAAGTCTCTGTTTTTTTTAATTGTAGAAAAAATGATTTTTGTCCTAGAAAAGAGTATCCTTGTTGCTCTTTTCAAACTACAATTGTTATGAGTATCAACTTTCTATCCGATGTAGCCTATCGACATTCACAAACTACTCGTGTCGTGCACATGGCCAACTTTGAAGGATTATAATGTATGGTTTCTTTTCCTTTTGTGATGACTTGTAATTTTAGTGCATTGACTTCATATATGCCCGTCTGTCCCGTGGTTTGGTTTGAAAATGATGTTGAACGAACCCATATGATATACTTCATGCTCATGTACATGTCCATGTGTGGTTGACGCCGAATCCCGAACACATGTCATCACAATGAACGTATACGATGACATGGTCATAGCTCTGTTTATAAACCATATTGACTCAGTCTTCGGCTATATTTGACAACTATAAGCTATTTTATTTTCTGAATTTATTAAAAAAACTCGGTTTTGTAAGCTATTATAAGCTATAAGCTAGTTTTTTCTGAAAAATATGCTTTAGATAGTTTTTCAATAAGCTTTTTGTTCTTCCAATTACGACCCTTTCATATTAGAATTGAACAATTCTTTAACATGTATTTTTATGTTATTTTATATCGTCATTTGGCTTTTCAACTAAGGGGTCGTTTACCTAACTCTTATCGTTACCTCTAAGATTCAACACTTTCACCGGGTACGATTTTAATCTATTAAAACGACATCCTATACAACATTTTTATTTGGTAAGTGCTTACCGAATAAGAGTCGTCAATCTCACTTACCAAGTAAGACTTTTGGTCCTTATTATCGTTCTTACTAGGTAAGATTCTTAAACGACCCCCAAGTTCATACCAAACATATTAGTTGATCAACTAACAGCTTTTTTTTCAACTAACAATTAGTTTTTCAACCAATAACTGGCTTTTCAACCATGTTTAATGTTTGGCACACAACTAACTTTTTGGTTAGTTTAGCAAATATATTGTTAAAATATTACCTACCTTATTGATTGAGCATGACAAGGATTGAGAATACATGATAAACATGTGGCTGAAGCCTTGTTTCAATAATAAAATATAAGATGATTTTGAAATCTAAAAGCAGAATCAATAAAATTGATATTTTAAATTGAATTCCATTGTCTTTTTATTGCCACGAAACCACAATAGGAATAATTCCTGTTTTTGTTTTCAACTGTTATTTTATTTGTATTTTGTTTTTTATTTGTTATAGCTATTTCATCTGTATCTCGTTTTTTTATCTGTTATATTAGCTATTTACAAATTATAATGTCTTGTTTAAAATTAAAAGAAAAAAAAACGAAAAAATAATTTGATTGGTTTGTCTTTTGTTGTCTTGAAAATATAAGAATTTTTTTGTTGTTTCTATTTTATCAGTATCTAGATTTTTATCTGTTAATATTATCAGTATCTCGTTATTTTACCTATTATGTTTGTTATTTAACCGAGAATTTAGAAAAAAAAAAGATTTTTTTGTCTTGAAGAGAACGTTTCTATTTTAAATAAAGATATAAAGATTTTGCATATCAATCTAGACTTTTTAAAAGAGCAAAATAGTAATATTTTAGAATATCATCAAACTAAAATTGGAAAGTTAGAAGTGAAAAGTTTGTAGAATATCTTGAACAATTTTACAAAAAAGTTAAATCAATAAAAAATTACCTAGATTTATTTGATTTAGATGATATTAAAGCTTTAACAGACCATATTCATTCTCTCTCTTTAGAAAGTAGTATAAAAAGTCCAATAATTAAAGACAAGCTTCCTAAGGTTTATAATTTTGTTGGATTTAAAGATTTTTAAAATGAGTTTGAATACACTATCTAAAAATATAATAGAAGAAAAAAGAGACTTCGTAAGTGTTACACCCAAAAAGCTTTTTGAAAAAATTCTACCAAAAAAGAAAAGGTTTGACACTACCTTAAGGGTGCGTTTGGTATGTGGAACAGGGTGGGACAGGACAGAACAGAACAGGACACACTTGTCCCATGTTTGGTGTGTTTCTAAGTGGAACTAAGTAGAATAAGAATGGGACACGCGAGTTCTACCTAATACCCTGGAACTAAGTGGAACTCAAACTTATTTCCCTCAATACCCTTTTCCCTTTTACCCAGCTTCTTCACAAAACCTAAGATACCTTCCATCGCTCCTCCTCCCATTGCTTCCTCATCGATAGCTTGCTTCCTCATCGACAGCGAGCAGACCATCGACGGCGAACAGCTCATTGACGGCAACCAGGACCATCGCCGGCGACCAGTACCACGACGGCGACCAGCAACATCGACGGCGACCACGTCTGCGGCGTTCATCTCTTCAAATCTGTTCCAATCGACTAACGATTCTCTCCTCTCCATATCCAATCGAGGTTTTTCTCCTCTCCATATCCAATCAGTTCAACATTTGACCACTTTGCGTTTGAAATTTTTGTTATAAGCTTACCTGGTTAAGATTACCTTGTTATAAGCTTACCTGGTTAATTTTTGTTCATCTACGGTAAAGATGCTCACAGAGATTTTGAAAGATGATAGCAGTACTAACTCGGTAGGTTTCTCACTTTCCTCATTCTTCTGTGGCAATCTGAATCCAGTAAGATGTGTTCAGATGATTACACTGTATGTGGTCTGTGATGGTCATTATTTCTTGATTAACATTAAAAATTTGTTGTTTGGATAAGGTTATCCCTCCCCCCTCCCTGGAGGCCTAACATGTACATGATAATCATATCCCTGCAGAGAAAGATTGGAATCGCAACTTTTTTGTTTTTTTGTAATTTTCCACTTCTGTTATACAGGTAGTGTAACTTCAAATTGAAATAGAAAGATGAAAGGCCTACCTCAACTCTTTTCTCTGAGCATCTTTTTGTTATATGAGATTCATAAAAAAATGCAAAGGTTTAAGACAAGGACTTTACTTATAAAGCTAATGATATTGACCTTACATATTTGTATTTTGATAAACTTTTTGGTGTGGTTCTATTATTTTAATTGTGATGATTGACTGCCATCACAAATGGTTTTTACTCTAATGGTGCAATAGTGATCCCCCTTAGCCATATTTATAAAAAAACTAGTTGCCACAAAACAACTGCTTTGGTTTTCATTTTAGCCCTTGCATGTGATGTGGCTGTTGACAAAGTAGATGTTGTTGACCAATACTCCTAGTAGGCATGTCTACTTTGAGCTGATCAGTAGAAGAGGAGGTTCTATGATATTTTATACGCCCAGATTATTGAGCTCCTCTTTGTTTCCTGGGGGTGATTACTGTGCACTTTTTAGAACTTATACTTGGCATTCTTTATACTCTGTTGCAAACTATATACAACTTTGTCCACTTGGGACCATTGGTAGGTTTCTTTGATTTACAATGTTTTCATTTGGAGCATCCATATTCTCTGTTTACCATGTTCTAAACCCCTGTCTTTGCGTTTGGTTTACAAATTTTCTCAATGTTGTGTTAGTAAAAGGTGGATTTTAGACATTTGATTATTAGTTGTGTCTTCCCGTTAAACTCCATCTCATTTTGACTGTTTTTTTATAGTGACTCCATCTCTTTTTTTTTTTATGTAGAATGGATCGAAACCATGTACTTGTAGTTGTTAAAGTGTTGAAATCTTATATCGACTTGCTCATTCTTTTGATCGAAACATGTGATGTTGGTTGCTAAAAATTTCATCTTTTGTGTTTAGGTCTTTTGGTACACAGTTGTACAAGTGGTGATCTTTTGTGTTGAAGTCTTTTGGTACACAATTGTAAACATTTGATCTTTTGTGTTGAAGTCTTTTGGTACACAATTGTAAACATTTGATCTTTTGTGTTGAAGTCTTTTGATACGCAATTGTAAACATTTGATCTGTTGTGTTTAAGTCTGTTGGTAAATATTTAACTTTTTGTTTGTGAATATGATGTTTAAATCAGTAGTGATTTATTAATGTGAGTTTTTAATTACGATTGATTTTGGAAATTTTTTGGTATTTTTAAATAGTATTTGTAAGCATTTATTTTATTGATTATTTAGTGAAAAAAAACACTAAACAGGTTACTGGGGGTAAATTGGTCATTTTAACCTGTCCTGTCCTGTCCTGTCATGTCTTACCAAACGCTGAACAGCTGTCCTGTCCTGTCCTGTCCTGTCCTGTCCTGCCCGCGCACCAAACGCACCCTAAGAGATCATTGATCCATATCAAGATTACAATACAAAAGTTTTCAGACTCATGGTTTACAATTGTTAAGTCCAGAGATTTTATATAATAAATGTTTTTTTAAGATCAACCCAAATTTTCAAACATAATCAAGAAATTACTTTTTAATGTATAAAAAGGACAGTCTAAAAGTATAGACGTTTCCAAAGATGCTCTTAGACACTTATTTAGATTTTTTTTTTAATTTCATACATCTTGGTTTAATCATGATAAGAGTTAGAGGGATTAATGGAATGATTGTCTAGTACCGAGATTTGAAATAAATAATAATAAAAGTATTATATATTGTAGATTTGAAATAAATAATAATAAAAGTATTATATATTGTAGATTTGAAATAAATAATAATAAAAGTATTATATATTGTAGTCTAGACTTTTTGTTAACCTAAATTTTTTGTTACCTATATTAAGATTGACATTTAGGCTAAAGGGTATAAAGATGTAAACCAAGGCGATAATTTGTTGGTAACCTTGGGACTATTAGGAAGATACTATTTTTCTACAAAAACCAAGTATGAGGTTTACACTGACAAAGTTGTTGATGTGATTAGTAACAAAGGTATAAAAATGGTTAAACCAAAAGAATGTTCTACCGATGGTCTGGCCGGTTTAGACTAGAATTTGAGCGAATTTGAAGAAAAGACAGAAAAAGTTTTGACGCTTAAAGAAGCTTTAATGTATATTGATAGTGATACACATGGCAAAACCAGTTTAAGATTTGCTAATTATGCATCTGTCCCAGTTCAGGAAACCGAAACTGACAATGATTTATTACATCTAAAAATTAGTTGGTAATGAGACATGTAAAATTATTTTTCCAAAAGAATTAAATATGTTTTTAAGTGATGAATAACTTTTAAATTTATAAGACCAGTTGTATTTGTCTAAACATATTTCTGATCAAGAATACATTTTTTATGATAAAGACAAAAGTCTTATAGTCGGTTTATTACATGAAGAATTAGAATCCCATATTACAGACGTTAGTTATCAAAAGACTTAGTAGACGAAGAAGCTGAAAGCTATAAAACTACTGCTAGAACCCCCTTTGATAGAATTGTTCCCCATGAAGAATTTACACATACCAACTTTCCTCCTACAACTCCATATACAGAATATAGAGATTCTCCTGGATACTAGATACATTGCCAAAGGTTTAGAAAAATCATTAGAACAACCAATTAACTTTCAATTAGAGTCCAAAAGGTTATATATTAAATTTAACTGGTCATGATCCTCAAATATGGACAAATGTGATTGAAGTTTGCAAAAACACTCTTATAACTCACTATTATAGACAAAATCAAGACATAAAAGCTGAAGAGATGTATAGGTATCTACAGACATTTTTAGAAGAAAGTACAAAAGCCATGTGGGAAGCTTTCAGATGGGATTGTTAATAGAGTCCTTGTAATTTTGTCAATTAGATACAAATTGAAAAGCCCAAATCATACAATTCTGAATCAAATCTTCAAGAATTAAGAACAAGATGAAGTTTAGAGATAAATGATCACCAAATGTTGTGTAGATTTCTTGAGAGAATTTCTAATCACAATTACCGCTCTAATCTAAGAAGTTACAGAAAGTTAATGACAATTACAAGGCTAATGACTATTTATACTAAGGAAAACATTAAACCTAACTATTACAAAGCATATTAAAATGGAGAACTTGAATACAATCTTTAACGCACATACTTGAACCCAACATTCTCCCCCTTTGGATTCAAGTTCGAACTCTCGTAAATCTTGTCTTTCTGAGTCCGAGAAGTTTCTCCAGCCTCCTTAGTGCATTCCGATATTGAATCTTCTCCTCAAGTAGATTCAGGGCATTAATTAACAAATATCTATCTTTTGAACTCATCCTCTCCGATTCCGCAGCTTTATCATTGTTAACTCTCCTCGTATCTAGCGCTCGTCTCACCATTCTAATAGTCCCATCAGAGAATTTGTTCAGCTCATTGAATCTCATGAACTTCTTTATCCGACCCGTAGCATCGTATATTACCCCAAACTCTGGTTTTTCAAGAATCATGTAGAGTGGATAAGCTTCAATGTTTCTAGCTCTTGATTAGGTCTCTTCAAACTGATGATTCTCTGATTATCTTCAAGTCCCATTTGGACATCAATAACCATAGAAACTTTGACGTGATTGCGCATAAACCTTTTGATCGCACTAAGGGCAACAAAAGCTCCATCTTTTCTGTTTGTCATGTTTCGGATTTCATGGTATATATACTCCAGGTCTTCTAAATACAAGTTTGAGAAGTCAGTTTCACTAAATCTCCAGACCTTACCATCTTGTCGTGTCACCATGAAYACTGGATACCAGACTCTGAGAAGTCTTTGAGCATCAATTTGTTTAATTGACACAACTCGATGTTTGGTCCTTACTTCACTGATAGGGAGACGCTTGGCTTTAAGGAAGTGCTTGTACTCCAAACGATATTCTTTGGTTTTCTTGTGGATACCAAGAATCTTATCAGCACTTATCGCTTTGTGATGCCGGAGGAAGATGCCAAAATAGATGTCTTCAAGGTAAGACTCTCTAATCCTTGCCCTGTCATAGCTTGGAAAGTTTGCACGGATTGCAAACGGAACACAATTCTTTGTAAAGATCTCTGTCGGATCAAATGGCTCTCTGGGAGTATCGGATGCACCAGCTTCAACTACAGTGGATGGTTCCAGCAATGTCTGACGATCACCCTGAAACGGGAATACTGGATCTTCATCATTGATGTCAGCTTCAAAGTCAAAGTATAACCCATATGACTCGTCAATATTATCTATGTCTTCTCGAAATCTTGTTCTCCACCCAGTACAGTAGCAAAAACATCATTAAATCCAACATTGGCAGACAAGTCCAGTAGCAACCTTGTTCCTACCGTGGAGTCCGCCGGCTTTTCAACCATTGGCTCGATCGCTGGACTTGTCTCCAACACTTCATCATCTTCAACAATAATCGCCTCAATGATTCTTTCCCTTGTTGACTCCGGGGCAGAACCTTCAACATTAACGTCTTGAATAGATGGCTCTCTTTCAGCACTTAGAGCTCGAGCAGACGACTCAGCCACCCTTTGTCTTTTCCTCTCCCCCTCATGATGATCAGGATCTTCCGGGTCATCATGCCTTCGTTTGAATGAGATGGTCTGAGCTCGGCAAGTCTCTTCGAGAATAGATACTCGTTCAGAAAGGGCATCAATTGAGCTTTTAAGCACTTGGGTGTTTGATGTGATTAACTTACTAACATTGGTGAAGCTAGAAGCAACCACATCCTGAAAGGCCAAAAACTCTGAGGCTCGAACAGGGGGGTTTTCATCAATTTGTTGTCGCATGAGCCCAACCAAATCTGCATCTTCTGCATCAGGATTTTGGGATGACATCAGTTTAGCATAAAACAATGATTTGAGTTCGTCCACCGATTGCTCTTGTATCGTCGGAGGCTCAGGTACAGGCGGTGGTGATGGCGCAGATGGTTGTTGTTCTTCTACTTGCTCCTTCCCCTTCAACAGTCTTTTAATACTTACAATTTGAGCATCCATATTGTCTTGAACATCCTTTAGGGTGCCGTCCAGATATTCCCTTGACACAAAGTCTGGTAAACTAACTCCTGGATCACTTAGATTACCAGTTGAAACAACAGTTGAGTTTACTGTTGTGCCTACATTCAGTGTTGGCATAGTGATAGCATTGGTAGGACTTCCGACCGGTCCTTGTGGGAGGTCAATTGACACCACTCTGGTCGTTCCGGCTAGTTCACTAAGAACTGCAATAGGAGCAACAGATGCTCGAGACTCATGTGTACCTAAGTGTATCGGCTCTAGACTCGAAGTGCACAGAATCGAAGTCGTAGGCTGGGGCAGCGGCCTACTTATTTCAATATCTACATTCTCCAAGTAAGAAGTAGATAGCATATGTGCTAAGTCCCCATGTTGAAATGAAACAGCTGGTTGTTGAGAACCAGTTGAGTGGTCGGGTTGGGTGTGCAAGTGCATAGTTGGGCTAGCTATGTCTTCTTCAATACCAACATTCAACGAATGAATGTCGATAGTAGATGTGGGTGCCCGGCTATGTGTATCTGCTGGGATAGGAGCTTGATATTGATTTTGTGCTATGTTCTCACACTCACCATATTTTTCTATTTCCCTTTCACTCAACCTCTCAGTATTTTCAACTTCAGCTCCCTCATTTCCTCCTTCTACTGGAATATCAGACAAGTCTTCCAGCATACGATCATAGTCATCAGGTCTAGTTCCAAAATCATCAACATTAAATGATAAGGAATGCAGACTTGGACAAGTCTGTAGAGCTTCAAACTCTGGAAAGATCTCATCGATATTATCAACCACTGCTCCTATTTGAATATTCTGTGAAGGAATCAGTTGAGCAGGGTTGTCAGCATCATCATCATCATTGTCATTATTATCATCATCACCCAGAGCTGCCTGATTCTCGGATATTGTATCTTCCGAACTTGATGAAGTGGAGGAAGTACTATCAGATGAAGTACTATGCTGATCAGAGGCTCCCCGCTCCTGTTCACCCCTCTCAATTATATTTTCTCTCAACTCACATCCCTGTTCAGGTAACCCGTGTTCCTGAACGCCCTCACCTACAACTAAACCCTCTTTCTCAGCTGAGGCATGAGGTGATCCCGGGGTAAGTTCAACCGGTTATGGCTGAACTATAGGATCTATCACTCGTCTATAGTCTATAACACTCTGATCCCTCTGATCAGCGAAAGCAAATAGCTCGGGTGGAATCTCCATGATTGAGTCGAGATCTTCAACTTCAGTATGTTCCCGAATTCTAGTCATAACAAACGTTGGCCCCATTTCACTGTAGGCTCTGGCCGGGATGTCGTCATTTGCGTTCATCATGGCTTTTATGATAAGTTGCAGAAACCGTTGAAAAGGCACGAACTTTCTGGCTTTTGACGGAAATCTCTTAGTATTAATGAGCTCGACCAGTTCATTCCATATGACGAGGGCCTAATCATAGTTGCGCGTAAAGACTATCCCATGGAAGAACTTCAGGAATGAACTACTGCACGAGTCGATTCCCGCAGTTTTGGAAGTCAGGCATCTGTTCAAGATGTAAAATAATAGATGCCAGATCGACGGTAGGAAACGCCATTTAAATTGAGACGGGTTAGTCAACTCTTGCAAGTATCCTAACCGTTTGATGTCACGACATAGTTGGTCGTCTGTAACAAATGTCTCAAAACCTGTGGAGCCTGGTCCAGGAAGACGTAGAATTCTCTCAGTCTTTTTAATGTCAATCAGCTGATATATTCATCTACAGCTCCTTCAAAGTAAAAGGTTTCTCCGACTTTGGCCAGTGTAAGTGTACTCCAGAACTGCTGTAAATACACCATAGGAACTGGTGTGTGGGCAGAAAGAGAGTAGGCAATTGGGTGCCCGCGCAGGATTTCTGGAATTATTTGGTACTCGGCAAGCATATCGAAGTTGCAGGAATGGCTGTTTGGTTTAATTTCTAGGTATTGGCATTGTGGGAAAAGGGTTTCATCGGGTATAGGCTGGTTAAATGGCTAAGGAGGGTGAGGTATGTTATCAGACCTGACAGAGGGAATGTGGGATTCCTCGTCAGACTGATGTTGAATATCCGCCATTTACCTATAAAATATCTAAAAAATATTAGAACCCAAATTAATCGAACAATACTAATTTCAAAAAAAAAATTAAAAGAAATTGAAAATTTAAAAAAATTTGAAGACAAAAAAAATAACTAAAAATTTAAAAGAAACTAAAAAAAAATTCTAAAAAAAAATTAACACTAAAAAAAATTCTAAAAAAAATTGAAACGCTAAAAAAAAACTAAAGACAAAATTCAAAAAAAAAAAAAAATGAAACAAAAATCAACCGGATTCAATATCCGGTCAACACTAGAAAGTAAAAAAAAATCCTAACACTAACTAAACCGGACAATGTCAGCCGGATTAAGGTTGATCGGAGTAAACTCCAGTCACCTTCTCCGGTGAGAAATCCGGTCAAAACACACTTTAAAACCCTAAATCGAACAATAAACCTAAAATAATTCTAAACCTAAAAAAATCGGATGAAACCAAAACTTAACATCTTAAACTCTTTATTAGAATCGATTTAATAGGTTTTAATTCTTTTTAATTTCAATCGATTTATAGTTTAAAGTCATTATTCGATTCAGATTCAAAGAATTATGAGATTCATTAGTTATTAGTCCAAAATATCGTCATTATAGTCCAATATTATGAATCCAAGGAATTATATTCGAGTTAAAATGGAACAAACGTAAACCTTAAAAGTAGAATAGATGAACAGATTGAAGTTCGAAGTTTTTGAGCGATTTAACAGAGATTGATCGGAGACGAAGGATGAACAGTGACAAGCGGTTTAGGATGAATGTAAAAAGTGAAAAGTAAAAAATGAATCGAATATTTATAGTCAAAGTCAAAAACCGTTCAGATTCTAAACCGCTCAAAGCTTATCCGAATTAGGATAAATCGGACAAGAGGTGTCCAATTTAGAGAATATGAAACAACCAAGTGTTAATCCGGACAATAAATCGCTCAAGGCATAGGCGATTTAGAAGAACACCGGTCAAGAGTCATCCGGTTTAAGAATAAACCGCTCAAGAGTCAATCGATTTATGAATAAATTGCACAAAGAAGGAAACTAAATCGCTCAAAGAAAGAACTAAATCGCTCAACAAAAGAGTTAAATCGCTGAACAAATAAGCGATTTAAAGATTTGAAAGCACAAAAGTGATAAGCGATTTAGGAATCCGCTCAAGGTAACTAAGCGATTTACAAGTCCGCTCAACTCCTTGTAAACATATCCAACCTTATCCGGATAAGAGTTTATCATATAGCCTTTTGCTCAGATTAGTCTAAATCGAACAAGTATTGTCCGGATTTGCAATAAATTGGACAAATGTTGTCCGGATTAGTCTAAATCGGCCAAACACTTATATTTTTAAACTCTACATCTTTCAAAAATTAGATAATGTTTAAATACCTGTAAGACAAATTTTAAACTGCTAGTCCAAAACAGATAAAGTCACTCCCCCTCAAAATATGATCAGATAAACAAAACAGATAAAAATCCACACTCCCCCTCAAATATAGATTCCCACGATCAAGAAATTTAAAATCAAATAGAAAAATTGAAACACTGACTTGTATTAAAAAATACAGATATTTGACCAAATGAATTTGAATTAAATACAATTCAATAAATTGAACTGTTTTTAATAAAAATTCAAAATTTCAAATTAAGCATACCTAACTTAGATACAAGAAAGCTAAAGCATTTTTCATCTAAAGCTTTCTAAATAAGTCAGCTNTGTATTTACAAAATACAGTTCAATGGTTCCTTTTTCTACATGATCTTTAATGAAATGATACCGGATATCTATATGTTTGGTTTTTGTGTGTTGAACAGGATTACARGAAATAGCAATTGCACTTTTAGAATCACAATAAATGGGAATTTTGTTAAAATAAAACCTGTAGTCTCTGAGCTGTGTCTGCATCCATAAAACTTGAGAACAACAGCTCACATCAGCTACATATTCTGCTTCGGCAGTAGATATGGATACGCAGTTCTRTTTCTTTGATGCCCAACTGACTAACTTGTCTCCCAAAAATTGTAGATGTCCCGAAGTGTTTTTCCTGTCCAACATACAGCCTGCATAGTCTGCATCTGAGTAAGCTGTCAGTTCAAAAATAGTACTCTTGGGATACCAGAGTCCAAGATTAGCAGTCCCTTTGAGATAACGAAAAATGCGCTTAACGGCACTTAAATGAGACTCCTTTGGATTAGCCTGATATCTGGCACAAAGACGTGTTGAAAACATAATATCAGGTCTACAAGATGTCCAATACATTAAAGAACCTATCATGCCTCGGTATGTTTTCTGATCTACAGCTTTTCCAGACGGATCAACATGTAGT
This sequence comes from Cynara cardunculus var. scolymus, assembly GCF_001531365.2. NCBI lineage: Eukaryota > Viridiplantae > Streptophyta > Magnoliopsida > Asterales > Asteraceae > Cynara > Cynara cardunculus. The sequence continues at coordinate 12,548,129 of NC_037537.1, read as the reverse complement.
TTTCGTTCCATGAGCCATAGGTGTTTTTATAGATGAACAGTTTTCCAAATTAAATTTCTTTAGGATATCAAAAATATATTTTGTTTGACAGATAAAGATACCCGAAGATAGTTGTTTTACTTGAAGACCAAAAAAGAAATTCATCTCACCCATCATACTCATTTTAAAACGCGAAACCATTAAGGCAGAAAAGTTTTTTGCAGTATTTTGGATTTGTAGATCCAAATATTATGTCGTCTACATAAATTTGTATCAAAATGATATCCGACTTTTCCTTTTTAATTAAAAGGGTTGTGTCAATATTACCTTTCGAGAAGCCTGACTTTACCAGAAATTCTGATAAGATGTCATACCAGGCTCTCGGAGCTTGTTTAAGACCATAAAGAGCTCGGTCGAGGATGTAGACATGATCCGGCTTTGACTGATCCACAAAACCTTCCGGTTGAGCAACGTAGATTTCTTCCTTGAGAAGACTATACAGAAATGCTGTCTTGACGTACATCTGGTACACTGTGAAGTTTTTGTGTGCCGCGTACGCCAGAAACATCCGTATTGCTTCAATCCTTGCTATCGAGGCAAAAGTTTCGTCATAGTCAATGCCTTCTTGTTGATTGTATCCTTCAGCGACGAGCAGGACCTTATTTCTGACCACAACACCATCTTCGTCCTTTTTGTTTTTGAATACCCATTTTGTACCTATAATTGTCTTGTTGTTGGGACGAGGTACCAATCTCCAGACTTTGAGTGCTTCAAACTGGTTCAGCTCCTCTTGCATTGCGAGTATCCAATCCGGATAAGCTAAGGCTTCAGATACCTTAGTGGGTTCAATATTACTCAAGAACGTGGAGTATAGACACTCATTAAGTTGTCACAGACCGTGTACGAATAGGTGCTGATGGATCACCACTAACTTGATGTATTGGGTGATTTCTGGTCCACTTCTTGTTATGAGGTAGGGAAATGTAGGAGCTTTGATATGAGTTTTGATCAGTGTAAGTGTTTGGGGAGTTTATCGGAACAAGTTCAGGTGAAGGTTCAATATTTTGAATTTGACTAGGTTGAATATCTGGCCGAGGTAGGATATTTTCATCTTGCATGACCGATACCTCTTGCACTTCAGAATTTTCATCCTCTTCACGCTGAACTGAACCGTCAGGAGTTTCCATCTCTATTTCTTCATCAACAACTTATGTTTCTTCTTCTGTTTCAGTTACTGCACATCAGGAGATGAACCAGATAACTGTTGTTCAGTCTGAATATTCTTGGACAAATCATTAGACTGATTAGATTTATTTTCAAAATATTCTTCATAAAAGTTCTCAAATAATGAATCTAAATCAGCTTTATCAGAATTTGAAGATTCTGGTTGATCAGATTTTCGCGTAGTATTAATTATCAGCCCGGGTCCTGAACTGAATTGTTCTGAAGGCACATCAATGACTTCATCAAAGGAGACGTTCATGCTCTCATTGATGATTTTTGTTCTCTTGTTGTAGACCCTATATGCAGCAGATGTCTTGGAATAACCAACGAAGACCGCTTCATCAGCTTTAGCAGCGAACTTCCCTCTGTTCTCTTTTTCATTTAAAATAAACCACCTGCAACCAAAAACTCGGAAGAATTTGATATTAGGTGTTCTTTTATTTATAATCTCATACGGAGTTTTACCAAACCTTTTGTGAACGAGGGATCGGTTCTGGGTAAAACAAGCAGTCGCCACTACTTCAGCCCATAAGAATAACAAAAGCTTTGAACAAGTAAGTAATGTCTGCACCGCTTCCACCAATGTTCTGTTCTTTCGTTCAACAACACCATTCTATTGTGGTGTCCGGGCTGCCGAAAACGTATGTGTAATACCGATAGATTCGAGGAATGAGCCGAGTGTATTGTTCTTGAATTCAGTTCCGTTGTCAGTTCTGATTTTCTAAACTGGCAGTTGCAGATTACTTTGGACTGTCTTCAAGAATGAGATTATTGTCTCGGCCGCTTCATCCTTTGACCGCAGAAAATGAACCCAGGTATATCTTGAATAATCATCGACTATGACCAACACATACTTCTTTCCATTGATGCTTTGAACTCACATAGGACCACAGAGATCCATATGGAGTAAGTGTAGAGGACGTTCGGTGTTGAACTCTGTCTTCAGCTTATGTGAAGCTTTCTTCAGTTTGCTCATCTCACATGCACCGCATACATGGTCTTTATGAAACTTTAGGTCTGGGATGCCTTTAACCAAGTTGTCACATACCAACTTGTTCAGATATTTGAAATTCAAATGCGAAAGACACCGATGCCATAGCAGATTCTGCTTCAAGGATGCCTTGGATATCAAGCAGACATCAGTATCTACTTGTGTGTTGGATAGGTCAATCGTGTAGATATTTGATCTTCTGATTCCAGCTAGTAGCTCCTTACCATCAATAGTACGGATGCTACATTTGTTAGCTTTAAAACAGACTTCTAAATTCTTATCACAAAGTTGACCAATGCTAAAAAGATTATGTCCAAGTCCTTCAACATACAACACTTTCTTTATTATTAAATTCCCAGAAATTACGTCACCGTATCCAAGGATAGGCGCGTATTGATCGTTTCCGAACCTTACTGTACCTCCAAAAGATTCAACATAGTTAGMTAATAATTCTTTTCTACCAGTCATGTGCTTAGAACATCCGGAGTCTAAGAACCACACATGTCGGTTAACCTGCAAAAGTGAATCAATTGGGTTTTGGTACCCATTTTAATTTTGGTCCTTTAAGTGCAGTTCTCATTGGTGGTATACTGTAAGTACCAAACCAACGTTTTGTAATATGAAATTTCTTAGATAAAGCAGTTAAAGCAGAATGCATGAAATGATAAGGCTTAAAAGAAGTAAAAGACTTAAGTAATTCGTTCAATCCACACGGAGAACAATTATTTTTACCATTTCTAATATCAAACAATTCATCAACTGAACATCTTTTTATAGAATTATTCAATATAGAATCATTTAATACAGACTTAGTAAAATTATTCTTCTTTTATCGAGTTGAAGATTTTCTTCTTCTTTTACTCAAAACCTTCTTAAACTTCAACGCATTATCTGAAACAGGAAAAATAAAATCATCATATTTAAATGAATGATGAACTTTTTGTTTAATTTTCTTAGTAAGCTTCTTCTGTTTCCTCGAATTCTTTTTGGTTTTATTCTTTTTATAATACAAATCCTCGGAAACAGGTTTTTCATTAAAATTCTTTTCAAAATCTGAAGTTAAATCAGAATCATCAGTCATATTATTTTTAGCAAGAAAATCTTCATGACTAGGTAATTTCTTAGAAAAATCAAATTGATCAATGTCATTATCCAAACAAACATCTGAATTCAAGATATTTGAAAAATTAATTTCTTCATTTAAAATATTTACTTCTTCCGAATCAGAAGCTTCACTTAAAGATTTATTACACGAAAAATACTCAGACTCAACAAGTTCCATAATTTCTTTAGAATTTTGTAAATCTTCAATTTTATTTAAAAATTCTTGTTTTTGTTGATTAAATGAAAGTCGTTCTTCATTTAAAATCTTTTCCAGCTGAACCACTTGTTTTTCTAAAATTAATGTTGGAGTATAAAACTTTGGTTCAACAGGTTTTGATTCAAGCTATGTTTTAGAATAACTGTGAAATAATCAGTTGAAAGTACAGAGTCTTGATTTTTATAGCTATCATTTAAGTTTGTATAGTCAAACGGAACCTGCATTTTGTCTTTTCTTTGACGATTAAAATCTTCTCGTTGTTCTACCTCATCAGAAGATTTTGCAAATTTTATTGAAAACTCGGGTCCGTAATCAAGATATTCAAATTTGTATAGAGTCGGGGTATAATATAAAGCTTTTCCTAAAAAATTTGGATTTTTGTACCCCAGCCCTTCCCGAGGGTTAAAAAATCTTGTCTCAGAGGGTTTATTCAGAAAAATTGTTTGATCAGTCTGCCCTCTTTTATATAAAACTTCTTCCTTAGACTTCAATTTTTCATTTAATTGAATTATTTGTAATTCAAGCTTACTTATTTTAACCATTAGTTATTCATTAACCAATTCTAACGATTTATATCGTTCCTTGGAATTAGATAATTCGACTTTTAAGATATTGGATTTTTAATTAAATGACTTAGATTCAGATAACAAAGATTTAGCCTAGTCCAAGTTTCCAGCATTTTCATCAAATAATTTGATGTATTTTTCTTTGTGTTTTTAATTCTTTTTCAAAATTATTTGAACGCATTTTTTCTGTTTTTAATTCTTGCTGGAAAGATTGGAGTTTAAGCATCATCTTTTGCATCTGTTTTATGCATGATTGCTCCAATACCTCTTCTTCCCTTTCAGCACTCTCTTCTTCTTCTTTATCTGAAGAATAATTTTCAGTTTTAGCCATCAAGCATATGTGTGCAACAACTTCAGCTTCTTCCTCTTCATTAGTTAGATTTAACCAGTGATCATCTTCTGCCATGAGTGCTTTCCCCGCATCTCGTTGTTTTGAGAGAAGAAATTTGTTTTTGTAGTAGATGGTATTTCTCGTTACCGGCTTTCTATAGTTTACAGCAAAATGGCCTAGCTTGCCACAGTTGTAGCACTTTGTGTGCTTGTTAGCATCAAATTGATGCTAATAATTATCTCAAAAAATTTTATTAAGCAATCGGGGCTAATAAAGGAACATCTGAAGATACTGTTGTGCCAAAATGTCTAAGTCTGGAAGAAGACCAGCCGCTGTGCTAAATCAACCAAGTATGGACGACCAGAGCCTCTGTGAGAAGAACCAGAGCCTCTGTGAAGACACCTAAACCAGAGCCTCTGTAAGAGACAACAGAGCCTCTGGTTGTATTGACCAGAGCCTCTGGAGGTGAAGAGGAACAGAGCCTCTGGTTGTATCAATCAGAGCCTCTGATGGACCACAGCTTCTCTGGTCTGTCTATCCTCTGGTCCTTCAAGACGACTATCTTCAGTTTCCTATTTTGGATAAGGCTAATCCTATTTTGGATAATGCTAATCTTATTCAGATTATCATGAATTTT
>NC_037537.1:12537653-12542970 GCF_001531365.2 Cynara cardunculus var. scolymus | reverse complement strand
ATAAGTAGTGGTTCAGGTAGAGAAAAATTGTACGAGAGCAAATAGAAAATTGTATTGTAAACATAGATTCAGATACTTCATATGAGAGTCGATTAGGGCTCTTGAGAGTTTGTAATTTCCATATTCAATAAAGAAAGCGCCGTCGATTTCTATTTCATCTTCTCCATCTACAAACTTCTCTTGAATTCCTTTATTAAATTGTTCTATTGTCAGATCTGGGTTTTAACAAGTGGTATCAGAGCCAAATCGATTAATTTCTATCGATACGATCTTTCTGGCAGTAGATTAAATTTTCTTGAAAAATACTCTCATGAACTTCTTCCTGTTCGACTTCAGTTTGGTCCTAAAAATTCTAAATTCATCATATGTTTAAACGTTTAATCAAATTCCTTTTAAGGGATTTGTTCTTGGATGAATTCGAACCTTTTTTTTTTATCTTGAATCTTTTGGTTTATAGAGTTTCTTGGAGTCAGTCGACTTATTGAACCTTAATATTGTCAAATCTACGCGTAGGCGTTTTAGCAAGAGTCCATGGTTCTCACAGCCTAAGGCAAATGGCGTTTTATTTTCCAAACATATAATTATCGTCAATATCTTGAGTATTCTTTCATCTTCTCTCTTTGTGGATTTGAATCTATAATAGCTTAAAGTTTTTCTTGCCTGTAATCACCATTCCTATATGTTTATGGCAAATTTCCTTCATGTTTTGCCCGTAACAGCAATTTTGTCAATTTTCTTTGAATTGACCTGCTGTTTCTTGAAGTCATAAAGCTTAAATGTTAATTCTTCTCTCCGCTTCTCAATTTCAATGGTGTTTGCTTCGGGTATTCAAGTTATCTCCAATTGAATCAATCTCTAAAGCTGAATTCCTACTCAACTTACGGTTCAATGAAAGTTTCTTTGTCATTAGACTGTTTGTACTGTTTTGTCAAGTAATTCACACATTTATCTATCCCTTTTTGGATGAATTTGCTACTTTTGGGGTGAGTTGGCTATTCTGTGCTTCAAAGAATGTGCTGGATTGTGGGCAGATTATAGCTGCATCATGTGTAATCAGTGGTGCTGCATTCACATTGAATCTAATTTGATCTAAGAGTTGAAAATGAAGAACAAAGAGCTACATTAAGGGGGAAGCTTGAAAATTCCATCAAGACCAAGCACTCTAAGCTTCATTCAAGAAAGCAGAGGGAAGAAGACCTGAAGACTTCATGAAGATGCTTGCTTCATAAAACTTTGGGGGGAGATTGTTAGCATCAAATTGATGCTAATAATTATCTCAAAAAGTTTTATTAAGCAATCGGGGCTAAGAAAGGAACATCTGAAGATACTGTTGTGCCAAAACGTCTAAGTCTGGAAGAAGACCAGCCGCTGTGCTAAATCGACCAAGTATGGACGACCAGAGCCTCTATGAGAAGAACCAGAGCCTCTGTGAAGACACCTAAACCAGAGCCTCTGTAAGAGACAACAGAGCCTCTGTGAAGAGGACCAGAGCCTCTGGTTGTATTGACCAGAGCCTCTGGAGGTGAAGAGGAACAGAGCCTCTGGAGGTGAAGAGGAACAGAGCCTCTGGTTGTATCAACCAGAGCCTCTGGTGGACCATAGCTTCTCTGGTCTGTCTATCCTCTGGTCTATCCTTTGGTCCTTCAAGACGACTATCTTCAGTTTCCTATTTTGGATAAGGCTAATCCTATTTTGGATAATGCTAATCTTATTCAGATTATCATGAATTTTTGCCTATATAAGTAGTGGTTCAGGTAGAGAAAAATTGTACGAGAGCAAATAGAAAATTGTATTGTAAACATAGATTCAGATACTTCATATGAGAGTCGATTAAGGTTCTTGAGAGTTTGTAATTTCCATATTCAATAAAGAAAGCGTCGTCGATTTCTATTTCATCTACAAACTTCTCTTGAATTTCTTTATTAAATTGTTCTATTGTCAGATCTGGGTTTTAACAGTGCTCATCTGGCACACCTTTAACAAACTTCTTCTTCTCTACCAGCTTCTTCTCGTACTTCTTCTCGAATCTCTTTTCTTCATATTTCTTCTTCTTGCCGAATTTATCTTTAAATTTGTATTTTGAGCCGGACGAGAATCTTTGATTGTTCGAGTGCGGTCGTTTTTTAAACTTCTTTTGGAATGCTTTAGTTAGCATCACCATGGCATGTTTTATTTCAGACATTTCAGAGTCCGAATCCGAGCTGTTACTTTCTTCATCTGCTGATTCGCTTGATTGGCTTATTTCCTTCACTTGCTTCCCAGATCTGCTCTTTCCTTTCTTCTCAGACACGAAAGCTAAAGGATCAGCAACTTCCTTCTCTTTCTTCTTCTTGGAATCTCGGATCTCCAAAACTTCTTACTCATTCTGCTTTAGAGTTTCATAAACTTCATGTATGTCAATATCAGATAATGATTTGTTGAATCTGATATGATTAGCATAAAGTTTCCACTCTGGTTGAAGATTGTTGAAGAATTTAACATTTATCTCTATGACAGTTTTAGAGATTCCGTTCTTGGTCAGCTCATTTAGCAGTCTGGTAAGCCTATCATAGACATCGTCAAGGCTTTCTCCATCTTTAGCCTTGAATTCTTCATATGCAGATATACAATTAGTAATCTTCAACTGAGTTCCCACTTTAGAACCCATCATCATCTTCTCAACCTGAACCCACATGCTGTGACCAGATGATTTATGACTGTCAATGCTCGTGTAGATATCGTTGGTCAATGCTTGCATCATGTAGGACTTGCAAAACACATCGGCATGGGCTCTCTCCTATTCTTGCGCAGTATATCTGAACTTCTCCTTGATGACTCTTTGGGCAGGTCTGCCTTCTTCTGTAACAGCAGGTGTCTCTCTATAGAAAACAGTAGGACCTTCCATCAAGGATTCCATAATCAAATTACCTTCTTTCATTCTCTCTATGAAATTGAGGAATCAATCTCTCCATTGGTTATAGTCCCCTCTAAACAGCACATGTGGCTTGGTATCAGTACCAATAGCCATTGCTTCTCTTGAACTCATTTTATCAGTTATGTATGATATAGGATCAACTGCAGTTCAAAATTTGTATTAAAGGATTGGAATTCAAAAAATATATCAATTAAATCTCAAACAAGAATTTGCACTCATTCAAGACTTGGAAAATATAAGCACACAAACTTATCCGGATTAGAAATCCGGTCAAGCTTATCCGGATTAGAAGTCTGGACAGAGAAGATAGACTTGAATTTCTAACAAACACAAGTTATCCTGATTAGATATCCGGACAACAAAGAATTTTAAATCGTACATAGAACAACAAATCCGGATGAGAAATCCGGTGAATTCTAACACTTAGTCAAATTTCACACAAATAAGAAATCTCAAATGGATGTTTTCAACACTTAGTCAAAATTGCAAAATGAAATACAGACGTAAAAAGTCAACAACTCAACAAGTTAAGTCAACTAAGTCAACCAAGTCAAATACGATCAAGTCCGCTTAACTTCAAATCGCTCAAATAGTCAAAGAGAATAAACCGCTCACAAATGAAATTCAATATCCGTTTAATAATCCGTTCAGGAAGTCAAAGTCAAAATATGGTCAACAAACTTTTCAACAAGTCAAAGAACAATCACTTGAATCGCATACAATTCAAATAAATCGCACAATAAATCGCACAATACATCGCACAACACTAAACTTAAATCACATAACAAAATCACTCAGGTTACAACCGGATTATAAATAAATCGCACAATTCACAGATTAAATCGCACAACATACAAACGATTTACCAGGCGGATTAATCCTAAAACGCTCACTAAATCGAACAAGAATCAAACGATTTACCTTTAAATCGACCAAGACTTACCCGGTTTAACCTAAATCGCACAAAATCAATTTACAAAATATGCTACAAGCGATTTACACTTATACCGACTAGTATTCAAGCAAAAACACAATTTTAACACTTTTTCACCAAAAAATGGATCAAAATTTGCAAAAATATAAGTTTTTGAAGAACACGAACATATTTCGTAAACTCAAAATTCGATCAAAAATGGTTTAAAACTTGTTTAAAATTACAATCGATGTGAATCAAAGTTGTTTAGAATGAAATTGCGAATTCAGTAGTGTAAATTTTATCAATTAACAATCAAAATTCAAGTGATTTAAGCCAAAAATGCGATTCTGGACTAATAACTCGATGAACATATTGAAGAACACGATGAACATATTGAAGAACACGATGAACAGTTTGTTAAATCCCCTAATTTTCGTGCAAAATCTTTGATAATACAGTTCAATCCTCTAAACAAATTGCTGCAGTTTGCTCTGATACCAATTGAAAAGCCCAAATCATACAATTCTAAATCAAATCTTTAAGAATGAAGAACAAGATGAAGTTTAGAGAGAAATGATCACCAAATGTTGTGTAGATATCTTGAGAGAATTTCTAATCACAATTACTGCTCTAATCTCAGAAGTTACAGAAAGTTAATGACAATTACAAGGCTAATGACTATTTATACTAAGAAAAACATTAAACCTAACTATTACAAAGCATATTAAAATGGAGAACTTGAATACAATCTTTAACGCACATACTTGAACACAACACAAATTTTAGCAACAGGAGCTGACCCCAATTCAGGAAAAATGAATGTTCAAGAGAAAGCCATGAGAGAGTTAAAACAATTAAGTCTATACCATTGGGCTAGCGGTAGAAAAGTTAACAATTTTTAGATCATTATGTTTACCTGACCACTATAGTCGGAAATACTTTTAACCATGAGATAGAAAATGAGTTGTTTGATAAATTTCTTGGACCATTAGGACTAGAGATTCAGGATAAATGTGTTAAAACCCCACAATGCAAAATGTAAAAAGTAATGAAAAWCAACAAGTGATGAAGAACCAGAAGACCAATGAAGACATCAAGGCAAAATCGACTAAGTCTGGAATTCAACCATTGGATCGATGGATAGTTCAACCATTGGACAAATGGACAAGTTCAACCATTGGACCAATGGACAAGTTCAACCAGAGGATCAATGAACAGGTTCAAGGATGCGATGGAAAGGGCATCCTCATCGATCCTCTGGACAAGCAACACTTAAAAGACTTTCCAACACTTCATCCAAGCATGCAATGAAGATTTGAAGATAAGGATGAAATCATCATATCATGAATGACAGCTGGAGATGACAAATCAACAGCTGGAATTCAAGTTTATCTTATTATTACTGTTTATCCATGAGAAAGATAAACTCTATCTGTTAGCTAGACGATTTGCTAGAAAGTAGCATTAGATAGTTATCTTCTTAATAG
>NC_037537.1:12536401-12537384 GCF_001531365.2 Cynara cardunculus var. scolymus | reverse complement strand
TCTTCTTTCTCATAAAAAATTCTCTCTTCTTCTTCAAAATTTTCAATGGCCAACTGGAATTCCGCTTACAATGTTGGTTCCCTCACAAAGCCTCCAACTCTTCAACGAGAGGAATATCCTCAATGGAAGATCAGAATGGTAAATTTTCTGGAGGGAATGGATAGAAATCTCCTGCGATCCATACAGAAGGGTCCCTACATTCCTCAAACTCTAGTTCCAAGAATTCCAGGAACAAGCACCACAGCTGAAATTCCAGCATATTACATGCCTAAAGATGAAAGAAATTGGGAYGAAGATGATAAAGAAAGAGTCGAAACTGACAGAAAGGCCAAAAGATTGATAATCATGGCGCTACCCAATGAAATCTTTCAATCCCTCGATACATGCTCCATTGCGAAAGAACTTTGGGACGAATTGGCAAGTCAACTGGAAGGAGGAGCAAAGACGAAGAAAAATTGTAGAGCACAATGTCTCAATGATTACACCAACTTCAAAGCCCTCCCTGATGAAYCCATACAAAAGACTTATGATCGCTTCAACACATTGATAAATCAATGTCGTAGAAACGATATCATCAGAACCAAGGAAGAAAACATCGTTTTATTCCTGAAAAGTCTAGGCGATGAATGGACTTAGCTATCCATGTCTCTACTAGCAAACCAAAACTTAGATGGCTGGTCTCTTTATGACGTGTATGGAACTCTTGCAGCACAAGAGAGCGATATTATGTAGAAAAAGGTATCCATTGGAGGACCTCTTGCTCTTGCTGCCGATGAAAAAGAAAAATCAAGGACTCCTGCCAAAGAACACAAGAAGAAAGGCAAGAAAGCATTGCTGGTAGAATTAGAATCTAAAGAGGAAACTTCTGAATCAGATGAYGAGATTAAAGCTTTCGCCAAATCATTGGCCTTGATTACAAAACAGTTCCAAAAGAAGTTCATCAGAAAACCCTACGAGCGAAAAGAGTTCAGAAGGGAAAAATA
>NC_037537.1:12522453-12536301 GCF_001531365.2 Cynara cardunculus var. scolymus | reverse complement strand
CACCTCCTCAATCGATGAAACCCTTACCACCCTCTCCCACCAAATAACAACCATCCAGGACACCCTCACCCAACTACCTGCTGCCATCCTACGCCAAATACCCCAACCCACTCCTCCTCCCCCTCCTCCCTCTGCAGGACCTTCTTTCGACGAAGCCTTTTCTACATTCACTGCAGAGGTGAGAAACTTAATCACCAACCTTCCCATACCACCACCCTCTTCCACATCAACCATGCCACCACACCCTCAAGCCTCCACCTCATCAACAGAGTTCGCCACCAGGGCAGACTTACAAGATCTGTCAAGAGCACTGGTCTCCTCCTTCAACGAGATCAGTGCTAAGTTTGTTCATCGAGCCATCCAACCAACACAGGCTCTTACTACAACGCTGGTCGATGAACAACAACGAACTTCAACTCTCCTTCGTTCGATGAAGGAGACCACCAGAAAGGCAGCCCTGAGGGCGTATCTTCAATCCCTCAGGAAGAACAAAAAGAAGAAGAGGTCCCAAGCCTCATGCTCGAGCAGCCATCCGCAGAAACGACGAAGACACGATGACCAAGACCCCGATGATCAAGGCCTTGGCCCTCGTGAGGGGGAGAAAACGGTGGCTGCACATGCAACACATTCTGCTGCACAACAACCATCATCCACTCAACCACAACCCACAACAGAACCCATCGAGTTGAGCTCTGCATCCGATGAAGAACCCACTACCCCTCCAACACAAGCAAACCTACCCTTAACCCCTTCACCAACACCTCGACCAACTCAACCATTCATCATCTCCACATCACCAGAACCTACAAACCAACCTACTTCACCCACACTACAAGCACCCTCAAACCAACCTCCTTCACCCATATTACCAGAACCCTCAAACCAACCTACTTCACCCACACAATCAGAGCCCACAACAATCCAACAACCAGAACCTATGACTACTCTTCCTTCATCACCCCAACAACCAAAAGAAACCCATGAACCTGAAACCACCCAAACAACCAAAACACAACCTGTGGTGCAAGCGGATATTCCCTCCTCCTCGGGCCATCCTCCACAGAGCCTAGTGGACGAAATACTTTAGAACATGGAATCAATGAGGAGAAGACCTCAAGTGCCTACCAGGGAGCCAGTAATGATGGAAAATATCCATCAATATATGTATCAAGATAGAGAAGAAAGCCTGTCAACCAATCCGCCAATCCTATCACCAGAGTCGATGAATCTTCTGCATCATCGCTTCGTAAGATAGACTACTCAAGATCCTCGAGCTGTCTTTTCGAACGAGGGTATAAGAAGAGTCTTAGACTTAAAAGTCAAGTCCTTTGCCAACAGAGCTATTCGCTACATCGAKTTCAGAGTGRAAAGAGCTCATAGGGAAGTTAGCATATTCAACGAAAACGACCTTATCAACCTCAATCCTTATGACTTGATAGAACTATATGGTTACACGGCTCAGCGGCAAGATCATGGTATAAGATTTGGTATGGCTAACAGAGCTATTGTCAAAACGATGGAGTCCCTGGTAAACCTTAGAGCCAAAAGCAATTTTGAGATTGCAATAAGGCTAGGCATTGAGAGATTGTCCTGCGGTCCACCAGATGAAGATTTCCAGGGCCTGCAGGAGATACGTTCTGCTTCAGTCTTGACTCAACCTGAACTCGGACTTGTTTACAAGAATGAGCTTGGGGTTAAAAAGTTCTTTAGAATGTCTGAAGCCTTCAAGTATTCAACAGAGACACTTGAATGGTTTCAGAGAAACATTAGAGACAGACTGGGCAGAAGTCACGTGCCAAGGGAAGAGGGAAAACTTCTCATTCAAGAAATCTCAACAGTAATTGCATACAGAAGATTACTCTTGTGCTTTAGAGAAATATACTTGGGTAATCCTTGAAGAGATAAATTTTTTTTGCCTTGATGTACATTTGCTTCCAGTCTTGTACAGAACTCATCATCCAATGAAAACTTGGAATTTGATGTTTCTTTAGATTAATGTCTGTTCTTCATGTGATTAGATTAGACTTTGTTATTTCATGTTAGGTCCCATAGTGCAAAATGTAAAAAGTAATGAAAAACAATAAGTGATGAAGAACCAGAAGACCAATGAAGAGATCAAGGCAGAAAAGACTAAGTCTGAATCGATGGAAAGACTAACCAAAGCATCGATGGAAAGACCAACCATCGAACCGATGGACCAAGTACAACCAGCGGATCGATGGATGATGCGATGGAAAATGTATTCATTGATGCGATGGACAGACTAACACTTAGAAGGTTTTCTAAGTATTCATCCAAGYRTGYAATGAAGATTTAAAGATAAGGATGAAATCATCACATCGATATTGACAGCTGGAGATGACAAATCAACAGCTGGAATTATAGTTTATCTTGTTTATAATGCTTATCCATGTAAAAGATAAACTTTATCTATTAGCTAGAATATTTGCTAGAAAGTAGTAATAGTTAGTTATCTTAGCATTAGCTAACTAGTATAAATAGACAACTAGGTCTATTGTAAAAAGCACGCATATGTGAAAAATCCTCTTAAAGTGTTTTACGTTTTATTATCAATAAAGTAAAACCTTTGAAGCTCAAATTGTTCTTTATTCATATATTAATTTTGAGTCTTCTTAACTTTCTTCATAAAAATATTATAATTTGGTTATTCGTAACTAAATTATAAGTGTTATTGAGAGATCTGAGATCAACACAAAGGCTCTGTTTGGTCTTGACTTTTGAACCAGAAGCTCTGGTTAGTACAACTAGAAGCTCTGGTCCTACATGAACTCTTTTAATCATTTTTAGTTATGAAAAAGACTATTTTATTACTTACAAAGTTAGTTAAGGAACATTATGAGAAATTACCTAAGCAAGAGGCTCTGGTTAGTATAACCAGAGGGTCTGATCGAGGAACCAGAAGCTCTGGTAGAGGAACCAGAGGGACTCTGGTCCTCTTATGAGTTAAAATATTTTCTAAGTATGATCATTGGAACCAGAGGTCCGATGGACTCAAACAATATATGCTCTAAGTATGTTCTTTGAAACCAGAGGTCCCATGGACTCAAAACATAATGTGGTTTTTATCCTTCATTATATTTTGGTGATCTTCACCCTGCATAACATAAAAAAGGAAATCCTCACTAGACATTCATGTCTAACCCTCATTTTCATTTTTAAATATGTGTGCAGGTAATATCAGTTATAACGATAATAAAGGAAAAGGGAAAATGTGAATTATTTCCCCATGGGCTTAGCTATATGAAGATCATTTTGGATGTGTTTTGAAAAATAGTTGATATGGATACAAGAAGCATGTATTTTGAAATTTTTTAGTTGTATTTTATAATGTAGACTCTTGTATTATGGACCTTTGTGGGCTTAACATGTATTCTATGTATGAAATATGTGTCATATATGCAATGTGAGATTGGGGGTGTTATAGAAGTTGGTATCAGAGACTGAGTTTAAGAGATTTAGGTATTCACATGCATGATGCCTAGACTTAAACTATTTCATTGCATATTAGGGTCCTAGACATAGTTAACACCTTTGGAATAAATATGATAAGTAAAAGAGATCAGTGTGTAAGGTATTTTCGGATTACATCTGACCAATGTAATTTTGAATCTACAGGTACATAACTGAACTTGGACACTTTATTATATTTTGGGAATGTGAAAATATGTGAATTAACTTTGTTATCTACAGATAACTAGTAGATCAAGAAGGTCAGAAAGGATCACCAGCCCCAACCTCAATGAAGAGGAGTCTCCTATCGCTCCTATTGGTACCTCTGAAGGAAGAGGCAGAGGGCAAAACAGAGGAAGACCAGAGGCAGAATAAGTCAGCCAGAAGTTAATACAAATCAGACCAAATCTAACTCTGAAAACATGAATCAAGAGCATATGTTTCATCCAGAATATATAACCAGAGACATGTTAGCTGAAGAAATGGGAAAATTGAGGGAAACCTTGACTTCTATCCTAAGAAATCCTGCCAGAGTAGAGACAGGCCGAATTGAAGTTACTCCATCGGTTTCAGTTATCAATAATAGGGAAGGAGATATAAAAATGTTTCTAACTTGCAAACCACCAACCTTCTCGGGAGAAAGAGATCCAATTAAAGCTATGTGTTGGATCAAAGAGATAGAGTCTGTGTCAAATACCATTCGATGTGCAGAGAGATAAAGTCAGATTTGCAGTCTCTGTGTTGAAATCAAATGCGTTATTTTGGTGGGAAGTAGAATCCTTAGCCAGAACAGATATTTTGCAAACTATGACATGGCCAGAATTTGTTAACAGATTCAAAGAGCAGTTTTGCCCAAAGGCTACTACTAGACAAATGGAAGAGGACTTTTTGAAATAGAGCAAGGAAACAGAACTGTGAGGGGATATACAGAGAAGTTCATCGAATACTCACGTTTCGCAGAACACTACTTCTCTTAGGAATCTAGAAAGGTGGAGAGATACATCTGGGGATTGAAGCCATCAATCCGAGAATTTGTCATAACCATGAATCCAGCTACATTTTTATCGATTGTTAACGCAGCAGAGGTAGCAGAAAGAAACAAGAACAGACAAGAAGAAGGGAAGGCGATGGAAAAGAGGAAATGGGAAGGTTCATCAACCGGATACAGAGGACCAAAAGCTGTAAAGCATGGAAACAGGTCCATACAGAGATTCAATGAAAGGACTTATCCCCGATGCCATCTAGTTCATCAGGGAGAATGCAGGATTGAGCCAAGGAAATGTTATAAATGTGGTGATATAGGTCATTTGTCGAATAACTGCCCAACGATAAAAAGGTGTTTTAATTATAATTCTCCAGATCACCTCGGACCAAATTGCCCACAATTGAATGCCCCACAGTTAACCATGGGGAGCAATACATCGACAGGCCGAGGAAGACCGAATATGGGCAAAGGAGCAACGGGTGGGGCACGGGGTTGATCTTTTCAAATGATCAAGCACGAAGCAGAAACTACACCTGATGTAGTAACAGGTACTTTTCTCATGAACTCGATATATGCTAAAGTGTTATTTGACTCAGGTGCAAACTTCTCGTTTGTAGCCCCATCATTTGCTCTATATGCTCGTATGAATTTTGTGCCTCTTGACGAAAAGTTAGCAGTTGATACTGCTAATGGTCAAGTATCTGTGAATTATATGTTCAATAATTGCACGATCATAATTGAAGGATGTGAGCTACCCATTAGATTGTTTCCTATGCCTATGAAAGAGTTTGATGTGGTAGTAGGGATGGATTGGTTGGCCGAGAATCAAGCTAACATTATTTGTGATAAAAAGATAATCAGAATTGTATTGCCAGAAAAAGGAACAATTGTTATATATGGTGATCATCAGAGTCATCATACTGGGCTGTTATCAGTAATAAAAGCTAGAAAATGTATCCAAAAGAATCGCCAGGGATTTCTAGCTTATGTGATCCATGCTAGGAAAGAAAAAGGGAAACATGAATTAATTCCAATTGTTAGTGACTATCCAGAAGTATTCCCAAAAGACTTACCTGGATTACCTCCATATAGAATTATTGAATTTGGAATTGATCTAATACCCGGAGCCGCACCTATAGCCAAAACACCGTATCGATTAGCTCCGTCTGAATTTAAAGAATTGGTCACACAATTGAAGGATTTACTTGACAAATGATTCATCAGACCAAGTACTTCACCATGGGGAGCTCCAGTTTTGTTTGTGAAGAAGAAAGATGGCACTATGCATATGTGTATTGACTATCGAGAGCTACACAAACTGACTATAAAGAACAAATATCCATTGCCCAGGATCGATGATTTGTTTGATCAACTAGTGGGAGCCAGTTACTTCTCCAAAATTGATTTACGATCAGGTTACCATCAGTTGAAAGTTAAAGAAGGCGATACTGCAAAAACATCATTCCGAACCAGGTACAGGCGCCATGAATTCTTAGTTATGCCATTCGGTTTAACTTACGCACCTGCAGTTTTTGTGGATTTGATGAATCGGGTATGTAGGGAATACCTTGATAAATTTATTATTGTATTTATCGATGATACTCTCATAAACTCTAACACCAAAGAAGAGCATGCATAACACCTACGGTTGGTACTAGAGCTCTTGAAAAGAGAAAAGTTGTATGCAAAGTTGTGAAAGTGTGAATTCTGGTTAAGAGAAGTGCAATTTTTGGGACATGTTATATCTAAGGCAGGGGTAAAATTCGATCCAACAAAGATTGAAGCTGTTGCAAAATGGGAAGCACCGAAAACAACATCTGAATTTCGAAGCTTTTTGGGAATAGCAGGCTACTACCGCAAGTTTATTCAAGACTTCTCAAAAATAGCCATGCCATTGACCAAATTAACTCGGAAAAATGTTACGTTTCAGTGGGGAGAAGAACAACAAGAAGCTTTCCAGTTATTAAAAGATCATCTCTGCAGTTCTCCAATACTATCTTTACCCGATGGAACTGAAGATTTTGTGGTATACAACGATGCATCAAAGTTGGGTTTAGGTTGTGTCTTGATGCAAAGAGGAAAAGTTATATCATATGCATCTCGGCAATTAAAAGATCATGAAAAGCAATATCCGACTCACGGCATGGAATTAGCAGCCGTGGTTTTTGATCTAAAAATATGGAGACATTATCTCTTAGGAACGAAGTGCCAAATCTATACTGATCACAAGAGTTTGCAACACTTGTTCAACCAGAAAGAATTGAATATGAGGCAGCGTCGATGGATCGAACTTGTTGATGATTACGATTGTGAGATTCTTTATCACCCGGGAAAAGCCAATGTAGTAGCCGACGCCTTGAGCTGAAAGGAAAGAAGTAGAACAATCAAAGCAATAAAAATTTGCTTAACTTCCGATCTTCATCAAGAGATCTTGAAATGTCAAGAAGAGGCTGTCAAAGAAGAAAATATGAAGGTAGAAAAAGTGGGTAAGATGATTTCTATCATAAAGCCGAATGATGAAGGAATATTATGTTTCCAAGACCGGATATGGGTACCAAGCTATGGGAATACCCGGGAAATCATATTGAATGAGAGTCACAAGTCCCGTTATTCAATTCATCCAGGTACCAACAAGATGTACAAAGACTTGAAATTGTTTTAATGTTGGCCAGGTCTCAAGAAAGATATAGCAAAATACGTAGAATAATGCTTAACCTGTCTGCAAATTAAGATTGAGCATCAAAGACCCTATGGAAACCTGCAATAATTGGAAATACTAGTCTAGAAATGAGATCACATTACGATGGACTTCGACATTAAATTACCCCGAAAGGTTATGATGCAATTTGGGTAATAGTGGATCGTCTATCAAAATCTGCACATTTTCTACCGATGAAAGAAACTTATTCATTGGAAAGATTGTCTCAAAGCTATATCAAATAAATTGTAACTAGACATGGTGTTCCATTGTCCATCATATCTGACAGAGACAGTCGTTTCACCTCAAAATTCTGGAAAAGTCTGCAAAGAGCCTTGGGATTACAAATCAGATTGAGTATGATTTATCACCCACAAACGGACGTGCAGAGTGAAAGAACCATTCAGACTCTCGAAGACATGTTGAGAACTTGTGTCATTGACTTCGGGGGATCATGGGAGGAACACTTGCCATTGATAGAATTTGCCTATAATAACAGTTATCACTCCAGCATACAAGAGGCACCTTATGAAGTTCTATATGGAAGAAAATGCCAAACACCATTGTGTTGGAATGAGGTGGGTGAAAAGCAATTAACAGGTCCCAAGATTATGCAAGTAATATCTGAAAAGATTGAACAGATTCGGGCAAGAATCAAGATTGCCCAAGATCGACAGAAAAGTTATGCTGACAAATGAAGAAAGCTGATTGAATTCAACGTAGGTGACTTTGTGATGTTAAAGGTATCTCCATGGAAGGGTGTTATGAGATTTGGGAAGAAACGTAAGCTTAGTTCAAGGTATATTGGACCATTTAGAATCTGCAAAAGAATTGGGCCGGTAGCTGATCTGTTGGAATTACCAAAAGAACTCAATCAGATTCACAACACCTTTCATGTGTCAAATCTGTGCAAATGTTTGGCAGATCCAAACTTAGCTGTACCACTTCCTGAGATTAAACTTGATAATAAGTTGAATTTCATCGAGACACCAGAGGCAGTAACTGACAGAAAGACCAGGGTATTGAGAAATAAAGAGATCAGTCTAGTAAATGTACAGTATTGTTTTCATAAGGGTTCAGTATCAACATGGGAACCAGAATCTGAAATGAGAACCCGTTATCCTTGGTTATTCGATTAAATAAATTTCGGGACAAAATTCTTTTGAGGGAGAGATAATGTTATAACCGGGTTTCTGACAACCTGGGTTGAGGTAATTTATACGTGGTTATTATGTGGATTACGTGAAATATGCATGTCTAATTTAGAAATGCATGAACTATATATGTGAATATGATGTTGTGCATGCATATGAAAAGGTGATATGATGCATACATTGATTTATATGTGCATGTATGAGGTGTGGAGCATACATGAGAATTTAAATATTTTAAAATATAAGGATGCGATATCTTCATAATGAAGCAAGGTTGATTTTAAAATGTTATCTTCCACCGCCCAAAATTGTTTCTATCGGATAAAGATTCCACCGCCCAGGGGTTATAATCATAAAATAACCCTCACCGCCTTAACTAGAGGTATAAAAAGAAAGAGATAAGGTAAAAACCTTATCTGATCTTTTTGTTTTTCGGAAAAAGAAATATTTTGAGAGAGAAAAGAGCTTGAGGCGGTAAAAGTGTTCTTGAAGAAGAACCTGTGTGCGGTTGAATTGCTGTGTGTTTGAACTTGCAGAATCTATGTCGTCAAGGTGAGTTTTTAAACTACTATTGAGTATAAACTGTGAGTTTTAAAATTTCTATTGATATGAACTGTTAGGTTTTTGTGAATCTGGGTTTGTAACGAATCTGGTGGATACTATTTTATAAAAAGATTGAACAAGGTGTTTATGATTTCGGATTAAAAACTGTTTTGGAAAGATGAAACAGTTACTATGCTTTAAAACATATTCGAGAAATAAGATTTTGTTATAAAATGATTTAAAGGGAGTTTGATGTTTGGAAATCACAGAAAGAACAAGTTGTTTTTGAGTTTGAAGGTTTTGATGATAAAACTATTTTGAAACTATTATTGGTTGAAAACTATAGAGGATATTCCTTCAAGACGGTTGTGACTTCGGTCTGTCTTCGTTTGGGATTAATTTATAGATTTTATGGATAAAACTATGAACGAGGATTCGATAAGATGGTTGTGACTGAGGTCCTTCATCCGAACTAGTTCATAAGATTTTGAAGAAGAAATAAGGGTGGCATATCAAGGAGATGTGTTTTTTAGGATAAGGGTGACATATCAAGGAGAGATGTCTTTTGGGATAAGGGTGACATATCAAGGAGAGATGTACCTTTGGATATAAGGGTGGGAATTGTGTGTGGTTATAATAGCTCTTGCTATTATATCTTTTAAGATTACAATAGATTTGAGTCATTACTTCTTTATGATTTAAGAACTTAAAGATGTTGTTCTTATTAGAAATGATAGTATTGATGTTATTGAGAAGGGAAAAAAACTTGGCCTATGGCCATTGGTTTTGGTTAAAAGTATTTGGAATATAATGTTCATTTTATAAGGAATCAGAGGGGCTCTGGTTGGACCTCAATATAGAACCAGAGGGTTCAGAATGATGGTTTGAAATATATACAAGTCTTTTACAAAGTTTTAGTTAAAACAGAGGCTCTGTATTCGTAAGAAACGAGCTTTGTGTCAAATTTACAGTTTAAAGATACTTCAAATTCAAAGATTTTTATACTTAGAAACTTTTCTCATAAAAACATACCAGAGGGGCTCTGGTTGGCTTACACGTTGAACCAAAGGCTATGTTTGGTCTTGACTTTTGAACCAGAAGCTCTGGTTAGTACAACTAGAAGCTCTGGTCCTACATAAACTATTTTAATCATTTTTAGTTATGAAAAAGACTATTTTATTACTTACAAAGTTAGTTAAGGAACATTATGAGAAATTACCTAAGCAAGAGGCTCTGATTAGTATAACCAGAGGCTCTGGTCGAGGAACCAGAAGCTCTGGTCGAGGACCCAGAGGGGCTCTGGTCCTCTTATGAGTTAAAATATTTTCTAAGTATGGTCTTTGGAACCAGAGGTCTGATGGACTCAAACAGTATATGTTCTAAGTATGTTCTTTGAAACCAGAGATCCGATGGACTCAAAACATAGTGTGGTTTTTATCCTTCATTATATGAAATGGTTTAAATATTTTGGTGATCTTCACCCTGCATTACATAAAAAGGGAATCCTCACTAGACATTTATGTCTAACCCTCATTTTAATTTTTAAATATGTGTGCATGTAATATCAGTTATAACGATAGTAAAGAAAAGATGAAAATGTGAATTATTCCCCCATGTGCTTAGCTATATGAAGATCATTTTGAATGTGTTTTGAAAAATAGTTGATATGGATACAAGAAGCATGTATTTTGAAATTTTTGAGTTGTATTTTGTAATGTAGACTCTTGTATTATGGACCTTTGTGGGCTTAACATGTATTCTATGTATGAAATATGTGTTATATATGCAATGTGAGATTGAGGGTGTTACATATACACTTATCAATCCACTATCGTCTTTTACAAGTAATAAAGTGGTAAAAATACAGAATATCGTCCACGGAGAAAAAGAATAAAAGTTTGATTTAATAGTCTAAATAAAGATATGATTTCAGATGGTGAATTCGAAAAAACATTTGTGGTGAGTTGATTAAACACTACTGTTGTGAACAAGTAATAAAAGAGAGCTTAGGGTATAGGGATTTGTTAAGATATTAAACCGACTTTTAAGTAGACAACATGCTACAACATGGTTCTATAGCATGCTTTATAAATAACTTATCTTTACAACTAATAGCTTCTTTAAGGTACTCTCCTGAGATGTAGAATGGCACACAGTCATAGATGAAGCCTTCATATCTCTAAGCAAGGCTAGAGTCTCAACATTGGCTCAAACTATTCCTTTTATAAGCTAAATGGAGTGAAAATTAGTCTCCTCGATTCTAAGTAACTCTCTCGAGCATACTTTCATATCATTCAAGTTGACGTGTGCTTGTTGGTTTATCTCTAAATCCAACACACTTTAACACTTTTAAACAAGTGATCAACTTGTCCATGGATGATGTTTTTGCAATAAAAACTTGAATGACGTAGTTGTAAAGATTTATTATTTATATTTCTACAACGGAATCGGTGTTTCTCTTAACATCACCCAACACCCAAGCTATTTGTTTAGCCTAACATACTTGAAAAATTAATTGCATAAATAATAAAGCATGAGAAAGGAAAAGAAAGTATAAGAAATAAATTCTAAGAAGAATTATAAAAGAGACTAAAGATACTTGAAATAGAAAAATTAATTGCATAAATAATAAAACATAATAAGTAGAGCAAAAGAGAATAAAAGAAAGTAGAAGAAGTAAATGTAAAGAGAAATTAAAAAGAAGACTTAAATGTAAAGATAAAATAAAATACTTCCAAAGTTACTTGCAAAAGTTTCTTAAAAACTTGCTTCTCTCAAATTACTTGCTAGAGTTCTTACTTTTCAAATGACTTACTTCTAAGACTTCTTACTTGCCTTCTACAATGCCAAGCCTCCCCCTTTATATAGTGGGAGAAGGGAGGACAAGGACAAAAAGATAAAGCTTTTACCCAACTTTTTTACATTGTCCAATGGGTAAAACAATCTTATCCAAAAATTAGTCAAAAATCAGATTTTAAATTTGTACCATAAGATTCTTAAAGCTGCAGGAGATGGGCTGCCAAAAAGGGGAATTTGACATCTAAAGATTCCCCGTACTATTCTCAAAAGTGCCCCTGGAATCATCCTGCAGCACACGCTGTAGCATGTTTCAGCCAAACACCTATTAACATGGCTCTTTTTCCAAAAATAAGCACATATCCAAGAAGTAAATATGTTTATCACATCAATTTAGCTCCAATATAAAAAAAATAGAAAAATAAAATGTTAGGATTGAAATTCAGTGTAAAATTGTATTTGTCTTGAAAGTTAATTTTGTCTATAATTGTATTAAAGTTACCGTGTTTGACTTTTCATAGACACTTTGACTTTGTCTTTATGTTTGACCCTATATAAAGGGTTAAATCCTTGTAATTTGAGTAGGATTCTCAATTGTAAAATCAGTTACGTAAATAAGAGTTTGACGATTCTTGAAGATTTGACTTTCTCTCTCAACTCTCTCAAACTTCTCTCATGTTCTTGATTGACAAATCCAGATCTGCCATGGAAATCATGAAGTTTATTTTAAAGATTGATTAGTACGGATTTACAATTGGTATAAGAGCCGGTAAATGCAAAGAATTAGTTGAAAGGAATCAGATTGTGAAGAATTTTTCGAAGATAAGTTTCTGGATTTTTTTTGTGTTCTTCGTGTTCTTATTTTTTTCTTAAGTTTGATCCGAAAAGTTTAAATTTTTTTGTGTTTTCGTGTTAAAATAGTGATCATTCTGTGCGGAAATTCATTGTGAATCTTTGTTATTCACAAATTTTTGCGATTTGATCATTTTCTTTCAAGTTTTAATTGTTTTAGTGGTTTTAATTTTTTTCTGTGTTCTTGAATTTTTTTTTATTTAGTGTTTTTGATCCAATTTGTTTCAATTTTTGTATTGTTTTTGTGTTTTTGCTTAGCCCAACCTGTTCTGGCCCAAATTTTTTTGTAACAGAAGCCCATCAATAGTTTTAAATCGGACAAGTTCATATCACTCATCACACACTTGGTTTCATTGAAGGAAGCGATTTAGTTGGGTTATTTGCATACAACTTGAGCGGATAAGTGATTTAATCGAACACAACTTGAGATCAAAGGATTAGATCGCATATTGCTTAATCGATTTAAAGTTGTCATCGATCACTATTTGAGCGATTTAGGCAATTCATCACAGGGTTTGAGCGATTTAGGGGAATTTGTTTGACCGATTTATGGGAATATGTTTGAGCGATTAATAGAATAGGCTTGAGCGATTTAAGAAACTGTTTGAGCAATTTAGATAATAGGCTTGAGCGATTAAGGATCCAGATTGAGCGATTTAGTGTTTAATTTGCAGATGACTTGAGCGGACAAGGGACTTGCAGCTTGATTGATTTAGATCAGTGTAAGCGATTTAGGGGTTTATCGCACATAGCGTAAGCGATTTAGGGAGTTTATCGGTCACCAGCATCCGATTTACAACATCACACAGGTTTTAAGCGGAGTTGGTCAAACCATCTATTGATTACAGCGATGTTGTCTTGGATGACACATCCATGCTCACTTTAACGTGACAACATGACCACTGTCTTGGTCATTGAATTCTGTTAAGAAATGTGCAAGTGGGAGTCTGTTGGATATATGCCCATTGTCACAACATAATTCACATTGCATGCTCCTATTGGGTCGCACGCAAAGTCCAAATAAGGTGAAAGAATAAAACGTAAAGTTTGTTAAACATCATGTTTCATGGTTTAAATTAGGAACCGATTGCACTTTCGGGTGACTTGGGTCTTGCATGCATCACTAAATCAAACCTTTCATCTTGTAGCTTTCCAAGACCCAAAAATTTCTAATTGTTTTCTTTTCCTTTCTGGATCTTACTCAAGAAATGAGAATTTGGGGTTTTATCTGTCTCTATTCCTGGAAATGTAGAGTCGAAACCATCCCCATTTGCTGCCATTCTTAGGCATGCAACCGGATTTGGGGAGGTGTGTGACTCGAGGTTTTAATTGTTCTTGGGAAGGGTATT
>NC_037537.1:12518027-12521858 GCF_001531365.2 Cynara cardunculus var. scolymus | reverse complement strand
AGGGGTGCACAATTACCTATGTTTTCTAGCCTAATCATGTGGAATTTGGACCACCGCTGAATTAGTGCTTTATCGAACCGTGGAACCTAAGTAGTGAACGGGCTACTTTTGGGTTGTTCGATTAATTATGGGGCAAGTTGGTCAGGTAAGGCTCAGTAGCATCTCAAGTATTTCATCGTATACGATTTACATTTATTGAGTGCAATGAAATCGCATATGCTTGCTATTACTTGGTTTATGCATCTACTGTCTTTATGCATGTGAAAACCCATGGAACTCACCAACTCTTTGTAGTTGACTCTGTTTTATGTCATGCTTTTCAGGTACTAAGTAAGTTATGTGGACTCGGGGAGCATTACTTGGATCACATCGATTAAGACAGTTTTTATTGTATTCGAAAATACTTTTGTAACATTGGAATACTGTTAAGTCGATGAACTATTTATTGTGAATCTTTGTAAAATGTGTTTCTCTTAAACTGTTGCCAAGACTCGTTTGTCTGTTAGCATCCCGTGTTTCCGCTTTAACGGGGTGTGACAAAAAATTTATATTTTTGTTGATGAAGCTTAATAAGCTTTTCAAATAATAATTCAAAAAAATTATAACCATCTAAGATGGGAATAGCTTCTTCCATTGTTTGAATAATATAACCGTTTTTAAACCAAAAAAAAAATAGATTTATAAATCTCATTTGGACTAGATTTTGGTAATTTCCAATTACATAGATCATAATCTATGTTTTCTTTTATAATTAATTCTTTGTTTCTTTTAGAAACAGAAGATGAAGATGATGATTGAGAAGAATTTCCTCTCAAGGATCTAAGTATCTCACTCATTAGTTCAAGACTCTCATCTACAGTGAACGACTTCTACGATTCCTCTCACGCCTCTGTCGGGACTTATTGTTCGGTAATCAACGCCACTAATGTATCAAAGAGACTTTAATAATAAGCAAAATAAAATTACCTTGATAAAGGATTCTTCGATCACCACCTAAGAACTTCGAGTTTTATGGCTCTGATACTAATTTGACGAGAGGCGAGGCGGAAGAACACCCTGAAGTGGTGAAATGTACATTCATTGTTAATTCAGTATGTGCCAAAGTTTTATTTGACTCGGGTGCAAATCGTTCTTTTGTGTCACCGTCATTTGTTAACTGCGCACATTTAAAATCTAAAGCGTTAAGTGAGGATTTAATGGTGGAAACATCAAATGATAGTGAAGTTTTGGTTAAGGAAAGAATAGATGAATGCTTTATAAGTATAGAAGGTTATGAGATGCCTATACAATTATTTCCTTTACCTTTAAGGGAATTTGATATAATTATAGGTATAGATTGGTTAGCTAAAAACCAAGCCAATATAGTCTGTGATGAAAAGATAATTCATATAGACTTACCGGAAAAGGAAAGGTTGTGATTTATGGGGATCGACGGGATCGTTACTCTAGCCTTATTTCAGTTCTAAAGGCTCGAAAGTATGTACAGATGGGATGTGTTAATTTTCTTGCATATGCTATAGATATGAAGAAAAAAAGAGGTAGAGGATGTCCTAGTCGTAAGAGAATTTCCTGAGGTATTTCCAGAAGATTTGATAAGTCTA
The DNA here is from genome assembly GCF_001531365.2 of Cynara cardunculus var. scolymus. Taxonomy (NCBI): domain Eukaryota; kingdom Viridiplantae; phylum Streptophyta; class Magnoliopsida; order Asterales; family Asteraceae; genus Cynara; species Cynara cardunculus. The sequence goes on along the minus strand of NC_037537.1, from coordinate 12,520,257 downwards.
CGTCCTGATCAAACGATTGAATTCCAAATTGAATTACTTCCTGGAGCAGCACCCGTTGCACGTGCACCATATAGATTAGCTCCTTCTGAGTTAAAGAAGTTAATGTCTCAATTGAAAGAATTGTTGGATAAAGTTTTTATCCGACCAAGTACTTCCCCGTGGGGTGCGCCGGTGCTTTTTGTGAAGAAGAAGGATGGATCAATGAGGATGTGCATTGATTACCGGGAGTTAAATAAACTAACAATCAAAAATAAGTATCGTTTCCCAAGAATTGATGATTTGTTTGATCAATTGGTTGGGGCTATTTATTTTTCGAAGATTGATTTACGGTCCAGTTATCATCAATTGAAGATTCGGAATGAAGATGTGTCGAAAATAGGATTTCGTACACGTTATGGTCATTATGAATTTCTGGTTATGCCATTTGGACTTACAAATGCGCCTGCAGCCTTTATGGACATGATGAATAGGGTGTGTCGTCCCTATCTTGATAAATTTGTGATTGTCTTTATTGATGATATTCTGATATATTCTCGGCCAGAAGAAGAGCATGCTCATCATTTGAGATTACTCCTGGAATTGCTGAAACAAGAAAGATTGTATGCAAAGATGTCAAAATGTGAATTTTGGCTGCGAGAAGTGCAATTTTCGGGACATGTTATCTCAAAAGAAGGTATTAAAGTAGATCCACTCAAGATTGAAGCCATTGAAAGATGGGAAGCCCCAAAGACTCCATCTGAAATCAGAATTTTTCTTGGATTGGCTGGGTATTATCGTAAGTTTATACAAGATTTCTCTCGAATAGCTACTCCATTAACAAAGTTAACAAAGAAGAATGTGAAATATGAGTGGGATGAAGCACAAGCTCAGGCCTTTCAGATGTTAAAGGACAAGTTATGCAGTGCATCAATTCTATCCTTAGCAGATGGAATGGAAGATTTTGTAGTATATAGTGATGCGTCAAAAATGGGTTTGGGTTTTGTACTGATGCAACGTGGAAAGGTAATAGCTTATGCTTCCAGACAATTAAAAGATCATGAAAGGCAATATCCTACTCATGATATGGAATTGGCGGCGGTAGTATTCGCTTTAAAGATATGGAGGCACTACCTATACGGAATGAAATGTCAAATCTTCACAGATCATAAGAGCTTGCAACATCTGTTCCATCAGAAAGATCTGAATATGCGTCAGAGAAGATGGTTGGAATTGGTAAGTGATTATGATTATGAAATTTTGTATCATCCAGGAAAGGCAAAYGTAGTGGMYGATRCGTTAAGTCGACAAGAGAAAAGTGGAACTATCAAAGCTATAGCTTTACGAGTTGAGTTGCTACCCAGTATTCAGAAAGAATTGCGAGAATTTCAGCATGAGGCATTGAAGGAGGATAAAGTTAAGCAACAAAGATGATAGTCCCACTACAATGATCAATCTTCAAGGAAGCTTCATAACAATGGCAGATCTAAGGTTTATCATTCAAGAACACATATGATGATATTTGAGAGAGAAAGTCAAACATTCAAAGCTTTGTCAACTCTCTATTACGTAATCAGAATCTTACAAATGAAGCTCTCTTCCAAGATTTACAAAGACATTACCCTATTTATAGGGTCAAACTTCTAAACATAGTCAAAGTCAAACTCCTATAAGAAAAGTCAAACACGATGACTTTTACAATTACAGAAAACTATTTAACTTTCAAGACGAATACAATTTAATACTGATTTTCAGTCCTAACAATCTCCCCCTTTGTATTCAGACTTGAAAGAAAATTCTGCTCTTTGAGTCCTGTTTGAACTTTGAAACTTTAAGCACATTATGTCATCTTCAAAAGAATTCTTCAACTTGAAATCTTCAAGCAATCAACTTGTTGAGAAAGATCTTCTAGCATTCTCCCCTTCGAATGTAGAACAACAATGATCTTCTCTTTTGACAATGTAGAACAGTAATCATTAGAAGCAATGTACAAGATTTGATCTTCAAAGAATATTCAGAATTAATCTTCAGTAAACTGTTGTAAAGATGATCTTCACATTCAACATCTCTCAGTCATTGTAGCACATGAATAATCTTTCTGTAATTATCTTCAGTCGCACTTCTTCTTTTGAGTCTTTTGCCAATTTCGAAGTTACTCCCCCTTGATCTTTACATCAAATTCCCTTTGTAATGTTCGGAAATGAATATTTTATTCATTATTACATACTCCCATCATACATAAGATGAATGAAAT
>NC_037537.1:12503173-12516168 GCF_001531365.2 Cynara cardunculus var. scolymus | reverse complement strand
TGACCCAAATGCTTTTAACCTTTGAAGAGTAATTGGGTGATCCAATGACATACCCTTGATAGTACTGATTTGAAGATAGAGAATTGTTCTTAGAAACAGTTGATTTAGGACTACTTGAATAACTGTTCGATTTGGAACAATCATAAAAGTTAGTTTTACACTGTGATTGAGAACCAGTTGGGCTTTTCGCACACAAAAAGTCTTTGAATTTTTGTAAAAGTTGGTCTCTTTCAACAGTAACTAAATCAAATTTGATTTTCAGTTCAGTTCTCATCTTCATCTCAGTTTCAAGATCTGTCTTTAGATCAGACAATTTACTTGTAGTGTCCAGGAGTTTACCTTCTAACTTCTTCTGTAGCATTTCAAATTTTTTCTTCTAATTTATCAACTCTCGTTTCTCTTCATATAACCTGCTCTTGTCATTCTCCAAAGCGATGTCAAGCCACTTTTTTTTACTTGCAAACTCTTTAGCAATTGTTGTATACTTCTTTGAAGTATTTCTTTTCTCAAGGGCAAATTGCTTTTTCTCTTCGTCTAAAGTCTTTTGCTTTCGATCAATGCTTTCAGACAATTTCTGTAATTGACTCTGACAATCTTCGGAGATGTCTTTCTTTTCTATATCAGTCTTGGCTCGTTCCAAGATGATCAACTGCTCAAAATCCGAGATTTGCTTTAACAACATCTTTGCGTTCAGCTTGAGAGAATTAATCTTATTTTCATAAGATTCACGTTCAGTACAAAATCTTTTCTCAATCTCAATAATCCACTTCTTTTCTTTCTCCGTAACTTTCCTTTCAGCATTTAAAACCTTTTCAGCCTCTAAAACCTTTTCCTTTTCTATTTCCAATAATTTCTTTAACTCAATCAAATCACTTTCAGATTTATGAACCTTCTCAGTTAAATCCTTTGTCTCTGTATTATTCCTTGGAGACTTTTTCTCAATTGAAAGTGCACTTCTAACCTCTTTGAGTATATTGAAAAGATCTTTATTAGCTTTACTCCAAGTCTTCAAATCCTCATCATAATCTTTTCTTACAGAGCTGAGAGTGTTCTCGAGTTTTTCAATTTTATACTCAAATTCCTTCTCGATTCTTTCACATTCTTTTTTATGATCTTTCTTTAAATCTTTGATACATTCCAGATTAGAGTGATTCTCATAGTACTGTTTTATGAATTTATCTTTATAATCCACTATGTTCTTTTCCAGCTCAACAATCTGAGCTCTTATCTCCTTTAGAATATCTGCCATTAAAAAAATTGATCAATTATAAAATCTATGCGATGAAATCAGACAAAAAATCAGAAACAATTAAGCTCAAAAACAAAAACAGAAAACACAAAAACTGTTGAGAAATAAGAAAATCGACGAAAAACTGTCAAATATCAGTAAAAACAGTCAAAACTGTTGAAAACAGTCAAAGACAGTTAAAACTGATGAAAAACAATTTACGCGATGGAAAATAGTTCAATGATTCTCAAACAGTTTAATCACACACAAAACAGATAAACGAAATGATCCAAAAATTACAATCTAAACAAAAATTAAAACTCAAAAACAAAACACAACAAAATACTGATAAAACCAAATTCTCGGCTTCTATCAAATTGCCTGCCCCGGTCAATTCAAATCCGAATCCAAATCAAAGAATCCAATTCCAGTACTCCGCTTCTTACAGCAGTCTCTGCACATATAAGTAAATATCTCAAAGGTAAGATAAATCACTCACCAAACTAGTCTAACAATCTCATTAAACAGTCTCTAAACTGGACTCTAAACAGTCTCAAATATTGCTCAACAAACAACCTAAATCACTATTCTCAACTATTGAATCGGACAAGTCACAAATAAACCTCAAAAACCAGAATCAATGCTGTCTAAATCACTATTATCAGCTGTTTCCAGCACCTTACAACAATCAACCAGTGTAAAAACAGTAAATCAACAAGACCCTATGATTGAATTACAAAACCAGTACATAAACAGTACAAAAACAAAACAACCAGGTAACTACTACTCGTTTGATCAATCTTCAACAGATGCTAGTGATTTCTGAGCCTTGCCTCCAATTTCTTGTATAAACCTCTCCTTAGCTGATAGGATGAAATTTTGATCAGCTTCTATATGCAGAACAAGAGCTAGCTGCTGCCAAGAGATGTGAACAGATCTTGGGATTGAAGAATCAYGAAGTTGTTGCACAAGCACCTGATACTTTCCTGCCACACTGTCAATCACAATTATTCAACCTCACAAGAACAAGAGAATCATATGAATCACAATTATCTTGTGCCTTGACCAATGAATCAAAACAGCAACAGCTTCAAAACTGCACTAGTTCAATAGTTGCAAACAAAAACTTTCAGCTCAACCTTAACAGTTATGTAAATCACTGACAAAGAGGCTGTAAATTGTTTAAGAACCAGTCTAAACTACTCAAATTTGTTTCCTTATTTGCTCAAGATGCTGATACTTAATAGCTCAAGACAGACTTTGAATACTCAAATCAACAGTAGCTACAACCAATAATAATGCAAATAATAACCGGGAAAGGCAGAGGCAAAGTCTGTATTACGAATACCAGCCAGTTGGATCAAACAACAATAATAGCAACAGATGGGTCTGGTAATGCAGCTGCTGTTGAAGTAGAGATGAATTATGAATGATTTTTAGTAGCTGTTAATTGGTTCACCATCAAAGGGCATTTCCAAAATTGTAAAACCTGTGTGGATAGATAGGTGATCAATCACTCTAAACAAACTCGAAGGAAATCGAAATTCTAGGATCAATCAACAAAATGGTCAGGTTGAAACTGGAACAGCAAAATAAAATAATCACTTCGGATACACAAGCCATAAACTTTGACAAGATAGTTATGTGATCACTTCTGCATTGTATAAGGACCTGTTCGGATACACAAAAACTTCACAACAACTCACTGCACAGTGTACATATCAAGTAAATCACACAAAAGATATAACTCTCACAGTCAACACAAAAGATATGCTCAAGCTTTGGGATAAATCGCTCAACACACTAAATAAAGTCCGCTCAAATCTCTAAGTCCTTATCCGATCACTAGTCTGCTCAACACAGTATCCTATTACGGTCAACACAAATCACTAAATCGCTCACCACTAATGACTTAAATCGATCAAGCCTAAGGCTAAATCGCTCAAGACTAAACTTAAATCGATCAATCCTAACTCTTAATCTTCAAAATTAAACAATCTGAGTTCGAGTTAAGATGAACGATTTATAAATCCGGGTAAATGAATTGAGCGATAAGAAATCYGGATACTTCGATGCACAAACTGTTAAGTACTAAATCGCTCAAGCTTAAACTCTAAATCRCTCAAACATCCGCTCAAAGGTAATCCTAAATCGGTCAAGAAATCGCTCACCACTAGTTCCTCTCATTGACCGAATTCGCTCAAGAAGAAAGTTAAATCGCTCAATAGTCCGGTTAAGAGATGACCGAATATGATCAAAAGAAGAGAGAGGCGCTTACAGTTATGATGAAATCCGATCAAGCTATCAATTTGAGCGATAAAGAATCCGGTTAGCTGTGATGAAGATGAAATTAATGATCTGTTTTAGAACCCTTGTCTGCTTGACTAAGTTTTACCACAAAGAGATTAAGTATGGGCTGAATGAGAACACGAAAAAAAATTAAAAACACAAAATCTACCAAAAACTTGAAAAACACATATTAAAACGCAAATCTTTGTGTATAACAAAGATTCACGAAGAGATTACACACTTTTGATCTTAAAAATAACACCAAAACACAAAATTTAAAAAAAAAAATTGGATCAAAATTTAAAAATGAACAAGAACACGAAGAACAAAAAAAATTTCAGAAAATAATTTCGAAAAAATCTTCAAAATCTAATTTCTTCTTCTGATCTCTTGCACACACTACTCTGATACCAATTGATAGTCCCACTACAATGATCAATCTTCAAGGAAGCTTCATAACAATGGCAGATCTAAGATTTATCATTCAAGAACACATATGATGATATTTGAGAGAGAAAGTCAACATTCAAAGCTATGGTCAAACCCTCTTATTACGTAATCAGAATCTTACAAATGAAGATCTCTTCCAAGATTTACAAAGACATCACCCTATTTATAGGGTTAAACTTCTAAACATAGTCAAAGTCAAACTCCTATAAGAAAAGTCAAACACGACGACTTTTACAATTATAGACACTATTTAACTTTCAAGACGAATACAATTTAATACTGATTTTCAGTCCTAACAAAAGATTAGGTGGATTGATATATGAATTTGTGAATGATGATAGAGAATTTTGGAAGTTCCTATTTAGAATTTGGGTACCATGCTATGGGGATCTCAGAAAACATATTTTAAGTGATGCTCATAAGTCAAGTTTTGCAATACATCTAGGTACAAATAAAATGTATCGAGATTTGAAGCAACATTATTGGTGGCCATGTATGAAAAACGATATAGCTAAGCATGTTGAGCAATCCTAACATGTCTTCATGTAAAGATTGAACACCAACGTCCTTATGGTAAGTTACAATCTTTAGAAATTCCAGTGTGGAAGTGGGACCACATCACTATGGATTTCATAACCAAATTAGCGAGAACATTAAAAGGTTATGATACTATATGGATGATAGTAGATCGGTTATCCAAACTTGCACACTTCTTACATATGAAAGAGTCATTCAATGGAGAGATTAGCAAAATTTACATTGATGAAGTAGTGACATGTCATGGTGTTCCTCTATCAATTGTTTCTGATAGAGATAGTCGGTTCACTTCTATGTTTTGGAAGAGTTTCCAAAGAGAGATGGGTTCATAGATTAAGTTAAGTACAACTTATCACCCTCAGACTGATGGACAAAATGAGCGAACTATCCAAACGTTAGAAGATATGCTCAGAGCGTGTGTAATTGACATCAGAGGATCGTGGGATAGTCATTTGGCTCTGGTGGAATTTGCATACAACAATAGCTACCATTCAAGTATTCAGGCAACACCTTTCGAGGTTTCGTATGGACGTAAATGTCGAACTCCTTTGTATTGGAATGAAATCGGTGAAAAACAGTTAGTTAAGCCTGAGTTAGTTCAGCAAACTGCAGATAAAATAGGAGTAATACGAGAACGAATGAAAGCGGCAYASGATAGACAAAGAAGTTATGCAGATAAACGTCGGAAGCCGATTGAATTTCAAATAGGTGATAGAGTGATGTTAAAAGTATCACCTTGGAAAGGAATGGTGCGTTTGAGAAAAAGGGGAAATTAAGTCCAAGGTATGTTGGACCATTCCCTATTACTGAAAGGGTTGGAGAAGTAGCTTACAAGCTAGAACTTCCGTTAGAGTTAAGCGGAATCCATAACACATTTCAGGTGTCAAATCTAAGGAAGTGTCTAATAAGCCCGAATGTGGCAGTACCATTACCTGAGATTAAAATTGATGAAAGATTGTGCTTTGAAGAAACCCCTGAACAGATTACGGACTTCAAAATAAAGAAGCTACGAAATAAAGAGATTGGGTTAGTGGAGGTTCAGTGGCGTTATCACAAAGGACCAGATGCCACCCGGGAATCAGAGTCGGAAATGCAGATGAAATATCCCTACTTGTTTACTTAATGGAATTCCAGGACAGAATTCTTTTAAGGTGGGAATATGGTAATAATCAGTATTGATTATTTTTAGAATTTAATAATCATATATTTTGAGCATAATTATTAAGAGGGACTTTTGGTGGCAAAAGGCGGTTATGGCATTTGCTATTTATAGCAAGTGCCTTTGAAAAAGAAAGTTTTTTTTGGCTGTTTCTAGAAGAAAAGACGGAAGGATAAAAGAGTGGAAAGAAGCCACAGATAATAGAAGTCAAATTCACAACTCATAGTGAGTGTGTTATGCCTTGATTATTAAAGGATTGTATACAATTCATTGCTATTTGAACTGCCTTACTATGAATCTTACTATATATCATGCGGATTCAATTATTAAACCGGGTAAGTATTGTCTGAATATCCATCTAAACCGGTTGAGTATCATTCGGATTCGACCTTAAACCGGACAAGGGGCGTCCGGGTTCATCTAAATTGCTCAAGTTTCCTGAAGAATTTTTCTTAAATCGGTCAAGGGTTAACCGGTTTAAGCCTTAAACCGTTCCAAGTGTTATACGATTTAGAGCTAAATTGTTCATGTGTCATCCGATTTAGCCTTTAACCGCCCAAGTGTTATCCGGCTTAGAGCTATACCGCTCGAGCCATGTCCGGATTACCCTCTTTAGATTCTAAGTTATTGTCTGGATTTCAAATCCGGACAAGGGTGACCGGACTTCAAATCCGGCTAAAGTTGCTTAAATTTCATTATCAGTTTTGGTTTGATTGTGTAACCGCAAGAGAGATGTAATGACGGTGTAACCGCGAGAGAGATGAAATGGCGGTGTAACCGCGAGAGATATGAAATGGCGGTGTAACCGCGAGAGAAATGAAATGGCGGTGTAACTGCGAGAGAGATGTAATGGCGGTGTAACTGCGAGAGAGATGAAATGGCGGTGTAACCGCGAGAGAGATGTAATGGCGGTGTAACCGTGAGAGAGATGTAATGACGGTGTAAAAGCGAGAGAGATGAAATGGCGGTGTAACCGCGAGAGAGATGTAATGGCGGTGTAACTGCGAGAGAGATGAAATGGTGGTGTAATCGCAAGAGAGATGAAATGGTGGTGTAACCACGAGAAAGATGTAATGGCGGTGTAACAGCGAGAGACAAAGAATCTATAATATATAGATAAAATGTTTATGTCTATATAGGTTAATTCTAAACTGCTAGTTTGGAAAGTATGTTATTCGTATGAGATTTGTACACTCACTACACCTTTTGGGTCTAACGCTCAGTTGTTGAACTAACCGGTTTTGCAGGTCAACATACCTCGCAGGATAAAGGCAAGGGGAAGGTTTAGAATGATAAAATTTAGTTGTTCACAAATGTATTAAGGAGAGTTTTTGTTAGTCCGTATTTTGTAAACAATATTACATTGTATGTTATGAGAAATATCATGTGATTTATCTGTATGAGGATATTGTGGGTTGTTACATTGACCCAAATGGACTCCTTCTGGAGAAATATGCCTTTTAAAGGTCTAACGACATTAATTACGATCCACGTATTCTCATTTTGACCCAAATGACTCGATCAATATTAATTGTCCCATTATATAACCCACTAACACCAAATGCACCACTTAGGAACCATTTAGTATCATTTTCAACCAATTAGACTACTTATAAGAAAATTGGCCTATTAACCCAATTAGGGTCTGATGATATTAATTATGATCCATTTAATGTCATTTTGACACAAAATGACTGATTAAAGGAAATCCGCACATTCTACTTACTAGGACCAAATAGACCCATTATGGACCCGTAAGAACCATTCTACCTCAATTAGTCACAATAACGTCTAGTTATACTAACTGCGATTCATTTCGTATCATTTTGACCCAATTAGGCTCCTCAAAGAGAAATGGGCCCATGATGCCGATTAGGGTCAAATGAGACTAATTATGACCTAGTTAGTGTCGTTTTGACCCAATTGGACTTTTTGAGGAGAAATAGCCTATTATATCCTCTAACAGGAAATGGACCGTGTAAGGACCAAAGAAACCCATTCTACCTCACTTACTCTCATTAACTTCTCATTAGACTAATTGTGACCGATTTAGTACCAATATCACTCAATTAGACTCAAATTGGAGAAAGAAGCCGATTATACCCATTAAGGTCTGATCAAACTAAATGACCCAATTAGTGTCATTTTAACCCAATTATAAAGAAATGGGCCTATTAAACCGATTTGGGTCCAATTGGATTAATTATGATCCATTTAGTGTCATTTTGACACGAATGACATGATTAAAAGAAGTAGGCACATTCTACCTACTGGGACCAAATGGACCAATTAGGACCCTTAAGAACCATTATGCCTCAATTAGTCGCATTAACGTCTAGTTATACTAATTATAACTCATTTAGTATCATTTTGACCCAGCTAGACTCCTCAAGGAGAGTGACAAAAGAAAAAAGGAGAAGTTTTCTCTCTAGGGTTTGCTTGGTGATGAACGTATGAAGATGAATATGTTGTTTTTTATTGTTCTTTGGTGATGTTTACGTGTTTCTTCTCTTCACTTTCGTTTTGCTTTGCATTATTTCTTGGTTTGCAATCGTTATTCCCTCCAAGGCAGTTTTGTTTCACGATCTAGGGTTCTTCGGTTTTGTCTTGGAGGCGGCATTAGGGTTTCCTTTTTTGAGGTTGGTTTTCGTTTTACTTTGAGCGATCTCCTTTCTTGTATGGTTTTGGTTCTTTGTCTCCTTTTCCCCATTGTTGGCTTCCTGTTTTTTCCTTTGAGTTTGTTTTGAATCGGCTAAGGTTTTCGACTCTTCTCTTCTTGGCCGTGTAGTGTTTTGCTCACGGCTAGGTTTTCTTCTTGGCTATCGGTTTTGCATGCTAGGGTTTGAGGCCGTGTAGTGTATTGATCACGGCAAAGGTTTCTTCTTGACCTTCGGTTTTTGCATGCTAGGGTTTACGGCCACGGCTAGGGTTTCCTTCTTGGTTTTTTTCTTGGCCGTAGGGTTTTTTGCTTGCTAGGGTTTGTACCATTTATTTACTTTTCTTGGTGGTTCGTGTGTTTGGTTCTCGTGGCTTTGTTGATCGATTTGGTGATCTTTGGTTTGGAGTTTGATCTTTTGTGGCTTATTCAATATTTTCTTCGTGATCTTCTGAGTGGGTTTTATCTAGTTTTTCTTATTTCCTGTGTCAAGTGTTTCTGTGGTCTTCGTTGCCTTTCTTGAGTTATTTAATAAAATATTCAGCACCTCCTTGTGGGGTCTTCGTTTATTTTATTGAGGACACTCTTTAAGGGTTTCAGCACCGCGGCTTCTTGACCGGGGATAGGGGGAATTAGGTTTTTGTTTTGTCGTGTGGTAATGATGTTAGACTTTGCGGATACAATTTTGGAGGATCCTTCTCCTAAGGATTTTACGGAGGTCATTCTTGGAGACTCGGTTATTGGTGACTTGCATGGTACTCCTTTGCATGGGGGGTGCAACGGAGGCACTGTTGAAGGGGATTGGTGCAAATTTGGGTCCCGCTAAAAGGGTTTCGGTATGGAAGCGCATATCTCTTGCAGTTTTGGGTGGGAATACTATACACCATCAAAAGTCTTTTGCTGAAATTGTTGGTAGCACTTCAACTCAAGAACTGAAGTACTATCCGGTTGAGAAGAATGTGAAACCGAGGATTCAATTTACTTTGGAAACTAAATGGGATATGGCTAAATCTTTCCAGTCGGTTCTTTATGGCTATTTTTTGGGACCTTGTCTTCCTTTTCCAATTGTTCTACGTACGGTGCAAAAAGCTTGGGGCAAGTTTGGGCTTAAGGATGCAATGGTAAACGACATTGGATACTTCTTCTTTCGATTTAATGATAATGGTGGCTGCAATCAAGTGGTTGAGTCGTCTCCCCTTATGATTCCTGGGAGGCCTCTTTTTGTCTCCACATGGGATCCTTCAAAGGGGCTTACTAAACCTGAACATACCTCCTGTCCGTTATGGATTAAATTCAATAATATTCCTCTTGTTGCTTTTAATAGAGAGGGTATTAGCCGAATTGCTAGTGCAGTTGGAGTCCCTTTGCGTTTGGATGCTTGTACTGCTAGTACTTGTGATAAAGCAAGGGGTCGTACTAATTTTGCTAAAGTTTTGGTGGATGTTTGGGCCGTGGGTGAAATTCAGAAGCAAATTGAAGTTGTCATTCCAAGGCTTTCGGGTGATGGTGAAGATGTGATAAAGTTAGTTGTGGAATATGATTGGGTGCCTTCTCAATGTTCGAAATGCAAAGTTTTTGGCCATAATACGAATTCCTGTCTGAAAGGGGGTATTCAAAAACAAAAGGAGATTGTCAAGCCGTTGCATAGTGATGGGTTTATAGAGAAAAAACGTAAACAATGGAAGCCGAAACAGAGTTCAGGGTCTAGTAATGGTGCTCAGGCTACTTCTTCAGGTGAACCTTCTAATTTTCACGAGACAATAGTTGGAGTTGGTACTATAAAGCCGATTTTTGATGAACCGTCTAAATTGGGAGTGAATAAAAAGGATAAGGAGGTAGTTCAGTCGGTCGATTCTGATCTCTCAGTTGGGGAACGTAGGGAACATGATGAAAGTCAATATTGTACGGTGGATGCAGAGAGAACGCCAAGAAGAAGGGATGATGTATCGAATGTGACTTTTCGATCAAAGGGGGGTCCAGAACTTGTTAAAGCGGTGATTCAAGCGATGAAACCAAGACGTGGTGCAGTTTCCTCTACRTCTACTAGTAATAGATTTTCCCCACTACCTTCTGATGATTCTAGTGATGATGATGATATGGGAATAATTGACACTGAGGGGCATTCTTTGGATTATAGTAAAGGGGCAAAATCCACTTCAATCTCTCAATGATAAAGATCGCTGCGTGGAATGTTAGGGGACTAAATGCCCTAGTAAAGCAAAAGGAGGTACGTGATCTTATTAATTTAAAGCATCTTTCTTTATGTTGTATCATTGAGTCCAAAGTTGTACATAGTCATATGGGGGATGTGTGTGGTAAAGTGTTTGGAAATTGGAGTTGGATCTCGAATGGGAGTTTGTATGATCAAGGGACTCGTATTATAATTGCTTGGGATCCAACAGTTTTGTCCCTAATTATGATTGAGCAACACTTGCAATATGTTCATTGTGAAATTCAGATTCTGGGTCATTTGGAGCCAATTTTTATTACGTTCGTTTATGGGTGTAACACGGGTGTGGAGAGGAGGGAACTCTGGCGGGATATAAATAAATTCAGTGTGTTTGTTCAAAGAAAGGCATGGGTCGCGATGGGGGATTTCAACTCCATGCTGTTTCCTCATGATGGCTTGGGTGGCTCCTCTAGACGTAACTCAGATATGGAGGAATTTCATCTATGTCTGGAAGAAGTTGAACTTTTTGATATCTCATATCAGGGATGCCAATTTACCTGGACGCAGAAACCCTGTGGGGGAAATGATATTATGCGTAAACTTGACCGTATTTTGGGTAATTCAACTTTCATTTCTAGATTTGGGGATGCAGCTGTTGTCTTTGAACCACGGGGGATTTCCGATCATTTTTCGGGAATTCTTTCTTTCAAAGTTGGTAGGCGTATTCGACAGCGTGGTTTCAAATTTGATAATATAGTGACGTCTCATGTGGATTTTATTAAATCCGTGGAGGGGGTGTGGAAGAAACCTCATCGAGGCTCTTATATGAAAAGAGTGCTCCGGAAAATGCAAGATTTAAAAGGAGTTTGTCGGCGGCTTCGTAATTCTTTTGGTTGTTTGGATAAACGGGTGGCTAGTTTAAAAACGGAGCTTGAAGTTGCTCAATTGGCTTGCGATCTAGACCCTTTTAATGATTTGCTGAAGGAGGACATTGCTCACCTCCTGTTAGCATATCAAAAAGCTAGAAATGATCAAATGGAAATGATTCAAAAAAAAGCAAAGATTTCTTGGCTAAATGAAGGTGATGGTAATTCAAAGTTCTTCTTTCATGCTATGAGAGGAAAACATCATAGGAGTCATATTGCTACTATTGTTGATGCTGCTGGTACGGTTTTCGTTAATCAAGATGTGCCTAAAGCCTTTCTTACGCATTTTGAAGGTATTTTGGGTATGTCTAATAGTTTGGTTAATCCGTCTATGGAAGATTGTACTTTTGTTCGCTAATTATCGGTATCAGAATCTTTGCACTTAATCAGACCTATTACGGACATAGAGATTCAGACTGCGCTGTTTGACATTGGGAATGAAAAGGCACCTGGTCCTGATGGGTTTTCGTCAAAGTTTTTTAAAGCAACTTGGAATGTGGTTGGGAGGGATGTTCTCATTGCGGTTCATAATTTCTTCTACTCTGGAACTTTAGAATACCAGTTGAATCATACTCTTATTTGCTTAATTCCAAAGGTCCCCAATGCTTCTTATGTTACTGATTTTAGACCTATTGCATGCTGTAATGTTTTGCTGAAATGTATCAGTAAAATTATTGCTGATAGGATGAAAGGTTCTTTGGATTTTCTTATTAGCAAGGCGCAATCTGCTTTCATTCCTGGTCGTCAGATAACTGACAATATTCTAATGGCTCATGAGCTTGTAGCTGGCTATCAAAAACATCAGGGGCAACCAAAATGTGCTTTTAAGATTGATATTCGCAAAGCATATGATACCGTTGACTGGCAGTATCTTYTGGGAATGCTTAAGGRAATGGGATTTCATCCAGTTATGCTTAACTGGATTAAATCTCTAGTCACTTCGCCTACTTTCTCTATCTGTATTAATGGACAACCGGAAGGTTTTTTCATGGAAAGCGAGGATTAAGACAAGGGGACCCTTTGTCTCCTTATTTGTTCACGGTGGTTATGGAAGGATTATCGATGATTCTGACAAAATGTATTGAGGAGGAAGTCTAGTTTGCTTATCATCAAGGTTGCGCTGAGATTAAATTGACCCATTTATGTTTTGCGGATGATCTTTTTCTCTTTTCTAAAGGGGATGCAATTTCAGTTGAAGTGCTAAAACATGCTCTCCATTTGTTTGAAGAACGATCGGGTTTGTCTCCAAGTCTTGATAAAAGTGAAGTCTTCTTTGGGAATGTAGGGATGGATGTTCAGAATATCATTCGACACAATCTTCCTTTTCGTCCGGGGGTTTTTCCTATTCGCTACCTTGGAGTGCCTCTCTCTCCTGTTCGGTTAAAGGTGCATGATTTTAACCCTCTTGTGCTCAGACTTAAATCTCGTTTGATGAATTGGAAAAATAAATTTCTTTCTTATGGGGGAAGAAGACARCTCATCATCTCTGTGCTTCAATCTATGCAAACCTATTGGATGTCGGTATTTCTTGTGCCGGCAACCACTATTCATGAGATTGAGTAGCTATTCCGTAATTTCTT
>NC_037537.1:12489771-12500623 GCF_001531365.2 Cynara cardunculus var. scolymus | reverse complement strand
GGAGGTTCATGCTTCCACTGACTAATGCGATCTTGGGTTGGTAATTTATTCTGACAAGCCATCCACATGCAAAGAGCATGTTTAGGTATGTATGCTTTATTCCATACCACCTTGTACCAATGCACAATCGGCCCCACTTCTTGTAATGTTTGCCATGCCACTTTTACCTCAAATTTTTTTCAAAAATGTTTAGCATCAAGCCATCTGACCGTATCCTCAATTTGACTGGGAGGTGGTATCATAATACTTTGCAGCTGGGGATATTGTTGTATCCATTCCACCGACCAATTAGTGCCAAACCGTTGCATTAGATCATATACCATAGAGTTATTATGAAAGCCATGACCATTTATGAATCTGTAAGACAGCAATTGAATAAGGGGACCAAACTCACTCCACGTGTCTTCCCAAGCGTGCATAGATAAACCATTTCCCATATTGTAGATAAAAAACCATCTGCAATGAGGTCTTAACTCTAAAAGGTTCCGGAGAAGCCACGACCATTCATTCCTCTTCTTGATTATCCAAAAATTTCTGCCCCGAATACAATGAGACTGAATCCAAGAGACCCACATGGTATTTCTTCGAGTAAGAATATCCCAAATATGTTTAAAACATAAACACCGATTCCAAATCGCTAGTCTTTTCAAACCAAGACCACCATTTTGTATAGGTAAGCATACCCTATCCCAAGATACTCGACATTTTCCCAGTTCACCCTCCGCTTTATTCCATAAAAAATTACAGAACAGCTGTTCAATTTCATGGATAGTGGTTGCCGGTACAAGAAAAACCGACATCCAATAGGTTTGCATAAAGTGAAGAACAGAGATAATGAGCTGTCGTCTTCCCCCATAAGAAAAAAATTTGTTTTTCCAGCTCAATAATCAAGATTTTAGTTTAAGCACAAGAGGGTTGAAATAACGTACCTTCAATCGAACTGGAGAGAGGAACTCCAAGGTAGCGAATAGGAAAACCCCCCGGGCGAAAAGGTAAGCAGTTGCGAATGATATTTTGAACATCCAACCCCACATTCCCGAAAAACACTTCACTTTTTTCAAGACTCGGTGACAAACCCGAACGATCCTCAAACAATTGGAGAGCTTGTTTTATCACTTCAATAGAGGTAGCATCCCCCCGAGAAAATATAAACAGATCGTCTGCAAAACATAAATAGGTCAACTTGATCTTAGCACATCCTTGATGGTACGCAAAATTAACCTCCTCCTCAATACATTTTGTTAGAAGCATCGATAAACCTTCCATAACCACCGTGAACAAGTAAGGAGATAATGGATCCCCTTGTCTAAGACCCCGCTTATCATGAAGAAAACCCTCCAGCTGTCCATTAATACATATAGAGAAAGTAGGCGAAGTGATTAGAGACTTTATCCAGTTAAGCGTAACTGGATGAAATCCCATTCCCTTTAGCATCTCTAGAAGAAACTGCCAGTCAACTGTATCATAAGCTTTCCGAATATCAATCTTAAACGCACACTTTGGCTCCCCCTGAGGTTTTTGATAACCAGCTACAAGCTCATGCGCCATTAAAATATTATCAGTTATCTGTTGTCCAGGGATGAACGCAGATTGAGCCTTGCTAATAAGAACATCCAATGAGCCTTTCATCCGATCAGCAATAATTTTACTGATACATTTCAGCAAAACATTACAGCAGGCAATGGGTCGATAATCAGTAACACATGAAGCATTTGGAACCTTCGGTACTAGGCAAAGTAAAGTATGATTCAACTGGTACTCTAAATTTCCAGAGTAGAAGAAATTATGTACCGCAATAAGAACATCCCTACCAACCACACTCCAAGCCGCTTTAAAGAACTTTGATGAGAACCCATCAGGTCCAGGAACCTTGTCATTCCCAATATCGAACAGAGCAGTCTGTATTTCCATATCCGTAATAGGTCTGATTAAATGCAGAGAGTCCGATAACGATAAAGAGTGAACAAAAGAACAATCCACCATAGAAGGACGAACCAACAGATTAGAAGTACCCAGAATACCTTCAAAATGATTCACAAAAGCTTTTGGAACATCGTGATGTTCAAAAACAGTACCAAAAGAATCCATAATAGTAGCAATATGGCTCCTATTATGCTTCTCTCTCATAGCATGAAAGAAAAACTTTGAGTTTCCATCCCCTTCATTAAGCCAAGAARTCTTTGCTTTTTGTCGAACCATTTCCACTTGATCATTTCTAGCTTTTTGATATGCTAACAAGAGGTGAGCAATGTCCTCTTTCAGCAAATCATTAAACGGGTCTAGATCACAAGCCGATTGAGCAACATCAAGTTCCGTCTTTAACAGAGCCACCTTCTTATCCAAACACCCATAAGAATTTCGAAGCCGACGACAAACCCCTTTCATCTCTTGCATTTTTCTAAGCACTCTCTTCATATATGAACCTCGCTGAGGCTTCATCCACACCCCTCCACGGACTTAAGGAAGTCCACATGAGAAGTCACAAAATTATCAAATTTGGAACCTCATTGACGAAGTCGCCTACCAACTTTGAAGGAAAGAATTCCCGGAGAATGATCTGAGATCCCCCTTGGTTCAAAGAAAACCGAGGCGTCCCCAAATCTAGCAATGAAAGCTGAATTTCCCAAAATACGATCTAATTTACGCATTACACCGTCACCCCCAGAAGGTTTTTGCGTCCATGTATATTGGCACCCCTGATACGTGATATCAAAAAGTTCTACCTCTTCCAGACAAAGATGAAACTCCTCCATATCTGAGTTACGTCTAGAAGAACCACCCAAWCCATCATGAGGAAAAAGCATTGAGTTGAAATCACCCATCGCAACCCATGCTTTTCGTTGAACAAAAGCATTGAATTTACCAATATCCCGCCAAAGGTCCCGCCTTTCCACTCCCGTATTACACCCATAAACAAAGGTAACAAAAATGGGCTCGGGATGACCAATAATCTAAATTTCACAATGCACATATTGTAAGTGCTGCTCAATCATTATCAAGGACAAAACAGACGGGTCCCATGCAATAATAAGACGAGTGCCTTGATCATACATTAACCCATTTGTGATCCAACTCCAATTACCAAACACTCTACCACACACTTCCCCCAAATGACTATGTACAACTTTAGACTCAATGATGCAACATAAAGAAAGATGCTTTACATGAATAAGATCACGTACCTCTTTTTGCGTTATTAGGGCATTTAGACCCCTAATATTCCAAACGGCGAACTTTATCATTGAGAAGTTGAAGTGAGTATCTCCCCTCTACTATGTTCCATAGAATGCCCCTCAGTATCAATTATCTCCATATCACCATCATCACTAGAGTCGACAGAGTATAATGAGGAAAACTGATTACTAATAGACGTGGAATTTACTGCGCCTTGTCTCGGTTTAAAAGCATGGACCACCGCTTGGACAAGATCCGGACCCCCTTTGATAGAAATGTGACATTCGAAAGATCGTCTCTTCCTTTTGGCATTCTCCCAACATCCACCGTACAATATTGACTGTCCACATGTTCCACACTTTCCCCAACTAAGACTGTAGAGACTGTAGGCTTAACAACTTCCGTGTCCTTTTTAGCTACTCCCGAGACATGCGATACCTCAGTAACCTGCTTTATAGTACCAACACCAACTATCGTATCATGAGTTATAGAAGCCGCACCTGAAGTAGTTGCCTGATCGCCATTACGAGGTCCTGAAATATTCTTCGGCTTCCAATGTTGTCTTCTAGGTTCTTTAAAACCATCATTATTCGACGACATTAAATTCTCCATTGGCTTTATTATTTCCCCTTTCACGCAAGAAGACGTATGATGTCCAAAAACTTTGCACTTTGAACATTGGGATGGCACCCAATCATATTCCAAAATCACCTTTATCACGTCCTCACCAYTACCCGAAAGCCTCGGTATTACAACTTCAATTTGCCTCTGTATCTCATCCACGGCCCAAACATCCACCAAAACTTTAGCAAAATTAGTACGTCCCCAAGCTTTATCACAAGTGCTAGMTGTACAAGCATCCAAACGCAAAGGAATYCCAACTGCACTTGCAATACGGCTAATACCCTCTCWATTRAAYGCAACAAGMGGAATGTTAAAGAATTTAATCCAYAAYGGACATGAGGTATGCTCRGGTTTATGAAGTCCCTTGGAGGGGTCCCATGTTGAGACAAAAAKCGGCCTCCCTCTAATCATGAGGGGAGATGACTCAACCACTTGATTGCAACCACCATCATCATTAAACCGAAAACAGAAATAGCCAAGATCATTTACCATAGCATCTATAAGACCAAACTTTCCCCATGCATTTTGAACCGCACGTAGGACAATGGGAAATGGAAGATGAGGGCCCAAAAAATACCCATAAAGAACCGACTGGAAAGATTTAGCCATACCTCTCGTAGCTTCCAATGGAAACTGGATCCGCGGTTTAACACTCTTTTCAACCTAAAAATATGTCAGCTCTTGCTTTAGAGTACCTCCCACTATTRCGGCAAAAGACTTTTGAGCTTGCATGCGCGGCTCACCCATAACTGCAGGAGAGAGGCGTTCCCACACCAAGACCCTTTTATTGAGTCCAACATTATCCCCAATCACCGTCAAGACCGCCTCCTTCACCCCCCATGCAAAGAASTTCCATGCAATTCACAAGGACTCGTCTYATCTAGGATTACATCAGCAAAATCCKGGGATGAAGGTTCTTCCAAAATCACRTCCGYAAAATCAATCATATTTACCACACTCTCATAGAATAACTAGCTCCCAAATCCCTAGTCAAGAAGCCGTGATGCTGAAACCCTCGTAGAGCTTTCTCAAWAAAATAAACGAAGACCTCACAGGGAGGTGCTGAATATTCTATCAAGTAACTCAGCAAAGGAAACGAAGACCACAGAAACACTTGACACAAGGAAAGAAAACTAGATAATGCACACAACCAACCCACAAAACAAAACCGGAATGTCACCACAAAAAACGCAATAAAACAATACTCGAAAAAAACCCAATAACCAAAACGACAACCAATTGAAATCAAGCAACAAAGCGAAGAAGAAAGCTACGGCTCAAACCCTAGAAAAAATAGGAATACATGCAAAAAAAAACGGCGGCCAACCTAGAGCATGCAAACGCTAGCCGTAAGCAACACGCAAAGCGGCCAAACCCTAGCCACGATAACCGTAAGCAACCCTATAAACGGAGAAGAAGAAACTCTAACCCAAAACAATCCACAACGAGCAGATCGCACAAGGAAGCGGGGGAAGAAAACGAAAACGAACCTCAAAGAAGGAAATCTTAAAACCGCCAAACCCTAATCCATGACCAAACCGTCGATTGAAGCAAAATCAAAAAAAAAAAAACAAACGGAATAGCACACCAAGCAAGACGAAAATGAAGAAACGAAAAACACAAATCAGGAAACACCAAACGAAATCATCATTTTCATCTTCATCATTCACGCAACCCTAGAGAGAAAAACCCGTCTTTTTCCAGCTCCATAAGGATTCTAATTGGCTCAAAATAGTTAGTTTCATTTTGACCCAATTGGACTTCTTGAGGAGAAATAGCCTATTATATCCTCTAACACGAAATGGACCCAACAAGGACCAAAGAAACCCATTCTACCTCACTTACTCTCATTAACTTCTCATTAGACTAATTGTGACCGATTTAGTACCAATATCACTCAATTAGACTCAAATTGGAGAAAGAAGTCGAAAGGTCTGATGAAACTAAATATGACCTAATTAGTGTCATTTTGACCCAATTATAAAGAAATGGTCATATTAAACCAATCTGGGTCCAATTAGATTAATTATGATCCATTTAGTGTCATTTTGACAGGTCTGATGAGATTAAAAGAAGTAGTCACATTCTACCTACTGGGACCAAATGGACCAATTAGGACCCTTAAGAACCATTATGCCTCAATTAGTCGCATTAACGTCTAGTTATACTAATTATGACTCATTTAGTATCATTTTGAGCCAACTAGACTCCTCAAGGAGAGCTGGGGCACTTATACCCATTAGCGTCTAATGAGACTAATTATGACCTAGTTTGTGTCATTTTGACCCAACTGGACTCCTTAAGGGTAAATAGCGCATTATATCCACTGACACAAAATAGACCCAATAAGGGACCATTAAGACCCATTCTACCTCAATTGCTCTCTCATTAACTTCTGATTAGACTAATTATGACACAATTAGCACCATTATAACTCTATTAGACTCAAAATGGATAAAAAGCCCATTTTACCTTTTAATGTCCGATCAGACTGAATATGTGTCATTTAGTCTCATTTTGACCCAAATGGGCTCCTTCTGGAGAAATATGCCTATTAAAGGTCTAACGAGATTAATTACGATCCACGTATTCTCATTTTGACCCAAATGACTCGATCAATATTAATTGTCCCATTATATAACCCACTAACACCAAATGCACCACTTAGGAACCATTTAGTATCATTTTGAACCAATTAGACTACTTATAAGGAAATTGGCGTATTAACACAATTAGGGTCTGATGAGATTAATTACGATCCATTTAATGTCATTTTGACACAAAATGACTCGATTAAAGGAAATCCGCACATTCTACCTACTAGGACCAAATGGACCCATTATGGACCCGTAAGGACCATTCTACCTCAATTAGTCACATTAACGTCTAGTTATACTAACTGCGATTCATTTAGTATCATTTTGACCCAATTAGGCTCCTCAAGGATAAATGGACCCATGATGCCGATTAGGGTCTAATGAGACTAATTATGACCTAGTTAGTGTCATTTTGACCCAATTGGACTTCTTGAGGAGAAAGAGCCTATTATATCCTCTAACACGAAATAGACCCAACAAGGACCAAAGAAACCCATTCTACCTCACTTACTCTCATTAACTTTTCATTAGACTAATTGTGACCGATTTAGTACCAATATCACTCGATTAGACTCAAATTGGAGAAAGAAGCTGATTTTACCTATTAGCAAAATGCTTGTTGGGATGAGGAATGTGAAGCAAAGCAACGGGCAAAAGTCAAGTGGTTGAATGAGGGKGATTTGAATACTAAATTCTTCCATAATGTGATTAAAGAAAGGCATCATTCCAATTCCATTCACTCTATCTGCACTAGTAATGGTGAGTTTGTCCATGGTGATGATGTTCCTAAGATTTTTGTTGACTACTTTAGAGATTTTATTGGCCTGAGGTATGAGTCTCCTGACCCGGTTATGTATGAGGATTTGTTCACGAAAAAACTTTCTCTCTCGGAAGCTAATCATATGATTAGGCCGATTGTTTCTGAAGAAATTAAAAATGCTATGTTTAGCATTGGTAATCATAAAGCACCTGGGTCATATGGGTTTTCTTCGCAGTTTTTCAAAGCTTCTTGGGATATTGTTGGGCGTGATATGGAGATTGCCATCCACAATTTCTTTTATCGAGGTAACCTCCCAAAGGAATTGAATCATACGCTTATTTGTCTTATCCCTAAAACTGTTAATGCTTCTAAGGTTACAGAGTACCGACCTATAGCTTGCTGCAATGTACTTTATAAATGCATTAGTAAAGTCATTGTAAATAGAATGAAGGATTATTTGGATTCTCTAATAGATAAGGCCCAATCGGCCTTTATCCCGGGTAGGAAGATTTCGGATAATATTCTTATGGCTCATGAGCTTGTTTCTGGGTATCAGTCATTGATAGGTCCTCCTAGATGTGCTTTCAAGATTGATATTAAAAAAGCCTATGATATGGTAGATTGGCTGTTTCTCATTATTATGATGAAGGGCTTGGGGTTTCACCCAGTTATGATTAAGTGGATAAGGGAGATGGTGTCCACTACTTCCTACTCGTTTACGATTAATGGTGAATCTTATGGGTTTTTTCATGGTGGAAGGGGTCTTAGGCAAGGTGACCCATTATCTCCATATCTGTTCACGATCGTGAAGGAGGGCTTTTTTATGTTCCTTAGGAATTGTATCAGGGAGGCTTCTGATTTTGAGTACCATCGGGGTTGTGAGGAGCTGGACCTTACTCATCTGTGCTTTGTTGATGATTTATTTGTTTTTACTAAAGGTGATGTTCAATCGGTGGAGGTTCTTAAAAAAACTCTTTTTCTCTTTCAATAACGTTCGGGTTTGGAACCAAGCCTTGAAAAGAGTGAGATTTATTTTGGAAATGTGCCCCATACCATTAAGGAGGCCATTCTAGAGTGTCTTCCTTTTGAGCTTGGCTCTTTTCCTGTTCGTTATTTGGGAGTTCCTTTATCTCACGCTCGTTTGAAGATTAGTGATTATAGGCCTTTGCTTGCTAAGGTTAAAGGTCGTATTTTTAATTGGAAGTCTAAGTTTCTTTTGTTTGGAGGCCGTAGACAACTTATTATAGCAGTCTTTCAATCTCTTCAGTTGCATTGGATGTCTGTTTTCTTATTTCCATTGGGTTTAATTCATGATATTGAATCGATCTTCCGGAAATTTTTATGGGCACCAAGGGATGATCCTCGTGGGAGGTGTAGATTATCATGGGAAGTGGTGTGTCGTCTTCTTGAATCGGGGGGACTTGGTATTAAACGGTTGGCGACTTGGAATAGGGATTTACTTGCTAAACATGTTTGGGATATTGTTCGCGATCATAATTCTTTGTGGGTTCGGTGGGTTTATAGTCATAATCTTCGAACTACTCACTTCTGGTTGGTATGGAAAAATTCTAATTGGTCGTGGGTTTTCCGTAAATTATTGGACATACGCCTTCATTTGCGACGGTATTTTGTGTCTCAAATTGGTGATGGTAGGGATACTAATGCTTGGGAGGATTCTTGGCTTCCATGTGGTCCTCTTTCGACTTTTCTGACTTATCGGTTCATCTATTCTTGGGGTTTCTCTCCTGCAACTACGGTACGTGATCTTGTCATGAGTTTGAATAGAGTTTGGCCCGATGATTGGTGTGCCAGGTTTGATGTGCTTAATTCTTCTCCTTTGCCTTCCTTAAATGATTCTATTCGGGATCATGTTCTTTGGGGGGATGATTGTACTTCTTGTTCGAGATTTGAAGTTAGTAATGCTTGGGCATCGTTGGAGGGGTCTTATCTGGTTGTACCTTGGTATAAATCAGTGTGGTTCTCGGGCCATATTCCTAAACATGCTTTTTGTTTATGGCTTGCTTGCCAGAGGCGTCTTCCTACTCAAGACCGTTTACTTTGGAAGGATGAACCTCCTGACCTAGAATGCTTGCTTTGTGGTCAGAGTGTGGATAGCCATTCACATTTATTTTTCCAGTGTACTTTTGCTCGTGAAGTTTGGGATAACATCTTGCATATTGTTGATTTGACTACTATGCCTTCTGCGTGGGATCAAATTTTGGAAACTATTTCGGATTCTAATCATCGTCCAAAGCGGTTAAAGCAGAAACTTGCGGTAGCAGCTTCTGTCTATTTCATTTGGCAAGAATGGAATCGAAGACTTTTTACTGGGGATCGTCGAAATGCCATGCAGATTATTCAAGTCATTGTTCAGACAATAGAAATTCGTGTGGCTTGGATGGAGAGAAGATTGTTGGGTAATGTTGGTTGATTTCATGGTTTGTTGTTGGGATTGGGGAGCATCTTTTCAAGCTCCTTTTCTTTATTTTTAGTTGTTTGTTTGAGTCGGTTGGGCTTTGTTCTTTGTGGCTAGTGGTGGCTTGGTATGGGGTGTTCTCCAAGTCTTTTGCTTTCTTGTTTTGTTGGTAGTGGTCTGTTAGTTGGTTGTTTTGTTGTACTTTCTTTTTATGGTTTATAATATTTGCCTGGTTTCCGTTAAAAAAAAAAAGTTCTGATCAAACTAAAAATGAACCAATTACTGTCATTATGACCCAATTATAAAGAAATGGTCATATTAAACCACTTTGGGTCCAATTGGATTAATTATGATCCATTTAGTGTCATTTTGACACGAATGACTCAATTAAAAGAAGTAGCCACATTCTACCCATTGGGACCAAATGGACCAATTAGGACCCTTAAGAACCTTTATGTAACAACCCCAAATCCATACATTGCATATAACACATATTTCATACATAGAATACATGTTTTCCCCAYAAAGGTCCATAATACAAGAGTCTATAACGTGAAATACATAACTCAAAAATTCAAAAAGTACATGCTATTGTATCCTAGCATCTATGCTCCAAAAACATAGCTAATTAAGATCTTCACACAGCTAAGCACATAGGGAAGTAATTCACATAATACTCTTTCCCTTATTACCATTACCTGCACACATATTTTTGAAAACACAAAAATGAGGGTTAGACATGTATGTCTAGTGAGGTTCCCTTTTTATGTAATGCAGGGTGAAGATCACCAAAACATTAATTTCAGATAATTCATTCCATGTAGTAAAGGCTGAAAATCGTATTCTGTTTCAAAACACTTTTAATCAAAATCAAGGACCATAGGCCATATTTTTCCCGTAACCATAACATTAATACTATTATTTCTAATAAGAACAACATCTCTGAATCCTCAAATCACTAAGAAGTGAGAACTCCAATCTGTTGTAATCTTAAAAGATATAATAGCAATAGTTWTACCATGCACACACAACGACCATCCTTATTACATCCATAATTTCCCCTTTATAGCAACAGCCCATCGCACACAACGACCATCCTTATTTCCCCTGAAAATCTTATGAACTATTTCATCCAATGTCAGGCTGCATGCATAACTGTCAGAGTGAACCTCGTTCATAGTTTTAACCAAAATCTATAGAGTATTTCATCCAATGACGAAACAAAGTCATATACGTCATAGTGAACCTCGTCTATAGTTTTAACCAATCATAATCTCAAAA
>NC_037537.1:12486110-12488936 GCF_001531365.2 Cynara cardunculus var. scolymus | reverse complement strand
ATCTATTAAGGTATGCAATTTATCACATGTATACACATACATAACATAACATATGCATGCATCCTCTTACGTTCATCATGTCTTTGCACATATATAATCCATGTATATTATTTTATCATGCATACCATTACATATTCAAATATTAATTACGTATAATTTTACCTTAACCCAGAATGTCTGAAACCGGGTTATAACATATTATGCCTCAATTAGTCGCATTAACGTCTAGTTATACTAATTATGACTCATTTTGTATCATTTTGACCCAGCTAGACTCCTCAAGGAGAGCTGGGGCACTTATACCCATTAGCGTCTAATGAGACTAATTATGACCTAGTTTGTGTCATTTTGACCCAATAGGACTCCTTAAGGATAAATAGCGCATTATATCCACTAACACGAAATGGACCCAATAACGGACCATTAAGACCCATTTTACCTCAATTGCTCCTTCATTAACTTCTGATTAGACTAATTATGACCCAATTAGCACCATTATAACTCTATTAGACTCAAAATGGATAAAAAGCCCATTTTACTTTCTAATGTCTGATCAGACTGAATATGTGTCATTTAGTCTCATTTTGACCCAAATGGGCTCCTTCTGGAGTAATATGCCTATTAAAGGTCTAACGAGATTAATTACGATCCACATATTCTCATTTTGACCCAAATGACTCGATCAATATTAATTGTCCCGTTATATAACCCACTAACACCAAATGCACCACTTAGGAACCATTTAGTATCATTTTGAACCAATTAGACTACTTATAAGGAAATTGGCCTATTAACCCAATTATTGTCTGATGAGATTAATTATGATCCATTTAATGTCATTTTGACACAAAATGACTGATTAAAGGAAATCCGCACATTCTACTTACTAGGACCAAATGGACCCATTATGGACCCGTAAGAACCATTCTACCTGAATTAGTCACAATAACGTCTAGTTATACTAAGTACGATTCATTTCGTATCATTTTGACCCAATTAGGCTCCTCAAAGAGAAATGGGCCCATGATGCCGATTAGGGTCTAATGAGACTAATTTTGACCTAGTTAGTGTCATTTTGACCCAATTGGACTTCTTGAGGAGAAATAGCATATTATATCCTCTAACACTTAATGGACCCAATAAGGACAAAAGAAACACATTCTACCTCACTTACTCTCATTAACTTCTCATTAGACTAATTGTGACTGATTTAGTACCAATATCACTCAATTAGACTCAAATTGAAGAAAGAAGCCGATTATACCCATTAAGGTCTGATCAAACTAAATATGACCCAATTAGTGTCATTTTTGACCCAATTATAAAGAAATAGGCCTATTAAAACAATCTGGGTCCAATCGGACTAATTATGATCCATTTAGTATCATTTTGACACGAATGACTCGATTAAAAAAAATAGGCACATTCTACCTACTGGACCAAATGGACCAATTAGGACCCTCAAGAACCATTATGCCTCAATTAGTCGCATTTACGTCTAGTTATACTAATTATGACTCATTTAGTATCATTTTGACCAGCTAGACTCCTCAAGGAGTGTTAGGGCACTTATACCTGTAACACCCCCAAACCATACATTGCATGTAACATATATTTCATACAAAAGAAATACATGATATTATCCCATTCATGTCCTTTAGTACAAGATTCTAACATGACCAAATACAAGGTCCAAAAATTCAAATACATTTCTTGTACTAATCAATCAAAATTGTACATCACTACAGATCTTTAAGCAGAAATGCATATAGGAAAATATTAAATTTTCCCCTTTCCCTTACTGTCCGTACATCCTGCAACACATAATTAAAATCACAAAACGAGGGTTAGACCGAATGATCTAGTGAGATACCCTATTTATGTTATTGCAGGGTGTAAAGCACCAAAATCTTTAAGAAAAACAATTATTCATACATATACAAATATATGAACAAATTGGAACATAAACCCAAATCCTTTCCATTTATCAAACAAAGCATTCAGCTACACAAATCTCATACCTCTGAACCAATCACGTCTCATATAATGTCATTTTTAAAACTTCTCAAATCAAAACAAGGTTCAAATAAAGATTCAGGCCAAACCTGATGTTTTCTTCTCAATAACATACAGACTATGATTTCCAATAAGAACCTTGATCCTAAATCTTTAAATCACAAAGAAATAAAGATTCCAGACCACGATAATCTTAAAGGATTTAATAGAAAGAGTTATATCATACAACACACATGCAAATGCCACCGTTATATCCAAATGTACACCTCTCCTTGATATGCCACCCTTATCCCATCGTACACCTCTCCTTGATATGCCACCCTTATTTCCTCATCAAAACTTTTCATAAAACAATTCCAAACAGACCACAGCCAATGGAATTATTATTTATTAATCCAAAATCATTTATATCAAATCTTCATTTTATGATAAAATCACAATTTCACAAGGCACAACTCAAATCCGGTCAAYTTAACTTAGCCGAATTTCATCTCCGGTTAACAATCCGGATAACACATTGCATAAGCTTTTTCCGGTTAACACTTAGAATTAAATCAACTTTATCCGGATAACAAGTCCGGACAACACACCGCATAAAGCTTGATCGATTTAACACTTGGAATCAAAAATCAACTTTGTTCGGATATCAAGTCCGGACAATAACTCACTCAATACTTGACCGGTTTAAAATAATCCAGACAATACATCGTTTAACCTTTGTCCGATTTAAAACAATCCGGACAATACATCGTTTTACCTTTGTCCGATTTAAAACAATCCGGACAATACATTGTTTAATCTTTGTCCGAT
>NC_037537.1:12482172-12485990 GCF_001531365.2 Cynara cardunculus var. scolymus | reverse complement strand
AAAACCAGTAATAATTTTATGCAAAAGAGTTTAGAAATTACTCACCTTATCAATCTTTTGGAATCAAATACTTGAAATCAGCTTGATCTAGCAATCCGGTCAACTCTCTTCTTTAAATCGCACAATCTTTCTAAAAAGGCAAGAAGAAGAGAATGGAGGCTAAGCCCTCCTTTTATACTTTCCTTTTAGGGAAAGTCGGCTAACAGCCCCTTTTTTTCACAAAAACTCTCATGCACATGCATGTACACACATACAATGTACTCATATAACATGCATGTATGCATATATATATATATATATATATAAATATAATTCTATATATACATATATAATTTTGCACACACACACAGACACACATCCAAATGACTCGATCAATACTAAGTGCGACTCATATAGTATCATTTTAACCCAATTAGGCTACTCAGGGAGAAATGGTTCCATGATGCCGATTAGGGTCTAATGAGACTAATCATGACCTACTTAGTGTCATTTTGACCCAATTGGACTTCTTGAGGAGAAATAGCCTATTATATCCTCTATCACAATAATGGACCTACCAAGGACCAAAGAAACCCATTCTACCTCACTTACTCTCATTAACTTCTCATTAGACTAATTGTGACCGATTTAGTACCAATATCACTCAATTAGACTCAAATTNAAAGAAACCCATTCTACCTCACTTACTCTCATTAACTTCTCATTAGACTAATTGTGACCGATTTAGTACCAATATCACTCAATTAGACTCAAATTAGAGAAACAAGTCGATTATACCCATTAAGGTCTGATGAAACTAAATATGATCCAATTAGTGTCATTTTGACCCAATTATAAAGAAATGGGCCTATTAAACCAATTCGGGTCCAATTGGACAAATTATGATCCATTTAGTGTCATTTTTACACGAATGACTCGATTAAAAGAAGTAATTATAACCCAATTAGCACCATTATACCTACAGAGACCAAATGGACCAATTAGGAGCCTTAAGAACCATGATGTCTCAATTAGTCACATTAACGTTTAACTATACTAATTATGACTCATTTAGTATCATTTTGACCCAGTTAGACTCCTCAAGGAGAGCTGGGGCACTTGTACCCGTTAGGGTCTAATGAGACTAATTATGACCTAGTTTATGTCATTTTGACCCAATTGGATTTCTTAAGGATAAATAGTGCATTGTATCCACTAACACGAAATTGACGCAATAAGGGACCATTAAGACCCATTTTACCTCAATTTCTCCCTCATTAACTTCTAATTACACTAATTATGACTCAATTAGCACCATTATAACTCTATTAGACTCAAAATGGAGAAATAAGCCCATTTTACCCTTTAATGTCTGATAGACTGAATATGAGCCATTTAGGTCTAACGAGATTAATTACGATCCACGTATTCTCATTTTCACCCAAATGACTCGATCAATATTAATTTTCCGATTATATAACCCACTAACACCAAATGCACCCCTTAGGAACCATTTAGTATCATTTTGAACCAATTAAGACCACTTATAAGGAAATGGGGCTATTAACCCAATTAGGGTCTGATGAGATTAATTATGATCCATTTAATGTTATTTTGACACAAAATGACTTGATTAAAGGAAATCCGCGCATTCTACCTACTAGACCAAATGGACCCATTATGGATCCGTAACGACCATTCTACCTCAATTAGTCACATTAACGTCTAGGTATACTAACTACGACTCATTTAGTATCATTTTGACCCAATTAGGCTCCTCAAGGAGAAATGGGCTCATGTTGCCGATTAGGGTCTAATTAGACTAATTTTGACCAAGTTAGTGTCATTTTGACCCAATTGGACTTCTTGAGGAAAAATAGCCTATTATATTCTCTAACACGAAATGGACCCAGTAAGGACCAAAGAAACCCATTCTACCTCACTTACTCTCATTAACTTCTTATTAGACTAATTATGACCGATTTAGTACCAATATCACTCAATTAGACTCAAATTGGAGAAAGAAACTGATTTATATCCATTAAGGTGTTTAATCGTTGTACTTCTTTTTATGGTTTTATAAATTTGCTTGGTTTCTGTTAAAAAAAAGGTCTGATCAAACTAAATATGACCCAATTACTGACATTTTGACCCAATTAGACTACTTATAAAGAATTGGGCCTATTAAACCTATTTTGGTCCATTTGGATTCATTATGATCCATTTAGTGTCATTTTGACACGAATGACTCGATTAAAAGAAGTAGGCACATTCTACCTAAAGGGACCAAATGGACCAATTAGGACCCTTAAGAACCATTATGCCTTAATTAGTCGCATTAATGTCTAGTTATACTAATTATGACTCATTTAGTATCATTTGACGCAACTAGACTCCTCAGGGAGAGCTGGGGCACTTACCCATTAGGGTCTAATGAGACTAATTATGACCTAGTTTTTGTCATTTTGACCCAATTGGACTCCTTAATGTGGGTAATGGTTTATCTACTCACGTTTGGGAAGACACGTGGAGTGAGTCGGGTCCCCTTATTCAGTTCCTCTCTTACAGCTTCATAAATGGTCATGGTTTTCATAATAACTCTACGGCGTATGATCTAATGCAACAGTTTGGTACTACTTGGCCGGTGGAATGGTTACAACAGTATCCCCAACTGCAAAATGTTATGATACCACTTCCCAGTCAAATTGAGGATACGGTCAGCTGGCTTGATGATAAACATACTCGGAAACAATTTGAAGTAAAGGTGGCATGGCACACCTTACAAGAAGCAAGGCCGATTGTGCATTGGTATAAGGTGGTATGGAATAAAGCATACATACCTAAACATGCTCTGTGTATGTGGATGGCTTGTCAAAACAGATTACCAACACAAGATCGCATTAGTCAGTGGAAGCATGAACCTCCAGATTTGAAATGTGTCTTCTGTAATTTAGTGATTGAAACGCACAATCACTTATTCTTTGATTGCAACTACTCGAGTAGTATATGGGAGGTTATTAAAAAGGAAGTCGGGATAACGAATTGTCCGAACAAATGGGAGGACATTCTTAACAGGGGTTTATCTCAAAGGTGGAAATCATGGTCTACGATACAAAAACTTGGTATATCGGCTACGGTATACCACATATGGCGGGAAAGGAACAGAAAATTCTTTGAAAATTACAATCAAGCTGGCAAAAAAGTTGTGGCGGAAATCAAGATTCAGATTCTTCAAAGAATGGCGTGGAAGACAAGGATGAAATACATAAGAATCAATGATGCGTGATAATATGTATGTTAAGGGCTTTCGGTTTTGGAAGATGGCAGGGATTTGCTCCTTCTATTTTTTGGCTTGCTTTATTTTTACCTTTTAGTGCATTTCTCTTTGTCTTTTTTGGCTTCTTGTGGCTTGGTTTGTAAGCCAAAGTTGCCGTAGCTTTTCTTGCTGAGTACTCTTTGTATGGTTTTGCTCTTCTTTGTCTTTATAAAATTGCCTAGGGAAATTCCCCTTTCAGTATACCCATTACGGTCTGATCACACTCAATATGACCCAATTAGTGCCATTTTTACCCAATTATAAAGAAATGGGCCTATTAAACTAATTTGGGTTCAATTGGATTAATTATGATCCATTTAGTGTCATTTTCACACGAATGACTCGATTAAAAGAAGCAGGCACATTCTACCTACTTGGATCAATTAGGACCCTTAAGAACCACCATGCCTCAATTAGTCGCATTAACGTCTAGTTATACTAATTATGACTCATTTAGTATCATTTTGACCCAGCTAGACTCCTCAAGAAGAGCTGGGGCACTTATACCCATTAGGGCCTAATG
>NC_037537.1:12481225-12481382 GCF_001531365.2 Cynara cardunculus var. scolymus | reverse complement strand
TCTAGTTATACTAATTATGACTCATTTAGTATCATTTTGACCCAGCTAGACTCCTCAAGAAGAGCTGGGGCACTTATACCCATTAGGGCCTAATGAGACTAATTATGACCTAGTTTGTGTCATTTTGACCCAATTGGATTCCTTAAGGATAAATAGC
>NC_037537.1:12476661-12480886 GCF_001531365.2 Cynara cardunculus var. scolymus | reverse complement strand
AGCTGGGGCACTTATACCCATTAGGGCCTAATGAGACTAATTATGACCTAGTTTGTGTCATTTTGACCCAATTGGATTCCTTAAGGATAAATAGCTCATTATATCCACTAACACGAAATGGACCCAATAAGGGACCATTAAGACCCATTCTACCTCAATTGCTCCCTCATTACCTTCTGATTAGACTAATTATGACTCGCATCATTATAATTCTATTAGACGCAAAATGGAGAAATAAGCCCATTTTACCCTTTAATGTCTGATCAGACTGAATATGAGCCATTTAGTCTCATTTTGACCCAAATGGGCTCCTTCTGGAGAAATATGCCTATTAAAGGTCTAACGAGATTAATTACGATCCGCGTATTCTCATTTGGACCCAAATGACTTGATCAATATTAATTGTCCCATTATATAACCCACTAACACCAAATGCACCCCTTAGGAACCATTTAGTATCATTTTGAACCAATTAGACTTCTTATAAGGAAATGGGCCAATTAACCCAATTCGGGTCTGATGAAATTAATTATGATCCATTGAATCTCATTTTGACACAAAATGACTCGATTAAAGGAAATCCGCACATTTTACCTACTAGGACCAAATGGACCCATTAGGGACCCGTAAGGACCATTATACCTCAATTAGTCACATTAACGTCTAGTTATACTAACTATGACTCATTTAATATCATTTTGACCCAATCAGGCTCTTCAAGGAGAAATGGGCCCATGATGCCAATTAGGGTCTAATGAGACTAATTATGACCAAGTTAGTGTCATTTTAACCCAATTGGACTTCTTGAGGAGAAATAGCCTATTATATCCTCTAACACGAAATAGCCTCTTATGACCAAAAAAACCCATTCTATCTCACTTACTCTCATTGACTTCTCATTAGACTAATTGTGACCGATTTAGTACCAATATCACTCAATTGGACTCAAATTGGAGAAAAAAGCCTGAAAGAGGATATTGCTCACCTCTTACTAGCATATCAAAAAGCTAGAAATGATCAAGAGGATATGGTTCGACAAAAAGCTAAGATCTCTTGGGTTAATGAAGGGGATGAAAACTCAAAGTTCTTCTTTCATGCTATGAAAAAGAAGCGTAATAGGAGCCATATTGCTACTATTAGGGATTCTTTTGAAACTGTTTTTGAGCATCAGGATGTTCCAAAAGCGTTTATTAATCGTTTTGAAGGAATTCTGGGTACGTCTACTATATTGGTTCCTCCTTCCATGGAGGATTGTTCGTTTGGTCACTCTCTATCGTTATCGGATTCTCTGCACTTAATCAGGCCGATTTCGGATATGGAAATAAAGGATGCATTGTTTGATATTGGGAATGACAAGGCTCTAGGACCTGATGGGTTTTCGTCAAAATTCTTTAAAGCGGCTTGGAGTGTGGTAGGTAGGGATGTTCTCATTGGGATTCATAATTTCTTCTATTCTGGAACTTTGGAATATCAGCTGAACCATACTCTATTTTGTCTTGTCCCGAAGGTTCCTAATGCTTCTTGTGTTACTTATTATCGGCCCATTGCCTGTTGTAATGTGTTGCTGAAATGTATCAGTAAAATTATTGCTGAACGGATAAAAGGCTCTTTGGATGTTCTTATTAGCAAGGCCCAATCTGCGTTCATCCCTGGGCGTCAGATCACTGATAATATTTTAATGGTGCATGAACTTGTTGCTGGTTATCAAAAATCTGAAGGGGAACCAAAATGTGCGTTTAAGATTGACATTCAGAAAGCCTGTGATACATTTCACTGGCAATTTCTTTTAGAGATGCTAAAGGGAATGGGTTTTCATCCAGTTATGATTAATTGGATAAAGACTCTAATCACTTCGCCTTCTTTCTCTATATGTGTTAATGGATGGCTAGAGGGTTTCTTTCATGGTAAGCGGGGCATTCGTCAAGGGGACCCTTTATCTCCTTACTTGTTTACTGTGGTTATGGAAGGTCTTTCGTTGCTTCTTTCAAAATGTATTGAGGAGGAGGCAAATTTTGCGTACCATCAAGGATGTGCTGAGATCAAGTTAACTCATTTATGCTTTACGGATGATTTGTTTATTTTTTCTCGAGGGGATACTACCTCAGTGGAAGTTATCAAGCGTGCTCTCCAATTGTTTGAAGAACGTTCGGGTTTGTCTCCGAGTCTGGAAAAAAGTGAAGTGTTTTTAATGTGGGGTTGGAGGTTCAAAATCGTATTCGTAATAGCTTACCTTTTCGGCCGGGGGTATTTCCTATTCGCTACCTGGGATTCCCTCTATCCCCAGTTCGATTGAAGGTACGTGATTTTAATCCCCTTGTGCAAAAGCTAAAATCTCGACTTTTGAATTGGAAGAACAAATTCCTTTCCTATGGAGGAAGACGACAGCTTATCCTCTATGTTCTTCAGTCTATGCAAACCTATTGGATGTCGGTATTTCTTGTACCAGCAACCACAATCCATGAAATTGAGCAGCTGCTTCGTAATTTTTTATGGAATAAAAYGGAGGGTGAGCTGGGAAAATGTCGAGTTKCTTGGGATAGGGTTTGCTTGCCTATTCAAAATGGGGGTCTTGGTATGAAAAGACTAGCGATTTGGAATCGGTGCTTACTTTTCAAACATATTTGGGATATTTTGACTCGCAGAAATACCATGTGGGTCTCTTGGATTCAGTCTCATTRTATTCGGGGCCGAAATKTTTGGGTAATCAAGAAGAGGAATGAATGGTCGTGGATTCTCYGRAGCCTTTTAGACTTAAGATCTCATTGTAGGCGATTTTTTATCTACAATGTGGGAAATGGTTTATCTACGCATGCCTGGGAAGATACGTGGAGTGACTTTGGTCCCCTTATTCAATTACTKTCTTATAGATTCATAAATGGTCATGGYTTTCGTAATAACTCCACGGTTTCTGATGTAATGCATCGTTTTGGCACTAATTGGCCGGTGGAATGGATACAACAATACCCTCAGCTGCAAAGTATTATGATACCTTCTCCCAGCCAAATGGAGGATACGGTCAGATGGCTTGATGCTAAACTTTCTCGGGGAAATTTTGAAGTCAATGTGGCATGGCAAACTGTTCAAGAAGTGAGGCCGATTGTGCATTGGTACAAGCTGGTATGGAATAAAGCATACATAACTAAACATGCTCTTTGCATGTGGATGGCTTGTCAGAATAAATTACCAACACAAGATCGTATTAGTCAGTGGAAGCATGAACCACCGGATTTGAAATGTGTGTTCTGTAAATTAGTGATTGAAACGCACAATCACTTATTTTTCRAATGCAATTACTCAAGTAGTATTTGGGAAGTCATTAAAAASGAGGTGGGGTTAACGAACTGTTTGAACAATTGGGAGGATATTCTTAATAGAGGTTTAGCTCAAAGATGGAAATCTTGGTCTACGGTTCAAAAACTTGGTATATCGGCCACAGTATACCATATCTGGAGGGAAAGAAACAGGAAGTTCTTTGACAACTTCAATCATACTGGGGACAAAGTTGTAGCGGAGATCAAGATGCAGATTCTTCAACGTATGGCTTGGAAGACTAGGAAAAAGCTGACGACAACAAATGCTGTGTGATTTTGTGGGTGGTGTAGTTTCTCGGTTTGGGAATTTGTGGGTCTTTTTCGCCTTTTATTCTTCGGCTTGCTTTATCTTTATGTTTTGGTGTACTTCTCTTTGTCATTTTTGGCTTCTTATGGCTTGGTTTGTGAGTCAAAGTTGCCGTAGTTTTTCTTGCTGATTAGCTTTGTAACGGTTCCGCTTTTATTGCTTTTATAAAATTGTCTGGGGAATTTCCCCTTTCAGTATACCCATTAAGGTTTGATCAAACTAAATATGACCCAATTAGTGTCATTTTGACCCAATT
Organism: Cynara cardunculus var. scolymus; assembly: GCF_001531365.2. Lineage (NCBI taxonomy): Eukaryota > Viridiplantae > Streptophyta > Magnoliopsida > Asterales > Asteraceae > Cynara > Cynara cardunculus. The sequence continues at coordinate 12,477,012 of NC_037537.1, read as the reverse complement.
ATAAAGAAATGGGCCAATTAAACCAATTTGGGTCCAATTGGATTAATTATGATCCATTTATTGTCATTTTGACATGAATGCCTCGATTAAAAGAAGTAGGCACATTCTACCTACTAGGACCAAATAGATCAATTAGGACTCTTAAGCACCACTATGCCTCAATTAGTCGCATTAACGTCTAGTTATACTAATTATGGCTCATTTAATATCATATTGACTCAGCTAGACTCCTCAAAGAGAGGTGGGGCACTTAGTTTGTGTCATTTTGACCCAATTGGACTCCTTAAGGATAAATAGCACATTATATCCACTAACACGAAATGGACCCAATAAGGGACCATTAAGACCCAT
>NC_037537.1:12470072-12476561 GCF_001531365.2 Cynara cardunculus var. scolymus | reverse complement strand
AAAAATTATTTGGAGTGCTTGGCATTATATAAGACGATCCGGTTCATTACGGGTCACAACAGTGTTTTCTACGCAACCTACCGGGATTTCTAACTACTTAAGCTCTAAACGYKCTACTTGAGAGATAATAATATTTCTAAAGTGCTATCTAGCTACTAACCTGGTATTTAAATTTTCGGATGTCACATGAGAAATGAGGAAAGGGTATCATACCAGGCATGAGGAGCCTGTTTTAACCCATAAAGATCTTTATCCAACCTGTAGACATGGTTTGGATACTTAGGGTCCAAAAACCCTAGAGGTTGTTTAACATAAACTTCCTTTTGAAGTTTCCCATTTAGGAAAGCGCTCTTTACATCCATTTGGTAGACCTTAAAGTCTCTATGGGCAGCAAAGGCTAGAAAGAGTCGAATTGCTTCGAGTCTAGCCACTGGTGCGAAGGTCTCATCATAGTCGATCCCTTCTTCTTGTCTATAACCTTGAGCAACAAGTCGAGCCTTGTTATGGGTAACCACACCATCTTCATCCACCTTATTGCGATAAACTCATTTGATGCCTATCACTGATTTGTCAGATTAACGTGGGACAAGGTACCAGACTTTGTTCCTATCAAACTCAATGGGCTCCTCTTGCATGGCAAGGACCCAACTAGGGTCAGAGATAACATCATTGATTTTCTTGGGTTCAACTAAAGAAAKAAAGTTGACAAAGAGACATATATTACCTAGACCACGACGAGTCTTGAAACCTGCATCTGGATCACCAAGAATTTGATGAATTTGATGGTCTTTTGTTCATCGTTGAGTCGGTAGAGGAATTTCATCTGAGTAGGTAAGTTCAGGAACAGAAGATGAGGCTTAAGTTGCAGTATCTTCAGCAATAGGAACTATCGCCAAAGGAGCCTCAGATTCAGCGACTGAAATAGATTCAGATACTGAAGGCATTTCATTTACTGATTGATTAGCGTTTGAAGTAGAAGGAGGAATACAGCTAATGGGCACGACATCGATTTCTGAAGAAGATGCGTTAGAGTGACTAGCTGTAACTAGAATGATAAGTGGATCATCTTCAGCTTCAGGGGATTCAATGTTGAGAGGAGCACTGTAGGAAGCTTCAGGTTATCCATAGTGAGAGAACATCCAGTTTTTTAATTCATCTTTATCATTTAAGATGGGTTTTGAATTAGCTGATCGAGATTCGTCAAAAGTGACATGAATAGATTCCTCTATTGTTTGTCTTCGTTTGTTAAATACTCTGAAGGCTTTGGATACTGAAGAATATCCAAGAAAGATTCCTTCATCAGCTTTGGGATCGAACTTTCCAAGTTGGTCGCGATTGTTGAGAATGAAACAAGTACAACCAAATATATGAAGAAAACTTATAGAAGGCTTTCTTCCATGAAAAAGTTCATAGGTTGTTGTTACAAGAATTATATAAAATAAATCTCTCAGACTGTTAACAGATGGAGACTAGTGCAAGTATACACTCATCAACCCACTATCGTCTTTTACAAGTAATAAAGTGGTAAAAATACCGAATATCGTCCACGGAGAAAAAGGAATAAAAGTTCGTTGTAATAGTAAAAATAAAGATACGATTTCAGATGGTGAATTCGAGGAAATATTTTTGGTGAGTTGATTAAACACTACTTCTGTGAACAAGTTTTAAAAGAGAGCTTAGGGTGTAGGGATTCATTAAGATATTAAACCAATTTAAAAGTAGACAGCATGCTACAGCATGGTTCTATAGCATGCTTTATAAATAACTTATCTTTACAACTAATAGCTTCTTTAAGGTACTCTCTCGATATATAGAATGGCACACAGTCACATATCCAACCCTCATATCTCTATGTAAGGCTGGGGTCCCGACATTGGCTCAAACTATTCCTTTTATAAGCTAAATGGAGCGAAAACGAGGCTCCTCGATTCTAAGCAACTCTCTCGAGCCTACTTCCATGTCATTCAAGTTGACATGTGCTTGTTGGTTTATCTCTAAATCCAACACACTATAACACTTTTAAACAAGTGATCAACTTGTCCATGGATGATGTTTTTACAATAAAAACTTGAATGACGTAGTTGTAAAGATTTATGATTTTTATTTCCACAAACGGAACCGGTCTTTATCTTAACTTCACCCAACACCCAAGCTATATTTTTAGCCTAACATGCTTAAAAAATTAATTGCGTAAATAATAATGCATAAGAAAGAAAAATAAATAAAGTAGAAGAAATAATTGGTAAGCGTAATTATAAAAGCGTCTAAAAATACTTTACACTAGCAAAATTAATTGCAATAATAATAATAATAAAGCATGAGAAGTAGAACACAAGAGAAGAAGAGAAAGTGGAAGAAATAAATGTAAAGATGGATTCGTAAAAGATACTTAAAATATTTTAACTACTAATATTAATTGCATAAATTATAAAGCATAATAAGGAGAACTTAAGAAAAGATGACAAAAGAAATAAACGTAAGGAAGGAATTATAAGGAAGAAGAATACTTGCAACTACTACTTTATACCAAAAGAACCAAACTACATCAAGTGTTTACTATGATTGTTTGCATACAAATTGCTTACTTCTAAAGCCAAGCCTCCCCCCTTTATATAGTGGAGGAAGGTAGGGTAAAATCCAATGGGTAAAAACTTTTACCCACTTTTTTATACAAAACCATGGGCAAAACCAAAACCACCTAGAAGATGCCAAAAATCAGATCTTGAATTCGTCTTATAAGATCTTGAAAGCTGCAGGAGATGTGCTGCCAAAAAGGGAAGAAGTGACCTCAAAAGATTCCCGTATTATTCTCAAGAATGCCCCTAGATCGTTCTGCAGCACATGATGTAGCATGCTTTAGCCAAGTACTTAGAAACAAAGCTATTTTCCCCAAAAATTAACGCACATCCAAGAAGTAAACATGTTTATCACATCGCTTTAGCTCCAATATAAAAAGATAGAAAAACAAAACAAAAGACTCAATTTGTGGAATTTGGGAAAATAAAATGGGTAAATAAAGTGAAGAAAAAGTGTAAAAGTATCAAATAAATTGATACTTATCAGCTGTCTTCTTGAATCTTTTCACGATCAGCGATCGATTTTGAGTGAAACAAGCGGTGTTGACAGCTTCAGCCCATAATTGAGTAGGGAGATGGGATTCGCTAAGCATTGATCGAGTAGCCTCAATGATTGTTCAATTTCTCCTTTCAGCGACCCCATTTTTGAGGAGTCCTCACTGAAGAAAAGTTGTGAGAGATTCCCTTGTTCTCAAAGAAGTTATCCATAGTACTATTTTTGAATTCAGTGCCATGGTCACTTCTAATAGATCGTACCTTGATATTGTCGAGTACTTCTATTTTCTTGATGAACGAAATGATTTCTTCAGGTGCTTCATCTTTGGATCTGAGGAAAAAGACCCAAGTGTAACTGGAATACTCATCAACTATGACAAGTGTAAACTTCTTTCCAGCTATGGATTGCACATTGACTGGACCAAAGAGATTCATATGCAATAGCTGAAGAGGTGCAGTCACTGAAGAGATTTGCTTAGACTTAAAGCTAGCTCTTGTGTGTTTTCCTTTTTCGCATGCTGAGCAAAGAGATTCCTTTGCAAAAGAATGTTAAGGAAGACCAGTGACAAGATCATTTCTTGACAGCTCACTGAGTGTCTTGAAGTTGAGATGAGAAAGTCGTTGGTGCCATAGCCAGTTAATGTCTAACGAGGCTTTAGAGAAGAAGCAGTTGTTCTTAGTGAGAGAGGAATTCATATTGATGATATATACATTCTCTAGGCAAGAACCGGTTAAGGCAACCTTATCATCTTTGTCAAGAACGTGACATGAATTCTTCGAGAATTTTACTGTGTAGTCTTTATCACACAGTTGACTGATGCTAAAAAGATTGTGCTTTGGTCCTTCAACATATGCAACATGTTTGAATGTTGTTACACCATTGGTTAATATACCAAAACCTTTAGTATATCCTTTTCCGTTTCCACCAAAGATTACGGAAGGTCCTTTTTCTTCCTTGAAATGAGTTAGCAGAGATTTGTCTCCAGTCATATATCTTGAACATCCGCTGTCAAGATACCATATATCTTTGACGTTCTGCACAAGGAAATAATTTAAGAATGCTATTGTTACCCAGCTATTGGGGTCCAGCGTTGTTAGAGGCATCATCCACTGGTGCTGAAGAATAAGTATCAGCAGATGGCATCACTAAACCTGAAGAGGCTTGAGCGGAAATAAGAACATCCTCTGACACTACTAAAGTAGTTTCAGTAGAAGTCTTCACTGAGCCTGATGAAGAGGCTTCAGTGGTGGGAATTACAACGTCTGATGCTGAAGACTTGTCAGCAGGAGTTGTATTCGCTGAGCCTGAAGAAGAGGCTCCAGCGGTTTGCTATACTTTGGTTGCTTTTGCAGCCTTAGTGGATGATTTCGCGTTGGTTGATTTCTTAGCCTTGGCTACTTTCTTGCCCTTAGCTGGTGAACCAGCCTTGGCGGCAGAAGGACACTTGCTGACAATATGTGTTTTTTCACTACAATGTTTGCACTTCCTAAAGCTGAAGGTAGCTTTAGAGCTAGAAAGTATCAGATTAGAAGAGGGACCAGCTCCAAGGATTCCTTTCTCATTGGTTCTAGGAGGAACCTTTGAGGCTTTGGATTCCTAAGGTGAAAAGTTCACCTTGAGCTGAGACTTGGATTTCTGAGAGGGTTCAAATTTTCTAGTCCCTGAAGAAGAAGCTTTACAAGCTGAAGGAATAGACCTTGATCTATTGGACTTGTTAGACTTCTTAGGAAGAGGTGCTGTGATAATGGATTTACCTTTGTCTTTGCAACCAGAACTCGAAGAAGTTCCTTCAAGATGAATCTCAGTAAAAGAAGACTGAGAGGAAGAAGTGTTACGAATAGAAGAGACGAAGGTACCAAACTTGAGCATGGACCTGTCTGTATTCTTCTTGATCATAGGAGAATCCTAGACCAGTCGTTATCTTGGCGGGGATTTGAGCGTTGATGATCTCAGAGGCTTTGAGAGAAGCTTTGCACCACCCTTCAATGAGCCTTCTCAGCCTTAAGTTCAGCGATTGCTCGCTCACGCTCAACGATAGCCTTTTCGCGTTCAACGATGATGGCTTGGTTTACAATGACCTGATCCTTAAGATTTTCCTCAACAAATGTCAGCTCTTTGATCTTAGAATGGCAAATCTTCAACTGTTCTTGAAGATCAAGATTAAGCATTTCTGCTTTAGATTTACCATTAAGGGCATTGTAAAGATCCACCGTCAACATATCTAGTGCGGATAGGCTAGAGGAAGAAGAGGGTTCATTCAGGATACATACCTGAGTAGTAGAAGAGGTGGATGGCTCAGAAGAAGTAGATGCTCTTGAAGACTCTTCATTTGCATCTTTGGCCATCAAGCAAAGATAGGTTGTATCTTCCTCGTCTGAAGATGATTCATCGGATGAATAAGCCCAATCATGCTCTTCAGCGATAAGACCTTTCGCTGGTTGTTCTTCACCTTCTTGTACTTCTCCTTCAGTTTTAAGTACTTTTCATCCTTGGTCTTGAAGGAGGATGGGGTTTTGGAAGATGGCGTCGCAGCTTTCTTTGATCTGCATTCACCTGCAAAATGTCCAAGGCGGTGACAATTGTAGCAGACTACTGAGGCCTTGTCTATTATTTAAGACTTTGACTTTTTCTTAATGGTCAGCAAGGGAGATCTGCGGTAGTTGCTTTTGCTGGTGAATCTCCTAAGAGATTTAGTTAAAAGCGCCAGGGATTCATCAAAATCTGCTAGATCAGATTCTGGAATATCCTCAGAGTTAGAAGAGTCTATCTATGTAATAACAACAGGAGGAAGAGAAGAAGTAAAAGAAGTAGAAGGGGTATCAATTGAAGTAGCTTCAGCGATCAAAGCTAAAGGAGAGCTTTTCATTTCTCTGGAATCTTTGACTAGATTTCTCTTCAGTTGAAAAGATTGCTCATGATTAAGCAAAATCCCGTAGAGAGTAGAGAGAGAGAGAGAAAAAGAGGACATGTCATTGGATATCTTAAGACACATGAAAAAGGTGTCCCAAGACTCAGGAAGACATTCCATAAACTTAGTTAACGTTTCAGAGTTGGAATATTCCCTGCCTACAGCCCTTAGATCAATAAGGAGACAATTAAAACATTGTTGTACTTCAGACATCGTTTCAGTCTTTCCACAGAGAAAGCTTTCGTATTTCCTTACTAAATTGATCTTTCTAGTTTCTTGAACCTGAGTGGTTCCTTCATATTGATCACAAAGTGTGTCCCACATGGATTTAGAAGTCTTGAGCTTCATCACAGAGTGATAAATCTCGTCGGGAAGAGACATAGCTATTATTAGGGGTGCTCACGGCCCTGGTTGATCGGTTTGGAGTCGTTTTAACAACCCAACCCAATGTTGGCAGTTTGAAAATTTTCAACCCAACCCAACCCAAACAAAAGTTCAACCCAACCCAA
>NC_037537.1:12466686-12470062 GCF_001531365.2 Cynara cardunculus var. scolymus | reverse complement strand
ATAAAGGAAACTTTCCTTTAAAATACGACCGACCATTCAAGATAATATGCAAGTTCATCAAATATTTAGATATTACAATAAAAATGTTTAAACCAAATGATAATACATCAATCAACAACAATAGTTTTAGACGTTTCCAACCTCGATGCTTTCGCTTTCTTGACGTTGAGGTTGGTCATGTCATGATTGTCATATACAATTCAACGCTAAAGTTAAGGTCGGGTTCATCGGGTTGTCGGGTTGGTCGGGTTTTTTTGGGCCTGACCCGATTCCAACCCAATAAGGTCGGGTTGGCTAATTTTTTTATCGATCATGCATCAGGTTACCTTGGGTTGGGTTGGTCGGGTTCATCGGGTTTTTGAGCACCCCTAGCTATTATTGACCTAGCGCGAGTGTCTATAGCTATTTTCTTCTTGTCTTCATCACTCCACTGATGAGGGAGCTTTGGAATCTGTCGTTTAGAAATTGCATCAGTCGTAGCTGTTGCTGAAATAGCCGGAGAAATAATAAATGGTACATATGGTCCATTTTCTAAATAATGTGGAATTTCAGGATCCACACCTTCTAGAAAGAAGGACATCCAGTTCTTTCATAGACTGAAGTTGTCACGGACAAACCGGGGAGGTTTGGCAAGAGAGCCATTGTCTTGTGTGTGTGTGTTTGTGATTTGCAAAGCCATTTGAAAACAGTAAAGTTATCTAGAGAAGAAGATAAAATAATGCAGAAAAACAACTAAACAACTTAGAAAAGATAGAACACTGCTCTGATATCACTTGTTGGTCCATTGAGGGTCTACAAGATATGTATAATAGTTTGTAGAAGGGGGGATGAATACAAACACAGTATTTTCAAATTTAAAATGTATATTGATAAGAAAAGATCAATACAAATTTTACAAGACTGTTTGCGGAAAGATAAGGTAAGAAAACATATCTAAACAATCTTTGGTTACACACAGAATCTTAGCAAATGAGAAATGAAATGTTGTAAAGAAAAGTTATTTTACTTAAGCTCTAGAATACTTAAAGTGAGAATTGGGTTAAGAGAGTGTTGTGCGCACTCTGCATGGAGAAGAAACACTTCTATTTATACTCAATGCATTAAATGTTCATTTAATGCAATATGGTAGGGTTAGAGTGCGTGTTAAGCCTTAAGAGGAAGGCTTGTCCTTTCCTACAGTGAATAGTGCAAAAAGCCTATTCATGAGCAGACATCCTTACCTAAAGTTGGTGGGTAATAGAGTCAACTAGTCGGCTCCGTATCGTACTAACATTTAGAAAGGGTATGGGTTTGTCCTTTGTGTTCATAAGGACAAGACAACAACAATCGTGCTTAGTAAGCTTCCTTTGATCGTTGAATGCTGGAATAACCTGGAGGTCTCTTCAGTATTCGCTGAGGCTTGAGCAGTCTTCACACATATGTAGACATGCTTGTAATCACTGAGTACCGCTTCAGATCACGTACTCGTCAGCCTCTAATCTTCAGTTTTAGTCTTCGACTTTGGCTGAAGGTTCTTAGGTGTGAGTGTTGTCTTCTTAAAGTATCGCTGTCTCTGATTGAATTACAATACAAGTTCTTCAGCGATCACTGAACATACTCAGTGATGATTGCTTGAACTGAAAAGACAAAAACATAAATACAACATATAAGTGAAAAGGGATTATCATCAAATCACTGAGAGAGAGGATCAACACGTTCCCTATGCTTTAGCCACAGGTTCTATCATGTACACAAGGTCGTCCCTGGGGGAGGGAGGGCTGGGCACCTGCCCAGGGCCCAAAAAGTTTAGGGGCCCGATTTTTTTTATATTATTAGGTTTAGAAAAATTAATTAAAAAGGATCAAGCTTAAGCCCAAATATACAAAATAGAGAGGCCCAAAATTTAATAAAACAGATAGAGAGGCCCAATTCAAGTGTCCAATTCATTATGAGAGCGAGAGCAACGAGGCAAGTTCTTGAGCGGCCGACTTCTTGAGCGAGTGCAACGAGAGCGAGTGAGCGATTTTGACGAGCCGACTACCGACGATTCGTCTACATGCAATGATGCGATTGAATCGATTCCAACAATCCAACAGTATCTCGGCAAGCGGCTCAATGGGCGATTTAAGGATGAAGTTTCCGATGCATCGCCGTCGACTTCTCAATCAATTCTAGCTTATATGTGTAATGTGTTATGTTAATTGTTATGATTTTGGGTTCACTGCTTCTCAGTTCTGTTCTGATTTCGAGTTCAAGATTCAAGTTTTATTTCAATTGTTGTTCAAGTTCATCATCATTCACTCGGCGGGGTTAGGGCAGCAACAAAAAGGTATCTATTTATGTGCACAATTTCTTTTTATTTGCCACAAGCATTAGTTAGATCACTATTTAGGAGTTTGGGGAAGATATAACATATATCTAAGATAAATTTTAAAATATTGTATTATTGTTTTCCCCATTAGCTATCCTATTATTTCAGGTGTATGATACGTTATTTAAATTTTAAATATTGTTTTCCCTTCTTCTAAGATAATGGTGCAACATCTGGACAATTGCTTCTCCTTCCTTATTAGTTATTAACTGTGTTGATGCAACCAAATTCGAAGGTTCTGTTTTGGGAATCCAATCCTTTCCTTTATCACTCCCACCCAACATCATAAACATTTCCATGGCCTTGTCATTTGTCAATTGTCATGATGTCATCATCAACCATGAACCACTATCACCTACCCTGCAAAAAAGATGGGCATTTGGGTTGATTCAGGCTCAACCTTGTTTGGGACTTGTTGGGGGAATTGATATTTAACAAATATTAATTGGTATTTAGCAAATTTGGCGTAATTTATATACATAATAACATAATACATGATTGACTTATTTGCTTACTAATTGTGTTCCAACTTTTTTAAATGATAGACTATAATTTATTGAAAAAAGAAGTTGACTCCTTCATTCTTCGGTATTCCATAATCCAAACTCAGATTCAAACACTCAGGTGCCTTTGTTCATCTTTATATTGATTTTGTTGAATTGTTGTGATTTTTAAACATTGATCATGTTGCCTAAAAAGTATAAGTACTTGTCTGGAAGTGAGAAAAGGAAAAAAAAAAGAAAGTTAGTTGAACAATTGAAACAATGACAAAAAGGAGTCATGGATAAGTTTGTAATGACTGTATGTTCTTCTAATCAAGAGTTAGATGACTTAGATGAACAAGATGTTGAGCATCCAAATATGAGTGAAGATAATGAAAAGATTGACGGTGTGAGTGAACATGAGGTCCCCAATAATATTGAAAAATTATCCATTGATGAACAATCAATTCCGTTTTTTGATATTTGTGATCCAAGAAATTGGGATAATCTTGATACTAAATCAAGAGACATCCTAGTTGAAAAA
>NC_037537.1:12442647-12466111 GCF_001531365.2 Cynara cardunculus var. scolymus | reverse complement strand
CATTCAAAATCATGAAGTTCATTATCATTATCTTGGCCCTAGAATTCAAAATGAGTTAATTTCTCTTTTGGCTCATAATGTTAAAAGTTCTATCATGAAAAATATTAGAGCTGCTAAATATTTTTCTGTAATTCTTGACTGTACACCTGATGTGAGCCATCAAGAGCAAATGAGTTTAATCATACGATGCGTGAATATGTCCGGTGATAAAATAAAAATAGAAGAGTATTTATAGAGTTTTTAAATGTTAATGATACATCTGGTTTAGGGTTGTTCAGTGAATTATTAGATGTACTTAAATCTCTCGATCTTAGTGTTGATGATGTGAGGGGTCATGGTTATGATAATGGTTCTAACATGAAGGGAAAACACCAAAGGGTACAAAATCAATTACTTGAAGTTAATCCAAAAGCGTTATATATGTCATGTGCTTGTCATAGTCTTAATCTTACTCTTAGTGATATGGCCCATTCTTGTGTTAAAGTTGTTTCATTTTTTGGAATTGTTCAACACATATACACATTATTTGCTAGTTCTACAAAAAGGTGGAAGGTGTTACTTGATAATGTGTCAAACTTAATTGTAAAATCTTTGTGCAACACACGTTGGGAAAGTAGAATAAAAAGTGTCAAGACAATTAGATTTCAAGCTCCTCAAATAAGATCGACTTTACTTGAATTATGCAAATCATGTGATGATGCCAAGACGAAAAGTGAAGCAGAAAGTTTGGTCAGTGCAATTGAAAATTTTGAGTTTTTACTTGGTATGGTTATTTGGTATGATGTTTTATTTGCAATAAACATGGTTAGTAAAAAGTTGCAATTGAAAATCTATGTGCATTAATGCTACCATGGAACAATTTGAAGGTGTAGTGAAGTATTTTGAAAAGTATAGGAAGGAAGAGTTTGCATCAAGATTGGATACTGCTAAAACAATAGCATGTGAAATAAATATAGATCCTACATTTTTAATTAAACGTCGTATTATTAGGAAAAAACAATTTGATGAAAATAACAGTGAAGAAGAAATGCTAGCATCGGAAGATGAGGCTTTTAGAATTAATTACTTTCTAACCACTGTGGACATGGCAATTTCTTCATTGAATAACAGAGTTGAACAATTAAAGAAATTCGAAAGTATTTTTGGATTCCTATTCGATTCTAATAAACTAAAGTCATTGGATGAAAATGAATTGATGAGATATTTTGTTCATTTTGGTGATACCTTTTATCATAATATTGTGGCGGATGTGGATGTAAATGATCTTTATTCTGAATTAAAGGTGTTGCAGGTGACTTTGCCAAATAAATCAATGACGGCAGTTGAAATTCTTGAGTTTGTCAAAGTTGTAAATTGCTACCCTAATGTTTCGGTTGCTTATTGAATTATGTTGACAGCATCTGCGGAAAGGAGTTTTTCAAAATTGAAGTTATTGAATACGTACTTGAGGTCATCAATGTCGCAAGAAAGGTTGAATGGATTGGCAATATTGTGCATTGAAAAAGACATGCTTGATAATATTGATTTAGATGCTATTATTGATGATTTTGCTTCCAAAAATGCTCGAAGAAGTTGTTTTGTATGAATTAGATGCTATTATTGATGNGAAGAAGTTGTTTTGTATGAATTAGATGCTATTATTGATGATTTTGTATCCAAAATACTCGAAGAAGTTGTTTTGTATGAATTGTTAGTATTATTGTATGAAAGTTTTTTTTGATGATTAAAAACATTTATTTATGATTTTTTGTACATATAGAGGGCCAAAAATTCACAAATCGCCCAGGGCCCAAAAAATGTCAGAAACGGGCCTGCATGTACACCATGTAATGTACTAGACCGGATGTCTTATATGCCCTAAACATGACGAGAAGATATCAGTGAAACCTAGCTAATGTTCACAAGTTTGCAGTAAAGAGTATTCTATAGTATCTAAAGAAAACTAAAGATATGTTCTTACTGCATGACGGTCAGGAAAAAGATCTGTATGTCCAAGGGTATACAAATGCTAGTTTCCAAACCAAACTTGATGACTTCAAATCGTAGTCGAGATACATGTTTGTGTTAAACAATGGTGTTGTAAGATGGAAAAACTACAAACATAATAGCATATTCGACTACAAAATTGGCAGATCCTCTCTTAAAGCCTATGAGTCAGAGCAAACATGATGTTCACTCTAGTGCAATACGATTGAAGTTGTTGCAAAACTTTGATTTGATCTAAAATTTTAGTAAACTGTATTTGAATAATAAAATAGTCATGATCCTATCTGTTTTGGCATATTGTATTACATTAAACATTTCTATGTTCATTATTAGCATCTTTAAATATCCTTAAATAAATATGATGATCATATTATTTGAAGTTGTCCATGATTGGTTATTACCGAATACTGGTGATAAATACATATCATTGTGAAATCTAATCAACTCTAAATAGGAAGTGCATTGGGTGCAACCAGAGTCACATGCGCCTGTCCGGGGGACAAATGTTGGACAAGACCCACAGTTAAGATCACCTCATAACTCGACGTCATAAGGTGAGTCCTAAAATGGTAGACACTCTTATCCTCAAACATTAGATGTGCATAGGAACCAAATGCATAAAGAGTGTTATACTTTGATATAGTCTAACGTTACCCTTAACCAGGTAATCATAAGGGCTATATTGGGTATAACATGAATTGTGCATAAGTTGTGTACATGCAATATGGGATTTGTTCCTCTCAAGTTGAGAGAGATGTTTATGGGCCCCTCCATGGCATAAATTGATTTACATGGCCAGACATGTGGATTGGTTGAACTAATAGCATCTGTCTAAATGAAACATATTGGGATCGAAAAACATAATCTTTAAACTATAAAGGATGAGATAGATCTATGCCTTAAGTTCAAAAAAAATTGTGAAGCAAAAAGATAAAGAAATGATATTAACATATGAATGATTGGATTAATCAGGTTGCTCGAGAGAAAAACACATTTACATTGCCTTAGGGGGTGACGTGTTGCTACACGAACCACCGTATGTATCGTATCGTGTGCAAGTGGGGGAATATAAGTTATTATATGCCAACGACATAATTTACACAAAGATACTGTTAAGGAGTATGTAAATCTATATGGTCGCACACAAAGAATATATTTGCTTCCAGTTGAAAGATTCCCAGAAAAGTCATGTTTGACAGTTAACTAATTATTTTTGAAGAGTAATTTTAAAATATGTGTCAAAATTTAATAATGATAATTACATGGTGTTATATGTAAATAGGTGTAATTATTAATGTTTTAGATAATTATATAAATTTTTACAGATAAATATCAAAACTTTATTTGAGTTATGGATCAACCGGGATGCAGTCAAACTAATTTTAAGTGATTCATAATTTTAGATTTGTCTATCAATTAAATAGAAAATAAATCTTTTTCTTTTTGGTGAAACATATATTAATATTAGGGTTCTTTGGGGTAGCATCCGGTGGGAGATCAACGTGTGTTTGTGTGTGGATCAACTATAGAGGAAAACACTGTTGGTTTCTTGATACATCGTCAGATAGGGGTGCTAAAAAACCCAACCAACCCAATCAACCCAACCTAATGCGAAATAACTCAACTTGAAGCAACCCGATGTCTAATCGAGTTGTAAGATCTTCAAACTATAGGGACTGAGTTAAATTAGGTTACTTTTATTTGAACACAACCCAACCTGATGAACCAAATATCCTTTTATTTTGTGGATTAATTATGATTATTAAGTTTATACTAATATGTATATTAGACAATTACACCATCACGTACCCTCTTCATATACATATATTTTTAATTTATTCTTCGTCTCTATATAACTCCTTTGTATATATGTTCAGTAACTGTGAACATATATATATATATATATATATGCAGATTGAGAAAATTAATTGAATGTGCTATACTTAAGATGTAAGAAATATGGATAAGTTATAATAGATGGTTGATGATGAAAAATAAATTACGAGTAGACTAGAGAAAACAACATATTCAACGTTAGGAGAATACTTTGATGTACCAAAGTATCAACACGACCAACCCGACCAACACGTACAATTTGGCTTGTACTTTGGGTTGGGTTGGGTTGGGTTGGGGTAAATATTGGGTCAGGTTGTTTAAATGCCTTCAACCCGATCAAGCCAACCCATGAGCACCCCTACTATCAGATACCTCGCTAGATCTAAAAAGGTACAATTCTGAATATCCTATGGTGTATGAGTATAATTAAATGCATCATTGAATCTGATTAGGTTTTAAGGATTATTTACTAGCTACTGACTTGGCTGACTCGGTCGACAGTCAACGTGTTTATCAAAGTCGAAATCTGACCACAATATTGACCGAAAACTTACCGGGCCAGCTCCAAAATGATGCTTACTCTAGTCAATTTCCACGTTTCCAGAGTATGCCCTTCCCAAAACGTGCAATTAGGTTTTCATCTATTTTATCGCTCCTCCTCCCTTCTCCCGCCTCATCGCTCCTCGTCCCTCCTCCCATGGATCATCGCTCCTCCTCCCCCTCATCGATCTTGGCTCTCTTCACACCATTGTGCTTCTCCTTATATGATTCATCTTTCTTTTTTTTTTGAAAAAATTTGTGCACCCTCTACTCTTTGAAGATCGATTTCTTTTATTCATGATTACCTGGATGACTCGTACATTTCTTCATTCATGATGAGTTTTCAGCTTCACTGATTTTATCATGTAGGCTTCTGGGTATTGGTTTTCTTGACTCATTTATTGATTTGTTTGGATTTTAACTTTCATGATATATATTTCTTGCCATTTTAGTGTTTAATTGAAAGGTAATAATTTAAACCCATGTGAACTTTACTCAATTTCCATATAATTATACTTTGATTGGAAGTTTGTTTCTATGCAATTCCCATAATAGTTGGATTCATCATTCCATAAATGGGTCTAAGGAATCACTCATATTTTCTTTTCAATTCCATATTTGCATAGTACCTAAAATCTAGGAGGATGGCCTAAAGAGACTAGAGGATAACTAACAGGTGATCATTTTGTAGTTCAAGGATGGTCTAAAGAGATTAGAGGATGGCCTAAATAGACTAGAGATATCTTTATATTGTTGACTTATTTCTTCTTAACATGTTTTATTGATACTGAACATCATACTTTTACTATGTTTTCTTTTGAACTTGTTTGAATCTAAATGTTATGTATAAACAATTATAATTTGATCCAAGTTATGCATTGGCTCTCCAAATCTAGATTGTCCATTTTGTCCACATTCTTACATGAGTTTTTATCTTGCAGAGGTTAGAGAAACTGTTACTTTTGGTGCTCAAAAGGGGATCAAGAAGGTTAGTTTACCTTTTCCCTGAGATTTACTTGTTAATCTTAAAGCTTTCACCAGGGGAACAATTCATGTGATGACTTGTTATCAGTAAATTATGTCCCCAAAATCAGCCCAGTCCACGGATCTAAGCAAAAGTGGAAACATTTGAATGTGTAATGTTATGCAACTATATATATTTCTCATACCATCCTCAACAAGTGGTATATTTTCACTTTTTGAGATCAAAGGGTAACTTTTATACATGTTTGCGATATTTGATATGAAGTTTAACTTAATGGGTAGATTTTGCCTCTGAAAGCTACATAATCCATGTAATTTTTTTAAACTGTTGAATTGGGTGTTCTTTGTTTTTGAATTGTTGAATTGGGTGTTCTTTGTTTTTAGATTTTTTATGCTATGTATATACATGTTTTCATATTTATTGTACTTGAGCATTTCTTTACACAAAGAGGCCATTGTTGGTATCATGATTATATATAAAACATCCAAGTCCAGCAACACCCATGTTTGTTATCATTTATTTCATGGTTAATATGTTAGTCGAATAAACTTAAGCATATAATCATATATCAAGAATCGGAATTGTGTGCATTATTTTGTTAATAATTTCATAGTTAATAAATGGTTTTTGTTACGCCAACAAGTAAAAATAAAGAAGCCAACTTCTTCTTTGCTCCTTTTCTTTCTTCTATCTTTTTCTCTTTTCTATTGTCATTATTTTGTTATTATGTTCTTTCAACAAAAAATAGATTTTTTTGCATTCGAATTTATAAGTAAGTTTAACGTATTGGGTAGGTTTTGCCTATGAAAGCTACATAATCCATGTAATTTTTTAAATTGTTGAATTGGGTGTTCTTTGTTTTTAGATCTTTTGCGATATGTATGTACATATTTGTTATTATGGTCCCATATTTCTTCTCCTTAAATGTAAGAATGGTCTTTAATTTTTATTTATTTATAATTTCTAGTGTCTTTTGATCATTTCTTGATATGATTACTTTAAAATTCAGTTATTATCGTCAATATTTTTTGGTTTCCTGTATGTGTTTTTTGTTTTTGTTGTACACTTTGTTTATTGAAAACATGATGGAAAAAAAGAGCTTGGAATGTTTGGGTCTTTTTGACATATGTATGGATTTCATATGATGTATCATCTGAACCCAAAAAATTGAGGGTTAGTTGGAAAGAAAATGTGGTAAAAACCTTTCTGGAGTCTTGTCAACAAGAGATGTCCATGAATAGAATTCAAGGCGGCAGCCTTAGGCTGCACACATGGAATAATATAGTGAAAACATTAAAAAGCACTCACAACTTCATTGTCAATCAAAGACAAATGAATAATCACTATGATTATTTCAGAGGGAAATACGCGATATGGTCTAGACTAAGGAATAAAATATGTAATGTCTATAACCCAACAAACAACATAGTCAATCTATTTGAAGAGGAGTGGAAGGTAGAGGCAATGGTCAATTCCTTTTCTGGTTTTCTAGTATTAATTTTCTTATATTTTTCTTTTAGTTATATGTTTTTACCTTTTTATAAATAGTTGAGTAAATATGCTCACAAGTTGAGAATGCACCATTACTTTATCCTAATCTTCGTATGCAATTTTCTTATGGAGTGGTGGCCACGAGTATGGGAACTTAGGGACCTTGGTCTAATTCTCATAACCCTTCGCGTGTTGCTAATGTTTTTAACCTGCCTTTAGTCGTTGATGATCAAGGCTTGGATACCACACAAGCACCTCCTATTTCAGATCAAACACCTCCTATTTCAACTCAAACCACTTAATTCAACTCAAGGACCTTCTAGCTCGACACAAGAATGTTTCTCTCGTTCTTAAACCATAAAACAGAAAGCTAATCAACTATTGGTAAGGGAAGATGAGTTGGCACATGTGGTGACACATGTAAAAACCATTTTTGACAAACCATCTAAGGACGATGATATGGATGCTTGTATGTCGAAATTGGAGAAACTTGGTTGGCAATAGCCTGTTGTATGACATCACACTTTTTCTTTTTAGTCAAAACAGAGATTATAGAAGAATTTGGCTACGTTTGAAGGATGAGGGGTGTGAGTCATGGGTTAACTTTATGGCACGCCAACTTAACTTATAACAAACAGGTAATGTTTGATATTGATGCGGTATTTAGACTGACGTTGTATCGACGAATATGAAACTTTGTCACTTTTTGGTGTTTTATATGGACTATGGAACTTTATCGCTTTTGGGTGTTTTGTATGGACGAGTATGAAACCTGATCACTTTTTGGTGTTTTGTATGAACGAGTTTTGGAACTTTAATATGTTCAATTTAATATTATGTCACTCTTTATTGTTGATTGTTTAACTTGATATTTTTGTTGTTGTAATTGTATATTAAAGATCTATGTCATGCATGAAACATAGCACAATGTTTTTTATATTTTGTATATGCAAGGTTATATGGATCGTAATCAGTTAATGATGATTGTAGTGATTGCATATTGGTATTTGAGAAGAAGAACTGAAGCAAGAATGGAAAGAAGAGAAAGAATAAGAGATAACAATTCAAATTTGACCGGACATGCGTATACACAAGAATTATTACATGGGTCTAATACGCAATATCATGAATTGATGTCTCTATCTCGTGATTCTTATATACTCTCCAGTGACCATTTTAAACAAAACAATTGGTTGCAATCTAGTAGTGGTATAAGTGTCGAAGAGAGGATGACAATGTTTTTAAGTATTGTTGGTCATAATGAACGTTTTAGAATGGTCAAACGTAGATTTCAACATTCCACACAAACTATTCATATATGTTTTCATGAAGTGCTAAATGGAATGATCGAATTCGAAAGAGAAGTCGTAAGACCAACGTTCTTTGATGGAACTTTGAACATGTCAGAGAGAGTCAGAAACCTTAAAGATATATTTACGGTATGTTATTTGTCTTGATACTTTGTAAAACATGAGAAGTTCTTATGATATTATTATATAAAATTTGTGGTTTTCTTACAGGGGCTATAGGCGCACTAGATAGAACTTTGATACATGCGGTTGTGCCTATAAATCAACAAGCAAGATATAGAGGAAGAGGTTATTGCTTTCAAAATGTTTTAGCAATGTGCGATTTTAACATGATATTCACATATGTTTGGTTGCTGGATGGGAAGACATTGCAAATGACGCGAAAGTTTTGAGAGAATTTGCATTTGACCCAAATTCGAGATTTTCGTTTCCTTCACCGAGTATGTATCATCCTTTACTAATAGTGAAATATTATCATTTTTCTGTAATTTTTAATTGTATTGATAAATGTAAATAAATATTATCTCTATGATGTTGCATACCCCAATACCCATGGATTTTTTGACTTCATAACACAATACAAGGTATTGTTAGCTGATTTTCGACGCCGACGTGCGGTAACTAAAGAAGAAAAGTTCAGTCATGCATATGCACAACTTAGAAACGTTATTGAACGTGCGTATCGCGTCTTGAAAGCAAGATTCCCAATTCTAAAGCAAATGGTTTCTTATCCTTATCCAAAACAAATAGAGGTAGTGGTTGCTTGTTTCACAATTCATAATTTTTTAAGAAGATGCAATATCCAAGATCAACTGTTTATGGAATGTGATGAGAGAGCCATGTTTACTGCAGAAGAGAAACATGGAGGAGGCATTGCAGAGGAAGTCACTGAAGTACAATCAATGTTCTAAATGACGTGAGGCTTGGCATGACAGTGAGGTTAAGTCTCAAGTTTTACGAGTTATGGCAAGGCCATGGTGTTTTTAAGGCCTGCCCTAAGGCGACATAGGCATACACATATATATACACACACGTGCACACACCTACCAACCCTTGTATGTATTAATGTTTTGAGAATACTTTCGAATAAATTAAATTCATATAAAGTAATAAAACTAAAAGGAAAGAACCATTGATATCAAATAGATAGAGCTCATAGGAAATGAAACCAAGAGTGCAAAATCGGATTAGATCTCTTTCACTACCTTTTTCAATTTTTAAAGAATCTGTATTCGACTTTTCGTGTACGGGAATTTTGAGTAAATATTTACCTATTTAAGATTTTAGTTTTTTAAGTTTTCTTTCATGTTTATTTAAGTCCTAGGTTTCCTACATAATTATTATTCATCGCTCAAATTATATATCAAAGTAGCCTAGACCTTACAAAATAAGGTGTCATAACGTGTCGTAACATGCCATAACACGTTACCGTGCAAACCAAGCCTTTAGAGTGGAGCCATGGGGGTTAACGCGGTGGCGAACCCAAGTCTTGATGCCATAACGAGTTATTTAGAACCATGAGTACAATGGGGGCTTCTCAAGACAATGGATATATGGATAATCTGCAGGATCAGATTGCGACTCAACTATTTTCAAATGCTTCAAATTAGTTTTTATTGTCTAGGATGAAAAACAAACAATTTCTTTTTGGTATTAACGTTTCATATTCCGTTTGTATTTGAATGACTATTAATATATTTTGTTGTTTAATTTGAAGTATGAAAATTGTATTTTGTTTTCTTATTTGACAATTAATCATATAAAAAGGAGTAAAATGTATTACTTTTGTTGGTAATCATTTATTTAAAGTATGCATTTTTTTCTTCCTTTAAACTATTAATAACAAAAACAATTACATTTTATTCAACATATAATTACAAATAAGGTTACAATGGTCATTTTATTGTTGGTAAACACTCTTACGTAGTACAACACTTACCCGGTAAGAGTTGGTAAACGACCCATTAGTTAGAAAAGTTTTCTAATTTGTAATTGTAAGAGAAATAAAATGATTTTCAATGGGTTAAGACTTAGAAGTTAAAGGTATTAGAGTTTAATCGTTCCTTAAAGTAACGAGTCTTTGAAGTAAGAGTTGTAAATGCAATAGTAAGAATTACATTTAGGGCATTAAGGGACCGTTTACTAAACATTTACTTGTTAAGTGCTTACCAGATAAATTTCCTTACCGGATTAACATGAGAAGGGCCAAGAATCTTACCGGGTAAGAGCGATGAGAATGATAGAGAGTCTTACCCGGTAAATGAGAATGACGACTCTTACCTAAATAAACGCTTACTCAGTAAATTTGTTGCATTCGATATGTTTTGATTTACTAAAATCTTGCTAATCAGAATAAATCATAGTGTTTACTACTGTCGATAAACGCTTACCGAGTAAGCAATTGGGTAAATGGGCCCTAACTTTTGTTTGTTGGGGGCTTATTAATAATTTTGCATTAAACCTAC
Organism: Cynara cardunculus var. scolymus; assembly: GCF_001531365.2. Lineage (NCBI taxonomy): Eukaryota > Viridiplantae > Streptophyta > Magnoliopsida > Asterales > Asteraceae > Cynara > Cynara cardunculus. The sequence goes on along the minus strand of NC_037537.1, from coordinate 12,455,498 downwards.
AAATCATGGTTTAATTGGGGGACTTTGCCCCTACGCCTTTGCCACCGAAAAGCACCAACAAGTTATCTAGACTCACGAGTGCCTTAAAGATGAAAGAATGTGAAGCACCGACCCTTTTGCAATACATTATACATCTCATAGGTTCAAGGAATGGAATACCAACAAGTTATCTTTCAATCTTAACATCGAATTTGTAGCAATCATGCAAGTATGTTGTCGATTATTACATGTTTAACCATCGTTTAAGGCTCAATTTATCGGGAGAGATAGAGATAAGGTTGTCCCATCCGAGACAGTCATAATTCTACGCCTTAACAGGCCCGTTTCTGACATTTTTTAGGCCCTGAGCGAGATGTAAAAAAGGGCCCTCGATGAGTACGATATTTTTTCAATATATTGTTTTTATCATCAGAATTAACATTGAATTCATATAAAACCATTTTTCCGAGTATTCTTGAACGCTGAATCAATCAATACTCATTTCTAATTTGTTTCATCATCAAAAACATCCTATGATATACTTTTGGTACATAAAATGATATCATTTGGAATCACAACGTCGATTCTTCTGATTTTCGAGTGACACTATGTAAATCAATGTAAAAATGTTGATTTTTCATGTCATCTCATGTTAATGTTTTTTAACATCTTTTTGAACTTTTATATTATGTTTTTGAATTTGGGAAGATTAACATCATTTTAAACTTTTATATTATGTTTTCGAATTTGGAAAAATTAACACAATTTTAAACTTTTATACTATATTTTCGAATTTGAGAAGATTAACACCATTTTAAACTTTTATATTATGTTTTCGAATTTTGGAATGAAAGAAAGAATGAGAAAGGAAAAGAAAATAAAAGGAAAGAAGAAAAATAAAGTTTTTTATTTGTGTTTTTAATAGATAAGAGAGAGGAAGGAAAAATAATGAAATAAAAATAAATTTTTATATAATTTTTTTCTTTTCCTTTTCTTTTTCTTTCCTTAAAAGAATCTCAAGAACATAATATTTTTCTTCCCCCATTAATTTCCTCCCTTTCTTATGTAAAAGAAGACTCAATAACATAGAGTTAGGGTTAAAACAAACTTTTATGAAATCATCGATTATATAAATTAAAAAAACTCATAGTGGTGATAGTTTAAGATCTTATTCTTCTTTTAGAGATAGAATAGTACATAAGATTTATACACTAAATATTAAATAATAAAGAACAACTATGAAAAAACAATTATAGTTTTATTATTCTAAATATAAATATAAGTTGTACCGTCTTATATGGTTGGTAATTTTTTTTCCAAAGATGGGGGTTTTGTTACCTAATAACAAATTTTTTTATCATATTCTAATATAACAATAGAATTCACGCGATAATGAAACAATCAAAAGATCGATGGAAGATAAATTATGGAGAATATATCAAAGTTTTCGAAGCAAGTAGTTTTAGACGTCGGTTTTAGATTAAAAAACTTAGAAAAACATTAAATGATATTATATAATAAACGACAGATTAATATCTTTATGTGTTTTTTCTCCAATATATTTAATTCATACATGTTTGGATCTTTAATAGTTAATGTAGTACAATAATATTTTCTTGTCATATTAGATACTAATTTTTTATGTGTCTTCTATTTACTAATTTTTTTGAACTACTATTATATATATTAAAAAAAATTAGGCCCCTAATTTTTATGGGCCCTGGGCGTACGCCCGACCCGCCCTCCCCCAGGGACGGCCCTGCGCTTTAGCTACTATAGATTTCGACTTTTCTAGTTGGTTATTTGATGTGTTTTGAACTACTAGAAGAGTATTCGTGCAATGCAGCGAGACACATCTCGATTTTAATGTTTAATTTTATTATTTGTCTCTGTCGATGTTATAATATGATTTTATGTGTTTTTAAGAAAACAATAATGATTTTATTTTTGAATAAAATATAAATTTGAAAAAAATATATCAATATTAATATCAAATCAACTATTTAAAAGTTATCATTTTTTATATAATTTCTTTAATTTTTTATATTATAATTTAATTTAAGTTTAATAACCAAAATAATTTATTTTTGGTTTAATAATATAACATTTTACAAAAATAATAATTAAGTATTCTGTTAAAACTCAATGATTATCCTAATTATATTTTAGATTTTTTATATTTAAAATGAGATGTTTATTCTGTATTTGATTATGTTTATATGCAGTTAGTTACACAGATTCAGATATTGAACTTTCATAAGTTGTACTTACACGCAATCTACTTGCAATCTTGAGTTTTAAGTAATATGCCTTAATAAATAGTACTTTACACATTAAAAAATGATTTTTAAGAGTTTTTGTCGAATGCTTTATAATATAGTATAGATTTTTGCAATTTTGTTGAGCATTATAAATGTTATTTTGCTTAATAAAAAGTATAAAAGCACCAAAACATTTTGAAGGGTGGATCAGAGAAGCTGCAAAACTACAGGGACCAAAAATGTTATTTTGTCAAAAACGAAAATGAAAAGGAAATTAAGGAGGAAAAAGAGAAAACCTAAACCTAAGCCAAAAACCATACAAACAGAGGAACACAGGCCGCCTCTTCTGTTCACCACCGTGGATGCGCCGTCCATCGGTCAGATTTTCGGCTCAACACCGCCTTCTTCAGGGCCGGCGATCACACTCTTTTGCCTCTGTTAAATGCTCTCTTCTCTCTCTTCTTGCTATTACATGTCTTCTGTCATTGACATTTCTTCATACACCTTCTGCGCTTTCGTTCCCACTCAAATCCTACTGAATTTTCGATTTTTTCCCCTAGGGTTTTTGTATACTTCTTTGATACTACTCGTATTAATAAACAAACCACTTTGAATTTGACACGGCAACCGCATCATGGCTGATCAATCTCAGGTAAACATTATTTTCTATTGATGGAAGTGCAAACGATGTGGGTATCACTTGTTATGATTTGAGAAAGTTTAGATTGTGGGTATCGTAATTTTGGATGTTCACATTTGGTGTCTTTTATGTGTGGGTACTGGGTATGATTATTCTAGTGAATCGTGCTAGATGATATTTTATGGAAGGTGAATACTTTGCCCAATTTTGGTTGTCCAGATGGAAGTTCATATGAGTATTACATCATTCTTTTCAAAAGAAAGAGGTGTATTTTGACTTTTACGGTCCAACCGGCTGATTTCAGTGGGATTTCAAATGTATTATTTGGTTTTTTCTTAAGAAAAAAAATTATACCGACATTAAATAAGCTTCAAACAAATACTTCCCTATACCCATGGAAAATTCAAACGGTTTTCATTTCGTTTTTTAATTAGCTGTGATTTTTCCTTCTGTGTAACTTCTTAATTATTGTTACGGTAGTTGTTTTTCATGTTTTTATTACAAGTATTTTATTTTGAAAATGGAAATTAATTTCAAATACTTCTTTATATTCTGGGATGATGGAAGTGGACATTAACCAAGATTAAAATACTTGTTTTAACATGCATGGAACCAATTGTAGTATTTTTATGAAAAGGGAGTGTATTGAAGGTCCATATAAATTTGAATTTTGAAAGTAATGCTTTTTGACATTGGATTTCAAATTGTTCCTCTGTTTTTGGAACAGAGACTATACTGTAGGAGTCATACATTTATGATAAACTTGAAACTTAGCAGACATGGTTTGAAATGTGAACGAAAAATGAGATAGCTTTCTGGGTCAGGTTTTCGAAGGTGAGAACTTCAAAGAAAATGATAGTATCAGGATGGGCTCTAGTATGTTGCAATGGTGGAAGTATGTTTTTCTAACAGTAAATTTGTGGTTGATAAAGTTGTCAATTTGCTCTTAATCCTTCAGGTACTGTTATTCGGGTCATTTTCTGAAGATGAAGTCAAATCATGGTTTGATAAGCCAACTGGAAATGTGAAAAATCCTGTGAAAGAGGAAGCTTTAGATCTTGACTCATTAAAGATATCAAGTGCAATATCTTTTGGCAGCTTCAATGATGAATCATACAAGAATATGGACTCTTCCAAGGGGTCTAATTGCAACCCAACTAGCATTTCTAAGAATGGGACAAGTAGCCATAGTGAAGCAATCGAGAATCATAAGCCAAAAGCTTTACTACATCCTAAAGAAAATGGAAGACTATTTGATAATGGTAACATGAAGCTCAAACCGGTTGAAAACATTAACTTTTGTTCATCACACATACCCTCGAAAAATGTCCCTACTTCTGTAGTGGAAAACGAGTTTCAAACCGTAGTGAGTGTGAAGGAAGAAAAGTTGGTTGACACTGTTGATGGCCATCTTGCAGTGGATTCAGGGACATACTTACTACCTCGTGGGTTAATCAACTCAGGGAACACATGCTTTCTCAATGCCACTCTACAAGCTCTTTTGTCATGTTCTGCGGTTGTTCAGCTCTTCCAGGGATTAAAAACCCATGATATTCACAAGGTTTGCTTTTTAAGTGCATTTGATGGATTCAAATATGTAAATTCTTTGATAAATGAGACATCATATGGACATGGAACCTACTATATATACATACCATGTTATGATCGGTTGTATAACTTTACGTTTGTTTTGCACTATTTTATTTAGACGGGCTATCCTACATTAGCTGCTATTGTGGAATTTATTTCTGAATTCAAGATGCCTGCTGGTGCAAGCTCAAAGGACATGAACCATATGCAAGTGGGTAGACCTTTTAGCCCAGCCATGTTTGAAGTGGTTCTGAAGAATTTTACTCCTGATGTTCCTAGTAGCATCTCAGGAAGGCCCAGGTATCTTTATTTTGTTTTTAATATCAACCTTTTTCGCTATTAATGTGTATTTGATTTATCTCATTTGCATTTCAAGTAATATTTGAGTGGTTATTACGATTTATTATGAGGCACACCTTCTTTATATAACAACCAGTTACAATGATGAACTGAATTTTTTTTACTGGTCTTTGTGCTCATCTACCAACAGTTTAAGTCATAAAATTGCAACAGCCACTCAGATAAAGTAGTTGAAAATGGAGAACCCTTTGGATTCCTGTTATAATGAAATTGACTTTCTGTTTTAGGCAAGAAGATGCGCAGGAGTTCCTAAGTTTCATCATGCATCAGATGCATGATGAATTACTAAAGCTTGAAGGACAATCTTCAAGTGCAAGTGGCAATGGGTCATCACTTGTTTCATCCATAGAAGATGATGATTGGGAGACTGTTGGTCCTAAAAACAAGTCTGCAGTAACAAGAACACAAAACTTTGCTCCTTCAGAGCTGAGTGCAATTTTTGGAGGGCAATTGAGAAGTGTCGTGAAAGCAAGAGGTAGGCCAATCTAGTATCAGCAACACTATCATTTTTTATGCTGCATGAATAGGAAACAAAGGGATTTCCTAAAATGATAAAATTTGGAATGTCAAAATCTGTTCTCTTTGAACTGGTGGAGCATGCAATATATATGCAGAATGCTAAATCTAATTCCAGTTTGAGTATAAAATTAACCAACAGATGTAAGAAATTAATTGCTAATATTATTTAACTGTAGCTAAATTTTTATTATTACAGGGTGACTAAATACATGATCTGATATCTCTAAAAGGAATATAAAATATTGTATAACCCATATAAGTTTCTATTATATCCTTTTGGATTTTTGCGGGTTCTCTTGATCAAATCACGGTTTATGAATTGCAAGTAATTCAAGCTGGGTCTGCATTTGGTATCTGTCTATTGGAGTTAGCTCTGTAAGAGTTTTAGCTTGTATTGAAAGATAGTCATGCTCAAGTTTGCATGATTCAAATAAGATTCTTGCTTATTTCGCTCAGGTTATTTTTGCTGAAAATCCAATGACCAAATTCTTTAACATATGCCACTACATGCAAGTTGCACCTATAAGCAGTAAGCTCCGTTTGGATATGTGATAATGGTAGTTACTACGATGTGGTACCGCATGTAGCTTAGCTTGATTATCCTACTAGTTTTATGATGAAGTTATGGCCCGAACACCATAAGTTTTAGTTCACAATACATTGCCACATTTAATTTGGGGGAAGAAACAACACTCTTTTTGTTGAATTTTTCATACGTCCTCACCATACGAGTATGCGACTAACGATTCAACACTATATTATTAGTAGGGTAATATGTTATACACTAGAGAGAAACCATTCACTTTCATGTTATTTGTTCAGTGTCCCTTCTTGTCTATAACATGATATTAGTCTAGTTTCATATATAAAATTTATTTCTGTATCAGGTTTCCAGGTGTACTCTTGTAAGTTATCTTTCCCTACCATGTAATTTACTTCTAGAAAATGGAAAACAGAGAAAATGTTAGAATAAAACGAGGGGGAAAACATGGATGGCCGGTGTAGTTAGATTGTGAGGGAAAGGAGAGGGATTATTATAAATGTAAATCCATCTAGTAATAGATTGATGTCTCAATTGAAAAAAAAACTTGCAGGTGATTAAACTTATGACAGTTAAAGAGAGAGAGTTGGTGAATAACATCATAAGCTGTCATGGTATGGACTTCTTGTCCTACGTTCGTTTCTTGAGCTCTACTTGTAATTTTCTGAATTTTCTGTGCATATATGCTCCTTAAGGTGGAGTAAAACCTTACAATTGAATCAAGTTGATCTTGATAGTTCAACAATCTTGAGCACAAAAACTTTCTAAGATGCAACAAGATGAAAGCATTATTAATTCAAAAATGTGCAAGTGTATGATTTGCTATATCTCACAAATATTGGGTGAGGAAGTGTCGATGCTCAAATTAATTGAGCTTTCTATTTGAGGAGAATGAGTTTTTTGAAATTGGTTGCCGTTGTTTCCAAAGGGAAAAACCTTCTGCACTTTTCATTTTGGAAATTCCATTTTAGGAAACTTATCATTTAGAAACTTTTAATCTGAAATAGTCTAATTTTGAAAAAATGTTGAACTTGTCATATACTTTGTGAAATTACTACATTTTCGTTCAACCCTTACCTGAATATATATGGTCTCACATATTTTTAATCAGTAAACAAATATAAATGATCTTCATGTAGGTTACTAAGCTTAGCAGTCGATTTGTCATTAGCAAAACTTAAGGGTGTAAATTGTACATAAAACATTGTGTTTTTACTCTTCCACTAGCCATGCACCTTTGTCAACGGACTTGGTAACATTTCCTTCAAATATGTGGTTGAACAATCATCCAACCCCTTCACCAATAAAACAATCATTCAACCAGACATCCTGTGGAAAGTGTTCTTTGAAGGCCATCCTTGCAATTGGCAACACTAATGCTAATGTCACTGAACATTAAGAGAACAACTTAACTATATACCACTTCTATAAGTTATCTACGTTGCAAGTTGCAAATTAGTATTCCGGATATTTTCATGTGTGCACAATGCAAAATATTCAAGTAATTAAATAATCGTAAATTTATTGCTTAATCAACCAAATAATTTGAAGTTCAAGATTATGTATAATTGTAGATATGAAATACTATAGAAGTAAAAAATAGGGTGAATATAGGATTTGACCTCTTTAAGTCCAACATTCCTACATTGGAGTTGTTTAGGAGATGATGTTGGGTGGAAGATGTTGCAACAGTTATGTGTGTTGTATGTGTGAGTTCTGAGAATTGAAAGAGAGCTGTATCCAATTTGCCTATGCAGTTAGCGTTTATACCACATGAATTACACCTTGAACCCACAACCACGTGGTTAAAAGCAATGCATTCTTCTACTAAGTTATATATTATATTTAATGCTATCGAATAACATGACATACTAATTTGTTAAATGTAAGTGTAAAATATATTTCCTACATGATTGGTGACTTGGTGTGGGCATTTAAAAGCTGATGGAGTAGACCTGCATGGGGCAGGGGAATGGGTATGTTGGCCCCTACGTTCTTATCTAGAATGTGTAGCACATGGTCAACTGGCAGGATGTCTTGCTTTTCAGCATGTGATCATGGATTCAAGTCTGATGGTCTGCATCTGTTCTTTTGATCTGTTTGAGCAGATATCTTATTTAGTACTTTTAATCTATGTTGGTCAAACTGTAAGTTCACATGGCATTGGTCTTCTTTAGAAAAAAAAAATGTAAAGAGAAATCATGGGAAATGAGGTGGTGGGGTTGCAGAAGATGCTTGATTACGTACCGATTTCCAATCTCAAGTTAAATTGGAACATTCTGGAACAACCATTGAAACTTAAGAACAGGAAACATAGGAATTCATAGGAGGAATGCAACCTAAAGATGTCAAGGTCGAATGTGATATTGTTGAAGCAAGATTCCATTCGGTTACCAAGTTCAAGGTTGAAACTGTTGATTTTCTTTCTATGGATGGCTTATTTGACTCTTTAAGTGTGTCAACATTCCTAGTTCTTTTCGATTAACCAAAGATGATTCAATAATCATATTGCCAGCTTGTCCAGACAACTCACCATTCATCCAATTCATATGTACTTTTATATGCATTACCAATCACAATAAGCTATTAGTGAGATTGATTTTGGTCCACAAATTTTTTCTTCTTCAAATTTGTCTTATTAAAGGGCATTTTAGGTATTTGATCATTAATCATTATGTCAATTGTTTCATTTTTTCTGGGGGGAGGGCTTATATTGATGTAATCCCCCATCAACAATCTAGTTTTTATTAACTCGCTCTTAGGGCTTATTTGAACTGGTTTGGGATAAACACTTGGCTCTTGTATCCTTCTGCTAAAGTATGTGAATTCGACTTTGTGCAAGATTGATTTATGATCATCTAATATGTTTTTGTCAACAGGAAATAAAGCCTCTGCGACGGTTCAACCGTTTCTTTTGCTCCATCTTGATATATCTCATGAAGCTGTTTCTACCATTGAAGACGCTCTTCGGCTATATTCTATGCCAGAAACACTTGACGAGTATCGAACAACATCCGGAAAGGTATGATGCTTGCACAATCACTCATTGTTCACTTGCAATACTTAAATCATTTGACCGTGCTATCAAGTCTCTTATTATCACGGAATTTAAACTTATTGAAGAACATCAAGCATACTTATTCCAAATGGTGATCAATTCTGTTATTGGCTCATATACCTTAAATTCTGATCCAACCTCAAGTCTATGCTCAATTATTAATTTCACAATTCACATTTATTACACAATAATAGCATGTATTATTGTTGCCCTATGAAACTTAGCCATGGTCACACAAAGACTTCTGTTCTACGAAGTATTGATCCCAAACTACGAACGTTCCTAATTTGTATCAAGACTGCTTTTGTATTTAACAACCGTAAATGGCACATGTTAATGAAGTTTATTTTCATGGTAATAATGCTCAACTGCTCACATATATTTGTATTTAAACCTTTCAACTATATGCCCGTCTTGATTACAAACCGTTACTCATACATGCATGTGCTGATCTAAACATGATAAAATATTGTCTTTCAGGCTGGAGTTGTGACGGCCAGAAAATCTGTGAACCTACTAACACTTCCGAAGATAATGATATTGCACCTGAAGCGCTTTGGCTATGGAACTAATGGAAGTACAAAATTGCACAAATCTGTACGCTTCCCACTTGAACTGGTACTCAGTCGTGACTTGCTTGTTTCACCGGCAACAGAGGTAATGTTTGTTTCCACTGATTTATGCTCATCTTCCGATGCTATTATTTATTTTAAAGTTGACCCAAATAATGTTCTCATATTTTTTTATTTGTATGGTTGTTTTTTTTCTAGAGCTACCGGCATATGTACACATGATGTAAAAAAAGTACTTTATCCTTCCCATGAAATTTGTAGCATTTCATTTTTGACACCCTTGACTTGTTTGTGGTGATATGCATAGGTATGTTTCAAATTTTCCAATAAAGGAAATGTTACAACTGTAATAGGACATTCCGAAATGGAGTTTACAGTTTTCATGGGACAAAGGAAGTAAATGAAGGTCTTATTAAGGCCATGCTTGGCAACAGATGCTAGCTTATTTTTTGAGGTTATTGAAAAAGCTCCGGTTGGTTAGCCATTAACTAGTTTTTTGAGGTTATTAACTAGTTTTTTGAAAATCGACTTCAAGTAGCATTTCAATAAAGCTCGAGCGGCCTTTTTTCCACTTCTTTTCTTTTTCCAATTTTTCTCTTATTTTTCCAATTAATTTTTCAACATGTTTTTGTAGGTAATTTACATTATCATTTAACTTATCAACTAGTTTTCACCATATGAACCAAACATGACGAATTTATCAACTAGCATATCAGCTAACAACTTGCTTATTAATCAACAACTAGCTTTTTAGCTTACATCTAGCTTATCAGCTGGTTTGCCAATTAGAGCTTAAGTAGATTTTCCAGGTGAAACATTTTGCTTAGTATTTAGCCTGTTGTTAGAGTGTTGTTACAGTGTCATCAGATTTCCTCCTGATTGACACCCTCTTTTTATCATGATTATGTAGGGGGGTCGGAAGTATGCACTTATTTCTTCAGTAACACACCACGGAAGAGAAGCCTCTAAAGGCCATTACACTGCTGATGCTTGTTATCCTAGTGACCAGTGGTTCCGTTTTGACGATGCTTCCGTGACTGCAATTGGCACAAACAAGGTTTTACATGACCAGGCTTATATCCTCTTCTACAGAAAAGTGTAAAAATGGAGCACAAACTTCATTCCTACATACGTGTGCCACTCCAACGCAACAAGGTAACACATTAGATGTTAATCATGGCCGCCAACTCATCACACACAGGGTTGCCAGAGTGGCAAGAGTTTATTATATGCCCTCCATTGTTGCCGGAAAGGTGGGGTCATCGGAATTTGTGGTTTCTTTGAGGATGGTCGAGTTTGATTGATTATGATTGCTAAGCTAGCATGAAAGATGGTTCTGTGTCTGAGGTGAGGTGTAGTGTTTATCTTGTATGTAGAATATTTTTGATGTACATCCTTTTCATCAAGGAGGTTTTAATTATTTGACACTATTTACACGTGTTTGTTGCACCCTGTCTTGAGTTTCTATCGCATGTTATGGTCTTGTGTTTTTTTGTTAACCTGTGCATATCTTGACTGTCCTAAGGGCCATGTAAAAAAGCCTGGAAAATCCTTATGGTCTTGGTGGGATTCGAACCGGTGATCTTTGGTTACTTTCTCAAACCCTTGTGAAACTGTGTTTAGAGATGGCCATTAAGACCTGAAGCGATCAAAAAGCCTGATTAGGGTCAAGGTTAGGAATTATTCAAGGGTTTTTGGGTCGATGTTGTAAAGGTCGGTCCCAAAATTGGGACCAGTGAAGGCCTGGTATGGATCGGTTGGGACTGCTAGTCTTGGATAAAGTTTTTGGCTAGGTATCGGGTCTGGTTGGGATCGTTGATTCATATTTTGCCATCTCTAATTATGTTATATGAACTTGTACATTGTACATAAAAACTATCTTATTCCTTCATAGGGTTGGTCACGTTTTGTAATGTTCGGTTTAAAAATTTATTGATCGGGTTTCGAAATAAATAACGATGAAGAGTTCAGGGTAAAAATATTATATTGATATTGATGGAAGATGAGGGACCAAAGGTGAAATTGTGGTCACCTTCTTGTGGTTTGAAAATTTTGGTCCAATATTGGTATCTTGGACTTTTGGTTTTTTGGGGGGGGGGGTTGTTGCATTCCCATGTATCGTTTCACGCCTTTCTGCATATATGTAGCTTGAGACACCTTTCTGCATATATGTAGCTTGAGAAAAAAAGGTTGAGAGAAATTCTGGTGGTTTTCACTCAAGGAAGAAAGAAAGATCCGGGTAAAAGGTTCGGTGAGATATTGGTTAATATTGGACGAGGTGAGTTTTTACAATACTTTTGTAAAATACGTGTTATTACGTTATACGTGATTTACTTTGATATATGAAATTATGTGACATATTTGGATTCGAAAAATTATGTCCGGTGAGACGTGCTCATCTCCCATGAGGGGGAGATGAGGGGGCGCTCATCTCCCATGCCTTGGAAAATGAGGGAGTTCAACGACCAAGGTTTGACCAATGAGTTTGTTTATCGTTTAAACCGATAGTTGGCCGATAGAGGGCGATAGATGGCGGGGCAGCCACGATAGTTGGCGGGTTTAACCGCAATAGATGGCGGGGCAGCCACAATAGTTGTCAGGTTTAACAACGATAGTTGGGCGGAGCATCCACGATAGTTTTAATAATTAAGATCAGAACTGAATTCATTAACATTTTGATCTGTTTGATACGGTGAGTTATATCAAAATATGTTAAATGAGTTATTGGGTTGCTTGATGCGGTAAATTGGTAATGTCTCATCTTTTAGATGCGACAAGAAAAAGTTTGTTATATCAAAAGGTTGTATATTTGCTATTATTACAAATATGAGTTTATAAATGTGTTTGGTGATTATTCCCCCTGGTAAGAAGATGATTCATTCACTAGACCTTTCGGTCTAACCCTCATTTTTGGTGTTTTAATGGTGCATTACAGATCAGGTAACCAGATGTTACGGGAAAGGGAAGTTATAAAGAGATTATATGATTGTCTGCATGTGGATATTTGGGACCGAATGTGTAAGGTTGTATTTCTAGTTATATGAAATACATGATTGTATGTAAATGTGAAACCTGGAGCATTACACGTTTGCTCAGTGGCGGATGCAGAATTTTTTTTGTAGGGGGCACGATATAAAATAAAATAATAATTAACTTCAATTTCATACAAAAATGATAAAAAGTTACCTCTTACAACTGTGYCCTACGACTCTTCATCTTTTGAAATTGCGTGATTACATCATCATTTGAAACTGCGAGAAGTGCTTCTTTTTCTATAGTACATATCATTGCAGCATTCAAAAATTCATCACCGATTTTGTTGCGCAAATCT
>NC_037537.1:12438052-12442192 GCF_001531365.2 Cynara cardunculus var. scolymus | reverse complement strand
TTGATCCCTTTTTTGAAGAGCCCGTGACAACAAGTCTGTGACCTCTAAAATATGAAACATCAAATGCAAATAAATCACAAAATCAAATGTCTTCAAATATGCTAAAATACCAGTTGCTTGAGTGCGACTAAAACCATTGTCCCCRTCCTCTTCAACATACCGGAGCACTTCAACAACATTCGGAAACAAAGCAATCAAGTTCAAAATGGTTTTGTAATGAGAACCCCACCGTGTATCTCCGGCTCGTATAAGAGAAAGYTCTTGGCATTTCCCTGTTCCAGTATCAATTTCACACTTACCAATTGCTTCTTGTACTCTATCTTTGTAACTTTGTCGAAGCATGTCTTTACGCTTGCAAGAAGCATTCACCACATTGATCACCATTCCTAACATATTAAAAAAGTTCTCAACTCCGTCATGTTTACTGGCAACCGCCACAACAACTAATTGAAGTTGGTGAGCAAAACAATGGATATAATATGCCGAGCTATTTTCATTCAAGATCAAGGCCTTTAATCCATTGAACTCACCCCTCATATTGCTTGCTCCGTCGTAACCTTGCCCTCTTACTTGTTTCAAACTCAATCCATGTTCGGCAAATAAACTATCAATGGCAGATTTAAGAATTGAAGAAGATGTCCCCGTCACATGAACAATACCAAAAAATCTCTCTTTAACAATACCAYRYKCATCAACATATCGTAAAACCACCGCCATTTGTTCCTTCTTAGAAACGTCACTAGACTCATCAACTAGCAATGAGAACACATCATCACCAATTTCTTCACAAATGGATTTGAGTATTTGATTTGCAAAACAAGTAGCAATATCTTTTTGAATACTTGGAGACACCATTTGATTATTCTTTGGAGCATTTTTTAATATAACTTTACCTACATCCTCATTGCAATCACCAATTAAGACTAATGTTTCCAAGAACATGCCTTTAGAGATAGACAGTTCAGATTCATCGTGACCACGAAAGGGCAATGCATTCTTCAACAAGAACCTACAGACCTTAATTGAAGCATCTAATCGTATTCGGTGCTCATTCTTCTCCTTCTCAGTTTGCTTATGAAAGGCAACAGCAATAGATCGATCTTGGCTCATTAGATCCTCACTTTTCTTAAGTGCTCTATTGTGAAAACTATTGATGTCGCCGACATGAAGACCAAGTCTTTCCGTTTTATTCCAACTATTAAAACCATCTRTCACGAAAGCATCACTCCCACATTGTCCTACGTAATGATCTCTAAACAAATAGCAACACAAACAAAAAGCTCTATCCGTTTTTACACTATACTCCAACCAATTAGCATATTGATCAAACCAAGTCGGACAAAAACGTCTTCCTTTACTCCCGACAAATTTTTTTGGAAATGCATGACCCCGTGGTTGACAAGGTCCTCTAAGCAAATATTTTCTCCTTATTTCATCCCTTTGATTAGGATGATATTCTGAAATCTTTTTCCTATCGGCCGGATCCCAAGGAAGAYYATTCAAATCAATTTCGCAAGCCATTGAAGGAGCAGAGCTCGATTCAGGTGTTGATGCTTTCCTTTTAAAAAATCTTTCCATTTGATTTGCCTAATTGCCTACAAAAATAACAAAATTACCTACAAAATTAACCTACAAAATTAACCTAAAGCATTTACCAATTACCACAAAATTAACCTAAAGCATTTAAGTATTTAACCATTTACCATTTACCATTTACCAATCACCACAAAATTAACCTAAAGCATTTAAGTATTTAACCATTTACCATTTACCATTTACCAATCACCACAAAATTAACCTAAAAACTAAAATACTACTAATTGATTAGAAGTAGTCAAACTGTCAAAGCAAGTAAGCAACCAAGTAGTCTGTAGTCAAGTAGAACACTAGTCACTAGAACAGTAGAACTAGAACTCTAGAAGTAGACAAGTAGATAGTACTCAAACTGTCAAAAGCCTCAAAGTCAAAGAAACAAAATAAACTTACAGAAAAGAGGGGAGAGCTCGAGAGCGGAGACTGGAGAGTGGAGAGCACACACAGTGACACAGAAGAAGAAGAACAAGCTCGCAGTCGCAGCCTCTCCTCGGCTCCTCGCAGTCGCAGTCGGTAGTTGGCTGTCGGCGTCGGTCGCGCCTCTCCTCGCCGTCCGCCACAGGCCACAGCGGCGACAGCGCCACTGGATCTGCCGATCTGGATGAGGATGAAGAACAAGAGAAGACTGAAGAAGAAGAAGTCGAAACCCACTTCACCGGCACCGCACCGCTGCTTGCCTGCTTCACGTCTTCAATCACAGATTCACAGGCTCGTTTTGCAAGTTGCAATTCAAAGGGGCCTCCTACCTCATATTGTTGGGGGCCCAATTACATCTTAAAAAAAATTACAAGTAAAATATTTTTTTTTGGGTTTTCCTGTTTATTTTTTGTTGGGGGCCCAGGACCCCAACCACATTAAGCTGCGTCCGCCCCTGCGTTTGCTAAAGATAATCATACAACAGTCATCTTGTTCATGACCCACAATCAATTTTTTCGACTAGTTTTTATTAACATCTCATAGTGATTCAATTTATACCAAATTTTCACTGGAATACCCGTAACATTTTAAAACTGTATTGATTTTAGGGTTGTATTATTTGATATTTCGATGAAACCACCATTAATAATGGTTGACGACAATGACTATTACATAAAAATGTGGTACAATGATATCGGTTTTTGTATTGCTTTTACGAAACATGACCATTGTATTATTGAGAACTTTTTTTATCATTATGCCCCGAAACAAAATTTCTTGACCTCCATACTTTCTATGTCCCAACCATTTTCTATATTCATGGATTGTATTTTGACCTTCATGGCATCATGATATTTATCAGATTCCAATCCGATATTTGATTTGTTGGATTTTCTACATTTGAAATCCTGAGATTTAATTGAAAATCTTTCAAATATAGGATTGTATGCAATAAGGTTTTAGAAAATGTTAAAAACATTTGTTTTGTAAAAATCAATTAATAAAAATGTAATTTAATTGTTTTTATAATTATTTATGAATAGTGAAATCTAATTCCATTCCAAATCCTACAAACCAAACACACCGATGATTTCAAATCCATTCCAATCCAAATCCCTCAAAATTCAAATCCCTCCATAAAATCTGAATCCCTAAAAAACAGTCCTGCAAACTAAACGGTCCCTAAGTTTTTAAATATATGTTGGGCCAATTGGTAGTAAAAAGATGTCGAACATACATATAATAACAATTTTTTTTACGATATTGATACTTATACCAATATATTTGATATAAAGTTAGAACCACTAACATAGGTTTAATTAATAATAAAGTAAGAGGCTGTTTATAACTGCTGACCAGACTGATTCGATCAGCAAATTTGACTTGGTCAACAGTCAACGCATTCACCAAATCATGTGTCTGACCGAAAACTGATCCAGACGTTGACCGGATCTAGCCAACACCAAATTGATGCTTACCCATGTCAGTTTCTTTGTTTCCTTCGTTTCCCTTCCCTTGCGATTTGGTTTTTCACCCAAAAACCATCGCCGCTCCTCCTCCTTCCTCCCGCTATAAAGACCATCGCTCCTCCTCCTCCTATATCCCTTCTCCCTCGTCGCTCTCGTCCCTCTTTATGTCACCACGTCGTCTGTTTCACACAGTCACACTCGATAAGGTATGATTACAATTTTTTTGAAAAAATCTAGCTCCCTTTGTTATATTGAAGATCGTTTTTGTTCGATTAAATTATAATATCATTGATTTGTTGGTTTGAATTATTATATCACTAATCTGAGTTTTTTTGTTGGTATGATTGCTTTTAGGCTTTGTTTTTGCTACATCTCTTTTCTCTTTCTGCTACTTTGTGTGTTGTTTGCATTACCACTTCTCTTTTCTAGTTATGTGTTCAACACCATGGAATCAAGAAAAAGGATTGTTATTTCCCAGATCTGACAGTAGAACGATTTACACTAGAAGTTTGAAAGAGTAAGTAAACAAGAAGATTAAACAGAGAAATAGCGGCTGCTTTTCTATTATTGAAAATAAAGATTACAAACTCTCAAGAAACCCTAATCGACTCTCATATGATTTTGAATCTATCTATTACAAAGAGAAATCTCTTGGTGCTCT
>NC_037537.1:12420094-12434117 GCF_001531365.2 Cynara cardunculus var. scolymus | reverse complement strand
ATTTTGAAAACACCATTGTGTCACTATCCCCGGTCCAGACATCACATAGAGATATGGGTGGAAAGCTATAAGATAGTGAAATGGTGAAGTCCGAGAGGAATGCCTTCAAAATAGATGGTGGAACTTAGTTTCGAAACACTGCTTGCTGTAGCATTGCTACAGCATTGGCTGCTGGAATTTTAGTTTGGGTCTCACCTTAAGTCTTACACCCTTGCTTCTTTTATATATTATGTATTCTGTTTTGGATCTCCTTAAAATCAAAGAAAATTCTTCAAAATCGTCATCTGAAATCATCTCTTTCATTGGACTCTAATCTAATTTTGGCTACAATCTCTGTGGACGATAATCCGGTACTTGTACCACTTTATTACTTGAAAAGACGACGTTGGGCCGTATTGTATACTTGCTTTGTGGCCCAATTTCATTAGTCTAAAGGTGTGAAATATAACCCGACCAAGTTTTTGGCGCCGCTGCCGGGGATTGCTTCGCTAAAGTTTTACTTTGAGTAAATTAAAAGATTTGATTTTTCTATTACCATCGGAATCGTTTTTAAAAGTGGTGTATGCCACGGTTACAACGCGGAGAATTTTTCGAATTTGATCTCGATATTGAGAGAACGTTTCACCATAGGAGGAGGACTCAAAGAGCATTTTTTGCTCTACTCCCTCCAAATATGACGTTACCTCCCCCAATTATTCCGGAAATACCACATTTGGAAAACCAACCGCCGGTTTTTGAACAAATTCCATAATTCCAGAACTTTCAACAAGGACACCCCCATAATGGTAATAATTTGGACACGAAATCAGAACCTAATGAGCACCAAAGAGCACAAACTCCGAACATTATTAATTTGGCAAATTCCAAAAATGGGAGGATCATGGACTATGCTATTCCGGATTTTGAGCAATTAAATTCCGGGATAGTTAGGCCACATATGACCGCTCTCCATTTTGAACTCAAACCCATAATGTTTCACATGTTGCAAACAAATGGCCAATTTGCCGGATTACCTTCGGAGGACCCACATTCGCACTTAAAATCTTTTATGGAAATCACTGATGCTTTCTTGATCCCGGGAGTGTCAAATGACGCTCTCAGACTTACTTTATTTCCATTTTCATTGAGGGATCGGGTAAAAGCATGGTTTAACTCGTTAACTCCGGGTTCTGTGCCGTCATGGAGTAACATGGCGGAATTTTTTTTGCGAAAATATTTCCAACCAACAAGGAACGCTAAGTCCAGAAATGAGATCTGTCTTTTTAAACAAATGGACGATGAGGCTGTTCCTGACGCGTGGGAAAGGTTCAAAGAACTGTTAAGGAAATGCTCACACCATGGCATTCCGTACTGTATTCAACTCGAGACGTTTTACAATGGGTTAAATCCCATGGCAAAACAAATGCTCGATGCGACTGCGGACGGAGCCTTTACAACCATGACCTATAATGAAGGATATGAAATCCTAGAAAAGATATCAGCCAACAATGGGCATTGAACCGACCCTCGTGCTCAATCACAGAAAAAGATTGCTGGGATACATGATGTAGATGCATATACTGCATTAACAGCTCAGCTTACCTCCATGACCAACCTGCTGAAAAATTTAACTTCTGGTCAGGGAGGACAACAAGTTGCTAATACACCTGTCCCAACAGTCCTATCTGTGCAGTGTGTGTGTTGTGGTGGGGAACACTTGTATGAACATTGTCCTCATAATTCTGAATACATAAACTTTGTTCATAATGGATATGGTCCCTATACCAACAATTACAATGCAAGTTGAAAACAACACCCGGATTTTTCTTGAACCAGTCCATGTTTAAACCCACCAGTCCATAAACAACAAGGAACTTCTAATTT
Source organism: Cynara cardunculus var. scolymus (assembly GCF_001531365.2). Taxonomy (NCBI): domain Eukaryota; kingdom Viridiplantae; phylum Streptophyta; class Magnoliopsida; order Asterales; family Asteraceae; genus Cynara; species Cynara cardunculus. The sequence goes on along the minus strand of NC_037537.1, from coordinate 12,432,254 downwards.
CCAACCATAACATCATGGAAACAGTTCTAACTCTCACCAACAAAGTTTTCAGAATTCCCAACCATCTTTTCAAAACAAGCCACCTCCACAAGCTGATTTATCATCTTCTTTGGAAGCAATAATAAAGGGGTTATTTGCGCATGCTCAATCTCAAAATCAAGCTTTGATAACCCAACAAAACTCTCAAAATCAATCTCTTTTTAATCAGCAAAGTGCGGCTATCAGAAATCTGGAAACCCAAGTCAGTCAACTTGCACTCAATCAGACCAATAGAGTCCTTGGTACTTTGCCTAGTAACACAGAAGTCCCGAGAGCCTTAGGAAAGGAACATGTGAAAGCAGTGACCCTTAGGAGTGGGAAGGAGTTGACTGAAAAGGTGCAAAATGCTAGTGCACCAAGTTTGTCAAAAACTGATGCTACAACATTGGTACCTGCCAAAGAAAGACCGGTCCAACCTTTAGAGAAGCAAGCATCTGAGACCACCACTTCTATTCCCCTAAGATCAGACTATCCCTTACTGTTTCCAGAAGATGTTTTAAAAAAATCGGAAGGGACTGAGGTTTTAGAGACCCCTAAGTTTGATGTTAAGATTCCATCTAAACCTTCAAAGTGCACCACAAAGACTCAAGGCATTCAAGACCCATCTTGCTCAACACATCCAAGCAAGAATGTGATAAAACCAGTTCCTCCTTATGTTCCTTACCTCCAAAGGTTGAGGAACCAGAAAGAGGAATTGCATTTTAAGAAGTTATTGGATGTGTTCAAAGAATTGCACATCAACATACCACTTGTTGAGGCAATCGAGCAAATGCCTAGTTATGCTAAGTTCCTCAAGGACATCTTAAGTAAGAAGAAAAATCTGACCGAGTATGAAACCGTAGCTCTTACTAAAGGGTGTAGTGCACTTCTGACCAACAAGATACCTCCTAAGCTTAAAGACCCAGGAAGTTTCACTATTCCTTGTTCTATAGGTGGGAAAGAGATTGGGAAAGCTTTGTGTGACTTAGGTGCTAGTATCAACCTCATGCGTTTATCTGTTTTCAACACCTTAGGCATAGGGGAGGCTAGACCTACCACGGTTACACTCCAATTGGCCAACAAGTCCATAGCATACCCTAAGGGAAAGATTGAGGATGTGTTAGTGCAAGTTGACAAGTTCATATTTCCGGCAGATTTTATCATTCTAGACTTTGAGGCAGATAAAGACATTCCTATTATTTTAGGAAGACCATTTCTGGCCACCGGGAGAACTTTGATAGATGTCCAGAAATGAGAGTTGACCATGAGACTCCAAGACCAAAAAGTCACATTTAATGTCTTCAACTCTCTAAAGTACCTTGATTACTTGGAAGAGTGTTCAAGAATATCTGAGACAGAGGAGATGTGTTTGGAAGATGGAATTCAGAAAAGCCTTAAGTTGGAAGAAAAGTATGGTGAGGAAATAGAAGAAAATGTTGAGGAAATAGAGGAATTAGGAACTAATGTTGTCCTAGTGGATGCTGCAGCATTTGAGCTGCTAGAAAATGGTGAGCAAAAAGACTTTACCCCGTCCATTGTTTCACCACCTGACTTAGACTTGAAACAACTCTCACCTCACATAGATTCTGAGAATGATGCACTCTTGCACACTGCCTCTAAGACATATTTGGTTGAGATCATGACTTTCCTTGGAATGCCTGAGACTGATTGGAAGCCTTACACTCATTTCATGTTGAAAACCTTTAAGGCTGCCAATTTGTCCTCTGATAAGAATGTTTGGATAAGCTTTATTAGATATTATTTATCATCGACTAATCAGAACAACTCCATTTTTGTAGAAAGGTTGGTGCTTTTGTTTAGTCTCATAACAGGTGAGAATATCAACTTTCGTGAAAACATTTTGAAGGCCATCAAGGTGGATAATAAGAGTCTGTTTGAAGAGAATGAGAAGTTGAAGAAGGAAATGGCAGCTCAGGCTGCACAACCTACTCCTTTGGAGTAGGGCAAGTTCTAACCACTTTATTTAGCTTCATATTTTATCTTTTTGAGTCGGGAATAGTTTTTTATACTTTATAGTCTTATTTTTTACGCATGATCATTTCAGTTGAGGGCTGTTAACACATGAGATCATAGCCCGAATAATTTTAGTGATTGTTTGTCATTTAATCATGGTACTTTGTTTTTTGCTAGAACTAGCAAAACTCTTTTTGGGAAAACACTTTGATCACACAATCACCATTAGGAAATGAGATAGGCCATCTTTTCTATGCTCATATTAGCCACTTGCACCCTTTAAACACCATTTACCCTACATAACGCCAATGAGGACATTGTCATATTCAAGTTTGGGGGAGGAGTTTACACAAGGACACAAAGTCAATACAAAAGAGCAAAGCTTTAAATTGACTCSTTATTACACAAAGGGTTTGGAAAAACACAACAAAAGTCCCATAGGGGCTATGTGTTTTGGATAATATTATAAAATGGCACAACAAGAATCCCATAGGGATTATGTGCAAACTCCAAACAAAAGAGGCCAAAAGGCCCAAAAATTTGAAAAAAAATTATATGTGGAGTATACAAGAGAAAAAAGCTATGAGAGAAAAAATACGCCAATGAGAAAAAACCCGATAAGCCCTAATGATCCTAAAATGGTGGTTGCGTTTGAACTTGACAAAGAAAAGGGAATGCTAGCCTATGGTTCATGCAAATAACTTAGTTTTGATTGACACTTCTTAGATTTATGAAAGGCTATGAACATCATAATGCTATAACTCTCTTTGGGAAGGCACTTAATGCCTTGATCATGCATTTTAGTTTATATTGAGTCTTTATATTTGTCTTTTGGTTGCTTGGGGACAAGCAACGGTTTAAGTTTGRGGKTATGATATGTGTTGAGAATTTAACACATAACGCGCTATTTTTACATCTTTTTAGTTACAATAATTTCTTTTCATTCCCACTTTGAGTCCTTTTTATTTATTTCGTTATACTTTTGTTATTATGAAGCTAAATGTTGTGGTTTACTTGTTGGTATGTGTAAATGATGCTAAATGAGAGTTTTTGTGAAAACAGCAAATGCTGCAGCATTGGTGCAGCGTCGACCTGATTCATRCAWGRCTTTTTGGAGGGCTTAATGAACAAGACGCTGRCTTTTTGAAGATGGAGGACAGCTGGAAAAAGCTGGATTTTTAGTGGAAAAATCAGATGTACTCTTTAGTTAGGCTTATGTACTTTTTAGTTAAACTTTGGTTAARGATTTGTACTTTCTAGTTACACTTTTGTTGCTTTGTAACTARCTTTTAGAAAACTTAGCCTACAAGTATTTTTATTTTGTCTTCTAGTAACCCCTTTTGGGTATAAAAAGAGGGCTTGAGGTGCCTTCTAAACCATCATTCATTGGATCCTTCATTGGATCCCTTAATCACTTAATCCTTTTCTCCATCTTTTCTTCCTTCTTTCTTCCATTAGCTAGTTTTTGTAAACCCTCTCCAAGGGTGTTCTTCATTTAAGACTTCAAGTTTTTCTTCATCTTTTTCTTTATTTACTTTCTTKTCTTTTRTTTTCCGTCATTTATTTTCTCGTCTTTTACATTTCCGCTATTTACATTCCGCTATTTATTTTCTYGTCATTTACATTCCGTCATTTATTTTYCGCTATTTACATTCTCGTCATTTRYATTCCCGTCATTTATTTTATMGTYATTTACATTTCMGTCATTTATTTTATCGTTATTTACTTTACGCAATTTACRTTTATGTCTTTATTTTCCRTCATTTATTTTTTACTTTCCGTTATGAGTACCTAAGCTTTTATWGCTTGGGTGTGASAYGGAAGGTGAGATTTTTAAAYCAAAYGAAAGTAGCTAAGTGTTTCGTAAACGACGTTCCATTGTTTCATTCGAGTTTTTATAAAACCAAGCACACTTCTTGACGGGTTGATCACTTGAAAGTGTTAAAGTGCAATGGACTTAGAGATAAGCTATCAATAAGCACGTCAACTTGGATGACATAAGAGGTAGACTTGAGAAAGTTGCCGACAAGGAGACTTGTCATTTATGTTTTTCAAAACGTAACTCCCGACGGGTTGGTCACTTGTAAAAGTGTCAAAGTGTGATATATTCAGAGATGAAATATCAAGAACACGCCAACTCGAATGATATGGGAATCGACTCAAGAGAGTGATTTTTAACAAATAGATTTGTTTATCCATATATTTTGAAAACACCATTGTGTCACTATCCCCGGTCCAGACATCACATAGAGATATGGGTGGAAAGCTATAAGATAGTGAAATGGTGAAGTCCGAGAGGAATGCCTTCAAAATAGATGGTGGAACTTAGTTTCGAAACACTGCTTGCTGTAGCATTGCTACATCATTGGCTGCTGGAATTTGTGTTTGGGTCTCACCTTAAGTCTTACACCCTTGCTTCTTTTATATATTCTGTATTCTGTTTTGGATAACCTTAAAATCAAAGAAAAGTCTTCAAAATCGTCATCTGAAATCATCTCTTTCATTGGACTCTAATCTAATTTTGGCTACAATCTCTGTGGACAATAATCCGGTACTTGTACCACTTTATTACTTGGAAAGACGACGTTGTGTCGTATTGTATACTTGCTTTGTGACCCAATTTCATTAGTCTAAAGGTGTGAATTATATCCCGACCAATAAGCAGCCCAATTAATTTAATGATTAATTGATTATTTTTTAATACTCATTTAATAATGATCGTTTGACCAATTTACCCTTTGAACAATTGGTCATACACATATCAATTAATACATTAATTAAATTATTGTTTATTTAATCTCATTTAATAATAACCGTTTGATGATAAAATGAACGATCAAGATCGGTTCACATAGTTTGTACCATATGATTGGTTTCTATTTGAACCAGCCCCTATATATATGAGGTAAACTTTGCAAACCACGTTATTTGTACAAACCGTACAAACCTCATTCAATCAATCATAATTTTTTATTTTGTTCATTTTTTTTGTAATTATGAGAGGTTGATTAATCATTTTTATTGTGGAGGATGTTAATCATGGATATTATTACCTTCATTATTTTAATTTTAGAGAAATACATGAAATAGTTTCATTAAAATATCATTAAGTATTATATGAAACAATTTCATAACCATATATGAAACAACTTCATCAAAAAAAGTATTATATGAAACAATTTTACAAGATTAAACAATTTCATGAAATTTTTTCATAAGATTAAATAATGAACTCAATGGATGAAGGTGGTTTATACAAATTAGATGGTTTGCATTTGTTCGCTCATCTCTCTCTATATGAAGACAAACATCAGTTCGGAGGTGGTTGTTAATATCTAATATGAAACATCATGAATCAAGCTCAAAATTGTTGAGGTCGAGTGCTACTCTGTTTAAGAGGTTGAAATAATTCTATTGTTTCTTTTCTTTGATCCATCCATCTATTTTAATCCTATGGTTGTGAATACATTACATTTTCCCAAAACTAAGGGCCTCTTTGGTTCGGTTCAGGGTCAATTTCCATTTAGAAGATGCATCTTATTTTTCAAACCGACACAATTGACTTTTCCTTATAATCAAACCACGACTTTACATGTCTTTGATCCACCATAAAATGACAAAGCTGCACCTACTGGATAAAAATCTTGGTTCCGCAGCTCACGACAGCAATAGGTGAAAAATACTCTTAACATGAAACTTGCCAAAAGGAAAATTGTTTTTCTTCCCTTGAAACATCATAAAAACATGATAATACACTGATGAACAAAATATACATGTTCTTAGAGTTTATAGTCACTTGTAACTCGATACGAGACAACAAAAACCCATTACCTGCTTTTACGACATTTACTATGCACTTGAAAGTTGCATCCAAAAACAGAATTCCCACAAACCACCAAAAAAGAAAAAACACGTCGAATCTGAGTACAACTTACACTATTTAGCAGTAACATGTACTCTAAACACGCTACAAGGTAAGTCGGCATTTGGTTCGCTTTCCAGCACAAATTCACAGTTGTCTCCTGGCTGAATGCCTCTTTCCTTTGCAAACGCTTGCCAACTTTGTGTCAAAGCCTTTAAACCCAACTGGTTTTGATATAAAACTGGCCAAAGATCACCACCGTTTCTCAGAAGAATTACCTTTTTCAACTTCACCCATTCCGGCAATTCCTGCATATCACCATTTATAATCTTTAGTTTTCTAAAATATGACCATCTTACGCTCCCAAGACCTCACTTCACAAGAGAGATTTAGGAATTGTTTGGTTGGTATTCCATTAAGTGTTGTATGGATAAAGCTGTTTGTGTGGATTAATATGTCCGTACAGATTGGGAAGGTTTTTGTTTGTGAGGGTTTATTAATAGATGGAAGGAGCATGCTTTTTAACTAGGAGGGACACGTTTGGAAACAAACTTGTCTTTCTGCATAAAGCTCCCTCTTATAACCCACTTCCTATATCATTAAGCCACTACCAAACAATCATTATAGCTGATCAAAATAAGTTGTCTCATTAAGCTGCTAACAAACAGGCCCTTACTGGGTTCGTTTGGTTTGGTTTAGTGGTCTGAAATATGTTCAGTGGATGTTTAAAAGGACACATAGGGAGTTCATATAAATACGTAGACTACATCATTATACGATAAAAGTATGCATACAAGAACTATCATTTTCATACCACATTGTTTTGGTAGATTTACTTTAAGAAACAACCATTCTCAATGTTCTATGATCAATAGAAGCACTAGAAATTTTTTGGAAAGATTACCTTCTGGGAAACATAATCGATGAGCATAAGCTGAGAAAAGCCATAACCATCTCATTATTTGAAAGACGTAATTGAATAATTAGTTGCTAACTATGATGATGGAGAAATTTGTTGCTAATTATGGCGATGGACAAATCTAACATCTAGGTGCCGGTTAAGCAACCCTAACTAATTGAAGCAATAAGAAGATTCCAACGCCTAAACAGCCGCTTAAGCAGCACTAAGCAGGGATTGTTAGAAGACCAATAATCTTGTTAAGTCCCCAAATTTATGTTGATTTGATATTTCAGAACTTCTTGATGGCTAATATATACACAAATTATGGGTTTGTAATGAATTGAAATGGAGTTTGTAATGAATTGAAATGGAGTACGGTTCATGCACAAGAACTAAGGCCATTAGTCTGATTCTAGGGTAAATCAGTGAAGCCCTCGTCTAAACAATTTGAATAAAATCCTATGTGATCTGAAGTTTTTAAAGTAAATAGAGTCTAAAAGACACACAGAGAATATAGGTTTCCGAGAATACGTACAAGATAATGGTAACTACTCATCACCGCAGAAAATAAAGAGTTGGTGGGACCAGGCGGAAGCGCCTCGTCATAGTCAACAGGCTCAGGCTTGACAAATCCATCGTTATCTTTTTCTGCAGGAGAGTTATGGAGGAGACCTGTCTCGGTATCCTTCAACTCGCATTCTGCATTTAGATTCATTCATGGACTCATTCTCATGTTACAAATTTATAGAAAACTAGAAATATAATTGGAACAAGACACTGTTTGACACACCATTTGATAATAGCTCCTTTTTGGTCACTTTCATTGGTTTAGCTGTTCAATGTAAGCGAACAGTCGCATGATGAAAACGAGCAAACAAGTATAAAACTATCAATAAATTACGAATCTTACCTATTGATTTAGGAAAAATCCCAGTGGAGGGGGAGGGACAGAAGGCATCATGCAATCTTGAACCTGAGGTGTCGGTTTCGCTTGCCCCGGCCGGTTCTTTTTTAGCCATCTTTGGCCATGCAACTGTTAAAACATAGAGTCATGTTGAAACTTGAAAATAAAACGCTTTTTATGGAGATTTAAGAAAAAAGAACAGAAACAAAGATCAATACTGTCACTTGTCCCAACTTACCCCTTTTATGTCTTTTTAACCATCAAAAAGATCAGATTAAGATCATACAGAACACAACATATGGTTTCACTAGTACATAAACACGGAAACATTTAGATGATTTACATGGGCATAAATTGATAACCAGCTCCATAGTAGACTAGTAGTTGTCCTTCAGTGACATAACTTGTATTAATCTAAGTTATGACAGTTACTGATTAACGTCAATTGTTTTGCATCTATAATGCTTATTGCAGATTTTAATGTAATTATTAAATTTTCCTAAGTTGTGCGTATCAATGTTAATTTTAAAATTGAAAATAGTTTGTTTGGCATTTGAAGTCAAAATAGGACAGACAATTGGAAACAAAGGAACTACAATTAGAACTTGCATGAAGAATTATTGAGGTTAAAAAATGGTGCCTGAAGGAAACATATCAGTTAATCAGTTATCCTAGAAGAAGTTACTGCCTTTGTTTTCAGGTATAGTTTGACTTTTGAGGTCAAAGGGGGTAATTTTAACAAACAAAGATACTCCATTTAAAGAAAAGAGTATAATTTGACTTTGAGATCAAGTGAATTCATTCAACTTCTTCCAATAATCAAGACCTCCATGACATTTATTTTTTCTGTGAATGTGTATATATATATATATATATATATATATATATATATATATATATATATATATATATAAATTTAAGGCATATGAACTAATAGGTTTGTCTTGGAAAGTCAAATTGGAATTCTTTACATGGGAGTAGCAGATATAGAAAAAGCAACCTACTTGGAAGGCTCGAGCTCCTCAATCTCTTCTTGATAGAATTGTTGCATGTGGCTTCACTTGGCATGATGGTGCTTTTCTTGGGATTCTCCCTTGACTCCTCGGATCGTGATTCTAACGTCTTCCCAGATTTGTTAATTTGAGTTGCATTTCCACCGCCTCCGAAAGCTACATTGTTTTTCCGGACATCGTCAGATTCACGGGGGTTAATTTCAGGGATTGACAAGTCATGTAAAGAGTCTCTTGAAGACAGACGTTCAAAAAGGTCCTCGAGATTCTCAATTGCTCTTTTTTGGGTGGGGAGTCGGTCAAGATGAAATCTGTTTATCAAAGTGCTTCTGTGTTCATCTTCTACATGTTCAATATCATTATCRACCAAACAAAACTGCTTCACAGTTGGAGTCTCAGACACCATGTTATCAGGGTTCTCGTCTCTAACCAATTCTTTACCTGAAACAGAGGGCCCAGGTCGAGAAGTCGAAGCAAGCAAATGATTACAAGTGTTCTTAGCATTGACACTTGGTGGTAACTGCACAGCTGTTTCTTTTTTCTTAATTCTTTCTTCTTTGTGTTGAGTGCCTACAGAGTGTCTAATTTCAGGATGCTCGTTGTCAGAATGTTCAGATTGAGAAGGTTCACATGAAATATGATGGTCGTTAGTGTTCACATTTGAGGGTTTACTATTAGTATTATCAGTAACCAATCTTTGCTTTTTCCGAGTGTCTTCCATCTGGTGCTGATTAAATCCGAAGTGTTGGATTTCAGGACAACCACTTTGTCCATACATCAAGACAACAAAGTGAGATTCCATGATGTAATGAAAAACTAAGAAATCTCCCACCTTTAACCCATGAGCAGTTGAAAATGCATTCCAACCTTCTTCAAAAGCCAAGAAGCCATCAATCATAGTGAATTTTACTGTCCATTTCTCACCACTTAAATCCTCAAGCCGAGTTGCCTTACCAACCATGTTCCGTACACTATGAGCAAATCTAGGAGGCAGGAACTGCAAATAAATGCATAAAACAATTAACATCTTTTACAAATAATTCCTCCCTCTTACGAAAAGAAGAGCATTTTCCTTTTTCAGAAGTTTTCTTGTTCAATTTACCTACTTACCCATCGTCATAATCACAAATAAATTTATGCTATTTACTGATAAGTTAACTTAAAGTAAGAAATAACAAACTTGACAACTGACATAGGTGTGAAACCATAAACAAGATATTCCACTTCAACCGAACGATTTGGAAGCCATTTAAAGGAAAGCAATTAAAGTTTGTTAAAAAGATCCTTCCATCACCAAAGCCAAAATTTGCATCCTTACCGAGACATATATGATGTTTTTGGCATCTTAAAGCCAAATGCTTCAAAAATCCTAGTGCCCAAAGTTATGAATTCATCAAACATTTAGACTTCCATCATTCTATGCTAGGCAATCTTTCCATGTAGAACCATACAAGTATATATTTACTTTTTTCGTCTCTTAGAACTTTTTGTATAAAGTAGAAGGCCCATTCAAACTTTCCAGTGTAAGAGATATCAAATTAACTTAAACATGCAGGAGAAAAATTTGCGAGTAATATATCATTCATCTACTTCTAGAACAAAGCCAAAAGAGACCACATACTGAAAATGCAATTGATGTAAGGGCATATCATGCACATCATAGAGTTGGTTTTTTAGTAGATTCATATTACTTCAACTAACAATCTATTCACACGGAGTAAGAAGGCTTATGACATTGAGGCAAAAAGATCACAAAAAGCAGTAAATAAATAATAAATGCGATGAGAACATGTCAATACCAGAACTTTGGAATATTCGTCACCAAACATGACTTTGAAGAACGTAGTAGCAACAGGTGATGGATTTTTATCCTTTTTATGCATCAAGAGACAATTCTGGGTGCACTCCGCACACACCTCTGCCACATGAACCATTTTCTTCTACGGCACTTCAGTACAAGTCATGTTCTCTACAAAATCATCACGAGAATGCAGAAATAATGAGCAAAAATACAGTTACAAAGTTGAAGCTCTTTAGATTGATTAAATGCATGGGGGAAGTTCAAATGGCAATGCATAGAACATGGTGAATCAGGTTTCATTTGCTCATACCAGTTTCCATTCTCTTTTTTGGTGGGTCCATTCAGTTCAGTTCAGATTTCTGCTTGTGCCATATATAAGAGATCCTCAGTTTTTTCTTCTTATGAGAAGATGATAATTTAAGATGATCTGAATGTCTTTTCCATGCCAACACTAAATCTTAATTCAAATAATATTGTCATAATACATTGATATCTGTTTTAATATTTTCCAACTTAATGCAAGAAATGTTCACTACTTCTACATAGAACTTTCTCATCTGGGGTCACAATGTTTTAACGTATGAAGAAACAAGCAACTGTTTGAATGCAAGTAAAATGTCCAACAAACCCTTCAAATATTATAAAACACCTTGAACCCAAATCAGTGTCATCAATTATCAACAGTTAAATAGGTAATTTAGGTTTAAAACCTCTCAAAAAAATGTTGCAATTTTCATATCTAATTCAAAATAGCAATTATTCTCTATGTAAACTGACAAAGGTAAATTATTTCTAATTTCTAGGGATGTTGAACTACAAGGAAGACAATGTTTAAAGTTAATACTATGTGCTTTGGTATAAGTGGCAATACATTGCATACTTCGGGTTTTTTACTAATTCCGTCGATAGTTGTGCCATAGATAACTTTCTACCCATTCTTGACATTGTTTTCTCCCAAAACATCAATTTCTCCTCAGGAAATATACATATACGGCAAACAATTTCGATAAAATAACGAAAATTAAATAAGAACACAAAACCCTAAACCCTACACAATTGTACAAAAATAAAAGCAAGTCCTCTTCCTGCAATAAACATCAAAAGATAAATGCTGCATTCTGTTGAGTGTAACGATCAGCACAAGAAACCCCAAAAATACTGCGATGTAAGAGTAATGGCGATGATTTTGAAGGGAAAGTTAAAAAACGCTTACGTCACGATAACTCGGTCTGAAAAATCCAGTAAACCAGATCAAAAGCACTTATTGCTCTGCTCTTCACTTCGGTCGGTAAATACTGGCGATGCCGTCTGCTTGTGTTCTCCGGGGGTTTTCGAGGAAGGCAGAAGGTAGCCGTAACGTATTATTGTCGCATGTGTCACCTCGCGCCCAAATATTTTTCTTTTTATATATTTTACATTAATAGTGTTTGATATTACTTATAAAAATAAATTATTAACTTATTTTGATCTGGCATCGATAATAAGAAGTTTTTGAAGAAATTAAACCATCCTGATTTATAATAAATTGATAAGTGTTTTTTTTTAAACATAAGTTGTTTTAGATAAGTAATCTCAAACACCTCCTAAATGTTATTATACGTGTTTTTAGAAGTCTTTAACAAATATAGTTATTTTTTTATAAAACTCTCGTATTTGTATCAGTATAAATAAAATAAGAAATTGTTTATGA
>NC_037537.1:12416675-12419164 GCF_001531365.2 Cynara cardunculus var. scolymus | reverse complement strand
CAAATTTAATATTTGTTTATGTTATTTATCGATACATTAAGTCTTTAATAAATGATTATTCCCTATACTACTTTATATTAAGAGCAATTAATATTTTTTTCATATTATTCATACACATGCTTACTATTTTTTATACCTAATAAGTTTTTGTTTAGACATTTACATGAAATTTGTTGGACTAAAAGGTTTGTATTTAGAGAATGAATGTTGGCTGTGAAGATTATTTTGTAGAATGTTGGAGTTTCTGAATCCCGAGAGAAATGAGAATTTGTTTAATTTAGATGTGTTTTAATTGACGAAAATATGTGCTTTTATATTACTTTATTTTTATGAATATATCAATTATCAACTAAGTTGGAAAAAATTGATCCCAATTAATTACATGGACAGTCCAATTTTACTTTGGTATGAAAGTTTTTTAACCAGTTATGTTTAGTTGTTTTGACTAGTACCACATAGACATTTGTGGGTCTGTCCCATTTGGAGAGTGGGTATGCCTTTGGATGGTAGTTATCATGTCATTTAGGTGTACTTTTGTTTTTCTTAATAAAATTGTCAAATAAACTTTCCAAAAATAGAAAAAATTCATGCAATGTCATCAAATATACAAGAAATGCATACATTATCTACACGACGATCTTTAATGTTATTCATTTTATTTCATTTTACAACTGTATTTCTTAACAAAATTCTATTATATATATATATGGGCCTAATGAAATGAGAACTGATTAGTTTGTGATAGCTGTAAGGTCCAATGTGAGCATATCATTTAAATAATTAATGTTATATCCTAAAGTAACATAAAAGGTAAATTGGTAATGTTTATAATCATAAAACCCTATATGGTGTACTCTTCTCCTTCATCGACTTCTTCTCCGGCCACCCTTCCCGTCATAGCCAATATCCACCTCTTCCCTAACAACTATACACAAAATTTCGCTTGATATGCATATAATAATCATACATACAACGATTAAGAAGATTTTCGAGAGAGAATTAGTAAAACCTAGGGAAACGGCGTGGAACCAGATAAGAGGGCCAGGAGGCCGAGAGATAGACGGTCGACCGAGACATTCCGGCCACCGGAGAGGATGTTCCAGACCTCAGAACTTGCGCCACCGGATATGAAGATTTATCAGCGATGTTAGACCATACGTCACAACTCTGTAGATCATGTAAACCAGTTCACCGCCTTTAGTTGCCCCCATTTTCGAATTATTTTTTGAGTTCAAAGCTTCTGCCACTAAACTACTGAAGTCGAAGGGGGTGTTTGTTTACCTGCTCCATTCAGAGGCAAACCTCTGATTCCTTCAGAGTGATACACAGTGGTACCCCAATTGGTACTACATTGGGTATCACAGTGCATCTTGTATGTATTTTGGGTAACATAACGTGGATCGATTGTATGTATCTCTTAAATTTGGATTATGGATTTGATTTTGTTTTTAATGTTTGAATTGGTATCATAGTTGGTATCACAATGATATCACAATATATCACAATGGGTATCAAATTGTGTATCTTTGTGATTACTTGGTACCTGCTGGATTAATGTTCACCGGAGGCCGGATATTGGAGAGAGGAGAGATGAGAGAGGAGTTTTTTAAAAATACCTAAAATGCTCTCTAATTATAATTATAATTCAAACTATCATAATTATTAATTTCTCAATTTATCCGTTGATTTATGGTTGAGATTGGATCTCTAGTTACCACAAACTAATCATTTCTCCCTTGAATGGGCTCCTATATATATATATATATATATAGAGAGAGAGAGAGAGAGAGAGAGAGGAAGTTTACTTTGCAAACCATGTTCAAACCGTGCAAACCTTATTCAACCAATCATAATTTTTTATTTTATCAATTTTTTTTTTGTAATTATAAGAGGTTGATTAATCATTTTTATTATGGAGGGTGTTAATCATTGATATTAACATCTTCATTATATTAATTTTAGAAAAATACATGAAATAGTTTCATTAAAGTTTCGTAAGTATTATATGAAACAATTCCATAACCATATATGAAACAACTTAATCAAAAAAAGTATTATATGAAACAATTTCATAAGATAAAACAATTTCATGAAAAAATTCTTAAGATAAAACAATTCGACGGATAAGGTTGGTTTGCACGGTTTGTACAAATAATGGTGGTTTGCATTTTATCGTTCCTCCCTGCCCCCCCCCCCTCTCTCTCTCTCTATCTCTATATATACACACACACACACACACACACACACACACATATATATATATATATATATATTATAAAGCATTTAACAAAACTCTTAAAAACCATTTTTATGCATGATGTACTGCTTATTAATACACATTACTTCAGATAACTCGGTCTGAAAAATCTACTAAACCAGATCAAAAGCACTTAATGCTCTGCTCTTCACTTCGGTCGGTAAATACTGCCGATGCCGTCGGCTTGTGTTCTCCGGCGGTTTTCGAGGAAGGCAGAAGGTAGCCGTAACGT
>NC_037537.1:12411444-12416630 GCF_001531365.2 Cynara cardunculus var. scolymus | reverse complement strand
ATTAAACCAAAAATAAATTATTTCATTATTAAACCTAAATTAAATTATAATAAAAATTGAATTAAAGAAATTACACAAAAAACTAGAACTTTTATATATATATTTTTTCAAATTTATATTTTATTCAAAAATAAAAACATTATTGATTTCTCAAAACCACATAAAACCGTATTATAACATCGACAAAGACAAATAATAAAACGAAACATTAAAATCGAGATATATCTCGCTGCATTGCGTGAGTACCCTTCTACTATGTGTGTGTGTGTATACATATATATAATCCATTAGTTATATTATAGTAACTTTTACGAATTGTATAGATACAATTTGTTGATGATTATATTTGACAACTAACAGTTATTTATATATACAGTCTACATTACTACTCAAATTACTTACACTACCGCACAACGCACAGTTCCCACCCTAGTTAGAATAAAAAGGAGTACCGTTGATAAACCGTTAGTATATTATTAATACTAGGTCGATCCCATGTATTACACGGGGTAATTTGAAAAAATTAAATCATGTCAGGAACTTTTCTTAAAGATATGAATGATCATTGAATGTACGATGTTACTTCAGACTTGTACTCTTGAAATAACTCTGAAATATAACTCTGAAAAATAACTCTGAAAAATGACTCTTCAGACTTGAATTTAGAAATAAAACTATATCAATAATTAGTTAAAATGAAGTTAACGCTAGAATAAAATTAAATTTCAAAATGAAACTATATCAGTAAATTGAATTTTAACTTAGAAGTAAATTTAGAATGACTCTTCCGACTTGCAGTCTTAAAATAACTCTAAAGTATAACTCTGAAGAATGACTTTAGACTTGTACTCTTAAAATAACTCTGAAGAATGACTTCAGACTTGTACACTTAAAATAACTCTGAAGTAAAACTCTTCAGACTTGAGAGCTTTGTATAGGCAAGTCAGAAGCTCTGCATGCACTATGCAGAGGCTCTGCATGCATTATACAAAGGCTCTACATGGTGCTCCGTCTAAAAAGGAAGACTTCAGAGTTCGGGTGAGCTAACCCTGAAACAAGATTCTTCAGACTTGTATTTTGGAAATAACTTTGAAATAAAACTCTGAAGAATGATTCTTCAGACTTGTACTCTTGAAATAACTCTGAAGTATAAATTCAATCCCACTAAATCAAAGTTCAGAATTCTAAGTCTGAAAAAAAGACTTTAGAATTCGGGTGAGCTAACTCTGAACAATGACTCTTCAGACTTGTACTCTTCAGAGTTGTAGAAGACTTCAGAGTTCAGATTTCTAAGTCTAAAAAAGAAGACTTCAGACTACTTTTTCTAAGTCTAAAAAAAAGACTTCAGAGTTCAGACTTTTAAGTATGAAAAAGAAGATTCCAGAGTTCAGACTCCAGAGTTCGGTGAGCTAAGTCTAAAAAGGTAGACTTCAGAGTTCGGGTGAGCTAAGTCTAAAAAGGCAGACTTCAGAGTTCGGGTGAGTTAACTCTTTAGAATGACTCTTCAGACTTGTACTCTTGAAATAACTTTGAAGTATAACTCTGAAGAATGACTCCAAACTTGTACTCTTGAAATAAGTATAAAGTAAAACTCTGAAGAATGACTTCTGACTTGTATTATTGAAATAATTCTGAAGAATAACTCTGAAGAATGACTATTCAGACTTGAATTTAGAAATGAAACTATATCAATAATTAGTTAAAATGAATTTAACCTAGAATAAAATTGAATTTAGAAATGAAACTGTATCAGTAAATTGAATTTAAACTTAGAAGAACGCCTATGTCAAATCTGAAGACGAAGTCTAAAGACCTTGAGTTCAGAATTATTCAAATACTCAATCTCTTTGAAAAAAACCCATGGTAAAGTTTGCATCATACAGAGCAAGACCAACCAAAACCCCTGTGGACTCACCAACCAAGATCAAGACCAACCCAAAAGCAAGGCCAACCAAAGGCCTTTTAGTTAACCAGAACCTCTAGTTCGTCTATGTATAGCCTCTGGGTACAAAAATGTTAAATACTTGAAGAATTTGAGTTCCAATTACAACCAGAGACCCTCTGGTTAAACATGAAGATCAACCAGAGCCCCTATGGTTCCTTTATGATGAATTGGAATATTTTTCCTAGGTTCAAATAAACAACCAGAAGAAAATCCAATCCAGAAGCCAAACCAACCAGAGGGGCTCTGGCTTACAAGACTAAGGGGTCGTTTACTAAACACTTACTTGGTAAGTGCTTACCGGATAAATTTCCTTATCGGATGAACATGAGAAGGGCCAAGAATCTTACCGGGTAAGAGCGATGAGAATGATGGAGAGTCTTACCCGGTAAGTTAGGATGACGACTCTTACCCAGGTAAGCGCTTACCCAGTAAGTTGTTGCATTTAATATGTTTTGATGTACTAAAATCTTACGCATCAAAATAAATCACAGTGTTGACTCCTATTGATAAGCGCTTACCGGGTAAGCAATTGGGTAAACGACCCATAAGTCTAAGTGTTGATCATCTCTCTTAGTGATTTGATGATAATCCCTTTTCACTTATACGTTGTATTTATGTTTCTGTATTTCAGTTCCAGCGATCTTCACTGAGTCTGTTCAGTGATCACTGAAGAACCTGTATTGTAAATCTATCAGAGACCACAATACTTCAAGAAGACAACACTCACACCAAAGAACCTTCAGCAACCGTTGAAGACTGAAACTAAAGATTAGAGACTGACGAGTATGTGATCTGAAGCAGTATTCAGTGATTACAAGTCTGTCTACATATGTCTGAAGACTGCTCAAACTTCAGCGAATGATGATGAGACCTTCAGGTCATTCTAGCATTCAACGATCAAAGGAAGTTTGCTTAGCACGATTGCTGTTGTCTTGTCCTTATGCACACAAAGGACAAAACCCATTCCCCTACGAAAGTTAGTACGATACGGAGCCAATTAGTCGACTCTTTGTCCACCAACTTTAGGTAAGGATGTCTGCTCATAAATAGTGCTTTTGTACTATTCACTATGGCAAAGGACAAGTCTTCCACTTATGGCTTGACACGCTCTCTAACCCTTCCTTATTGCATTAAATGAACATTTAATACACTGGGTATAAATAGAAGTGTTTCTTCTCCATGTAGAGAGCGCCATCTCTCTCTCTAACCTATTTCTTACTTCAAGCATTTTCTAGCTTAAGTAAAGGATCTTTCTTATAGCAACTTCTTTTCTTGTATCTGCTAAAGCTTTGTGTGTAACCAAAGATTGTTTAGATAGGTTTTTATTACCTTATCTTTTCGCAAACAATCTTGTAAAATCTGTATTGATCTTCTCTATCAATATATATTTTTAATTTGAAAATACTGTGTTTGTATTCATCCCCCCTTTCTACAAACTGTTTCTCTTCTTGTAGACCCTTACGGGACCAACAAGTGGTATCAGAGCAGTGTTTTCTTTCTTTCCTTGTGTTTAGCTATTTTTCTGTACTAGTTTATCTCTTCTTAGATAACTTTACTGCTTACAAATGGCTTTACAAATTGCAAACACACACACACACAAAAGATAATGGCTCTCTTGCCAAACCTCTCCGGTTTGTCCGTGACAACTTTAGTCTCTGGAAGAACCGGAGGATGTCCCTCTTTCTGGAAGGTGTGGATCATGAAATTCCACATTACATAGGAAATGGACCATATATTTCATTTGCTATTGCTCCGGCTGTTCCAGCAACAGCTACGACTGCCGCGATTCCTGAATGACAGATTCCAAAGCTTCCACATCAGTGGAGCAATGAGGACAAGAAGAAGATAGCTATAGACACTCATGCTCGGTCGATAATAGCTATGTCTCTTCCTGATGAGATCTATTATTACTCAGTGATGAAACTCAAATCTTCTAAATCCGTATGGGATACACTCTGTGTCCAATATGAAGGAACCACTCAGGTTCAAGAGACTAGAAATATCAATCTAGTAAGACAGTATGAAAGCTTTCTCTGTGGAAAGTCTGAGACGCTGTCTGAAGTACATCAAAGATTTAACTGCCTTCTTATTGATCTTAGGGCTGTCGGCAGGGAATATTATAATTCTGAAACCTTGACTAAGTTTCTAGAAATGCCTTCCTGAGTCTTGGGACACCTTTTCCATGTGTCTCAAGATGTCAAAGGACATGTCCACTCTTTCTACCTTATATGGGATTCTGCTTAACCATGAGCAATCTCGTCAACTGAAAAGAAATCTTGTAAAAGAATCTAGGGAAATGAAAAGCTCTTTTTTAGCTTTGATCTCTGAAGCTTCTTCAGTTGAAACTTCTACCCCTTTTGTTTCTTCTCTTCCTCCCGTGGTCATCACGGAGATAGATTCTTCTGAGGACATTCCATAATCTAATTTAACAGATTTTGATGAGTCCCTGACACTCCTGACTAAGTCATTTAGGAGGTTCGCCAGTAAGAGCAACTTCCGCAGATCTCCTCAGCTATCCTTAAGGGAGAAGCCAAAGTCTGAAAGAATAGACAAGGCTTCAGCTGTCTGCTACAACTGTCACCGGCCCGGACATTTTGCAGGTGAATGCAGATCAAAGAAGACTATGACGCCATCTTCTAAAACTCATTCCTCCTTCAGGACCAAAGATGAAAAGTACTTAAAACTGTAGGAGAAGTACAAGAAGATGAAGAACATCCAACGAAAGGGTAAAGGCCTTATTGCTGAAGAGCATGACTGAGCTGAATCATCCGATGAATCATCTTCGGATGAAGAGGATAAAGCCTACGTCTGCATGATGGCTATAGATGCAAATGAAGAATCTTCTAAAGCATCTACATCCTCTGAGCCATCACCTTCTTCTTCTACTCAGGTATGCTTCCTGAATGAACCCTCTTCCTCTTCTAGTCTTTCTGCACCGGATACGCTGACGGTTGACCTTTACAATGCCCTCACTGACAAATTAAAAACTGAAATGCTTAACGTTGATCTTCAAGAGCAATTGGAGATTTGCCATTCTAAGATCAAAGAACTGACCTCCGTTGAGGAAAATCTTAAAGATCAGGTTATTTAAACCAAGTCATCACTGTTGAATGTGAGAAAGCTGTCGCTAAGCGTGAGCGAGCTATCGCTGAACTCAAGGCTGAGAAAGCTATCATTGAAGGGTGGTGCAAAGCTTCCCTCAAGGCCTCTAAGATCATTAACGCTCAGATCCCGGCCAAGA
>NC_037537.1:12409912-12411344 GCF_001531365.2 Cynara cardunculus var. scolymus | reverse complement strand
ATTTATACCATGCATACCTATAAATACATAACATATGCACTTCATATTATGCACATTTTCACATCTCAGCATGATCAAACGTAACAATTTATCATTCTATCATGTAATCAATTAAATCAAATAATCACGTATTAATTACCTCGGGTGATAACTAGGGTCTAGTTATCACATTATCCACCCCTCAAAAGAATTCCATCTCGGAATTTCTTAAATCAAAAAGCCATGGGTATTCTGATCGCATCTTTGATTCCAAATCCCATGTTGCTTCTGGTCCTTTGTGAAACTTCCACCAAATTTTAACTAGACTTATTTCTTTGTTTCTCAACACCTTGATTTTTTCTATCGATTACAGCTTCTGGTGTTTCCACAAAATTCAGCTTACTGTCTAGTTGAATTTCTGGTAAAGGTATAGCTAAACTCGGATTAGCCAAACATTTCCGTGAATTTGACACATGAAAAGTATTGTGAATCAGACTCAACTCTTCTGGCAGCTCTAACTGATATGCTACTGGCCCGATTCGCTTACATATTTTGAACGGCCCCACATACCTTGGACTGAGCTTTCCTTTCTTTCCAAATCTGACGACACCTTTCCATGACGAAACTTTTAACATCACAAAATCACCTATACTAAATTCAATTGGCTTTCGATGATTATCTGCATAACTTTTCTGGAGATCTTGTGCTATTTTAATTCTTTCACGGATCTGTTTGATCTTTTCAGAAGTTTCTTGGACAATCTCAGGACCCGTCAACTGTCTCTCTCCTACTTCATTCCAACATAACGGCGTTCGACATTTACGTCCATACAACACTTCATACGGTGCCGCTTGGATATTGGAATGGTAACTATTGTTATATGCAAACTCTATCAATGGCAAGTGATCTTCCCACGATCCTCCGAAGTCAATAATACAACTTCTTAACATATCTTCGAGAGTCTGGATAGTTCTTTCACTTTGCCCATCATTCTGCGGATGATAAGCTGTACTTAATCGGATTTTGGATCCCAAAGCTTTCTGTAATCCTTCCCAGAACTTGGAAGTATAGAGATAATAGACAAAGGAACACCATGTCTGATAACAATTTCTTTAATGTAGATCTGCGCTAGCTTTTCTAAAAAGTCTTTCTCTCTTATTGGTAGAAAATGCGCAGATTTAGACAAACGATCAACAATTACCCAAATCGCGTCATACCCTCTTAGAGTTCGAGGTAATTTCATAACAAAATCCATGGTAATATGATCCCATTTCCATACAGATATTTCTAAGGATTGAAGACTTCCGTACGGCTTTTGATGTTCAATCTTAACCTGTAAACATGTCAGACACTATTCCACATACCGAGCTATGTCTCTTTTCAATCCTGGCCACCAATAAAARGGTTTCAAATCTCTATACATCTTATTGGTGCCTGGATGGATAGAGTATCG
>NC_037537.1:12403857-12409371 GCF_001531365.2 Cynara cardunculus var. scolymus | reverse complement strand
TTGTTGTTCTTTTCCCCACTGGAATTTAACATTCTTCCGAGTCAATTTAGTTAATGGCACGGCTATCTTGGAGAAGTCCTGAATAAACTTACGATAGTAACCTGCCAAACCCAAAAAGCTACGGACTTCAGACGGAGTCTTTGGAGCTTCCCATTTTTCAACTGCTTTTATTTTTACTGGATCTACTTGTACCCCGGCTTCTGAGATAACATGACCCAAAAATTGAACTTCTCTTAGCCAGAACTCACACTTGGACAATTTGGCATACAACTTTTCTTTTTTCAATAATTCAGTATCAAACGAAGATGTTTTGCATGTTCTTCTTCAGTCTTAGAGTATATAAGAATATCATCGATAAATACAATAACGAATTTATCAAGATATTTCTTACATACCCTATTCATCAAATCCATAAAAGCTGCAGGTGCATTAGTTAAGCCGAATGGCATAACTAAGAATTCGTGATGCCCGTACCTTGTTCTGAATGTTGTTGTGGCAACATCTTCTTCCCTGACCTTAAGTTGATGATATCCTGACCTCAAATCGATTTTGGAGAAATAAATTGCTCCCACCAATTGATCAAACAAGTCATCAATCCTTGGTAAAGGATATTTATTTTTAATTGTCAATTTATTCAGTTCACGATAGTCTATACACATTCGCATAGACCCATCCTTCTTATTAACGAATAAGACCGGAGTACCCCAGGGCGAAGTGCTGGGCCTAATAAATCCTTTATCAGTTAAATCTTTCAATTGTGCCACCAATTCTTTCAACTCAGATGGAGCTAAACGCTATGGTGCCTTTACTACTGGTGCAGCTCCTGGTACGAGATCGATTCGGAATTCAATGACTCTATCTGGTGGTAGTCCAGATAAGTCTTCTGGAAAGACTTCTGGATATTCACTAACAATCGGAATCGATTCCTCTTTTCTCTTCCTTGTCTTCAGATTAATTACATATGCCAAACATCCCTGTCACTTCTTTTGAATACTTTTCTGGGCTTTCATTACTGACAAAATATTGATATGATGATTCTGACGATCACCATAAATAACAACTGTTCTCTGGTCTGGCAGAATAATTCTGTTTATTTTCTGATTACAAACAATGCTAGCCTAATATTTTGCTAACCAGTCCATACCCACTACTACCTCAAATTCTTTCATTGGCATAGGGAATAACCGAATCGAAAGTTCACAGTCCTCAATAACAATAGTACAGTTATTGTATACACTAGTAACAGTTTCCTGACTATTAGGAGTATCAACTACTAACTCATCATCAAGTAACACAGAATTCAAACATGCAGTTTGAGCAAACAATGGTGATACAAACGAAAAGTTTGCACCGGAGTCAAATAACACCTTAGCACATATTGAATTCAGAAGAAATGTACCTGTTACTACATCCTCGTTCTTAGTCATCTAGAAGGATCATCCCCGCGTCCCTCCTTCCCTCCTCTGTTTACAGTAGGCCTTCCCCGAGTACCCGACGCATTACTCCCCATTGTTAACTGCGGAGTTCTTAACAATGGACAATTTGGTCGAATATGATCCGGAGAATTGCAATTAAAACACCTTCGGTTTGCTGGGCAATTTCTGGATAAATGACCTGCCTCACCGCACTTATAACATTTCCTTGGGTCCATCTTGCATTCTCCCTAATGAACCTGTCGGCATTGTGAGCAGACTTTTTCACTGATCTTCTGTTCAGATCTGTTATCATATCTAACAGTTTTCGACCCTCGAAAAGATGAAGGTCCCTCCCATTTTCTTTTCTCCACAATTTTTCCTTCTGATTGTCTATTCTTATTTCGTTCAGTCACCTCAGCTTCATCTACTGTTAGTGGAAAGATATTGGGGTTCATAGCAATAACAAACTCTCTGATTGAGGGTTTCGGACCCCAAATAAACCTTTCTATCTTTCTGGATATAGTCGAAACATAATGTTCGGCAAAACGAGAGTATTCAATGAATCTTTCGGTATACTCCCGAACTGTTCCATTCCCTTGCTCTAACTTCAGAAAATCTTCCTCCATTTGTCTTACTGCTGTTTTAGGACATAATTGATTTTTAAATCTATCCACAAATTCTACCCAAGACAGAGTCTGTAAAACATCCGTTCTGGTAGACGATTCAACTTCCCACCAAAATAAAGCATTTTATTTTAATACAAAAAAAGCAAATCGAACTTTATCTGTTTCCGGACACCGAATGGTGTTGAACACAGATTCCATCTCCTTAATCCAGCACATAGCTTTCACTGGATCTCTCTCCCTAGAAAAGGTTGGTGGTTTGAATGCTAAAAACATCTTAATATCTCCTTCTTTATTCTGAGTGATTAGAGCAGAGGGATAAACTTCCACTCTTTCTGTTTCCACCCTAGCCGGTATTCCCATGATGGACGTCAGAGTTTCCCACAATTTCCCCAATTCCTCTGCCAACATATCTCTAGTTATATATTCAGGATGTGGCACCGACCTTTCTTGAACATTCCCAGAGTGGAATTCCTCATGTTCAGAATGTATTTTGGTTCGACCCCTTCCTTGAGACTGGCTTCTTCCTCTGCCTCGTCCCCTTGTTCTTCCCCGACCTCTATTTCCAGACATGCTAGTCGGTGGATTTACGGGTGTTTCTTTCCTTTCCTCAGATTCTGGACGAGCCACTCTTTCAGATCTTCTAGTTCGACTAGACATCTGCAAAGTTTAGTGTTAATAATCACGTATTCACATTCCCAAATATAATGAAGTATTCAAGTTCAGATGTGTACCTGTAAATTCATAATTACACTGGCCAGATGTARTTARAATTTACCTWMMMMMYWKTYYTTTMACCCATCATATTTATTTCCAATGGTRCTAACTATGTCCAGGACCCTTAACATGCAATAAAACAGTTTAAGTCTAGGTATCATGCTGTTAAATACCTAAATCTCTTAAACTCAGGCTCTGATACCATTCTGTAACGCCCCAACCCACACATTGCATGTAACATATATTTCATACAAAAGAAGTACATGATATCATTCCATTCAGTTCCCTTAGTACAAGAATCTAACATGACCAGATACAAGGTCTAAAAATTTTGAACTACATTTCTTGTACTAATTAATCAAAACAGATCTTCAAGCAGAAGCACATAAAGAAACATATTAAACTTTTCCCTTCCCCTTATTGTCCGAACCTCCTGCAACACATAATYTAAATCACAAAACGAGGGTTAGACCGAAAGGTCTAGTGAGATACCCTATATATGTTATTGCAGGGTGAAAATCACCAAAACCTTTAGGGAAAATAACATTTCATATATATGTAACAAATATATGAATAAATTGGAACATAATACCAAATCTTTTCCATTATCAAGCAAAACATTCTGCTTATTCAAATCTCAAAATTCTGAACCAATCAGGTTCCACATAATGCCACTTTTAAACATTTTCTTAACCAACAAGGTTATTTAAAGCTTYARGCCAAACCTGACATTTTCTCCTCAATAACATCCAAACTATGATTTCCAATAAGAACCTTGATCCTAAATCTTTAAGTCACAAAGAAATAAAGACTCCGGACCACGGTAATCTTAAAGGATATAATAGAATGAGTTATATCATACAACACACATGCAAATGCCACCCTTATATCCAAAGGTACACCTCTCCTTAATATGTCACCCTTATCCCATGGTACACCTTTCCTTGATATGTCACCCTTATCCCATGGTACACCTCTCCTTGATATGCCACCCTTATTTCCTCATTAAAATATTTTCACATAATAATTTCAAATAAACCGCAGCCATTGAAATTATTATCAATACAAAAATCATTTCTTTCAAAACTTCCTTTTAATGACAAAATAACATTTCTCATCAAAAACACGACATTACATCAAATCCGGTCAACTTTGACTTAGCCGGACTTCACATCCGGTCAACTATCCGGTCAACACATAGCATAAGTTTATCCGATTAAAACTTAGAATAAATTCCAACTTTGTCCGGATATCAAGTCCGGACAACACACCGCATAGAACTTGATCGATTTAACACTTTAGAATCAAAATTAATATCTTTGTCCGGATAACAAGTCCGGTCAATACCCCGCTCAATACTTAGCCGATTTAAAATAATCCGGCCACCATTTGGTCGTATTCCTACTTCTCATTTCAAAAAGATAACTTTTCTTACCAATCATAACCCGATCAACACTTAACCGATTTAAGATAATCCGGACAATACATCGATTAACCTTTGTCCGATTTAAAATAGTTCGGACAATACTTCGTCCATCCTTTGTCCGATTTAAAGTAATCCGGTCAAACCTTGTCCGGTTTAATATCCGGATAAACACTTAGAACAAAAAGACTGATTTCCATCCAAATTCAAACAAGATTCATATGAAAGCAGTAATAATCTTTATGCAAAAGAGTTTTAGAAACTACTCACCTTATCAAACTTTTGAAATCAAATACTTGAATCTTTAGCCAAGAATAATCCGGTCAACTTTCCTCTTTTAAATCGCACAACTTTTAGCAAAACAAGAAGAAAAATATGGAGGCTCAACCTCCCTTTTATACTTTTCTAAAACTGGCAAGTCGGCTAACCCAGCCCCTTTTTCCTAACCCACATGCATGCACACACCTTGCACACGCATATATATATTTATACCATGCATACCTATAAATACATAACATATGCACTTCATATTATGCACATTTTCACATCTCAGCATGATCAAACGTAACAATTTATCATGCTATCATGTAATCAACTAAATCAAATAATCACGTATTAATTACCTCGGGTGATAACTAGGGTCTGGTTGTCACATCTAATTTTTTTCCCCTTAATTGATACACTTCTATAATTCTTTGAATATCATAATTTGTAAACTTGTTCTTACAGATCTTCATTCATTTCTCTCGCATACTGAATAATCTGATTTTGAACATCACTCCTTCATTGATTGTGCTTAAAAGCCAAATTTCGTGATCAATTTTTATCTGATCATTGTGCTTTATAGTAATACTATTTTTGATCAACCATTTGTGATCAATTGAGCATACTGCTAATTTTAGGAGGGACTGAGTGCTTCACAGAAATACCTCTATGGAATGTCAGAACCGACAGACCTACCCAAGAGGACAACCATATCTAAGTAAGCATTAAATACAAAAGGATTTGTGTGCTGAGACTAAAATGAAAATGAGAGGGGTAGTTGTTGTGAGATAAAAGAATTGATGAGAGTTATATCAGGATTAAAAGATTATTAGCATCCTGTTCCAAACTTCAACATACCGGGCATTTCACATAATCTATTAGTTCTCAATTCTTTCGAGACTATTATTGAAAAAAGCAAAGCCCAGACCAATTCTTGTCACAACCCCACCAACTACTCATTTATCTCTCAACAGATAAATGTTTCAATAACACTTGGGGCACGCAGCTCACAATCTATCAATTTCTCATTTAGAGAAAGTTGATATTGAATCAGAAGGATATATGTCCCCCC
>NC_037537.1:12379907-12403766 GCF_001531365.2 Cynara cardunculus var. scolymus | reverse complement strand
TCTGATAAATTTGTGTAGTCCACACGGTTTATCATTTTGAGCTTAAACAGAAGCATTAATTGCTGTATTTTTCTACACTACACAGATTTTGCAATTTATATGTTATTTTGTCGAAACATTCATAGATATGCTATTATTAAACTATCGATGATTGAATGGAAGACCTGGTGAGATGAGCCTCATAAAGTCTCATATATACAGTACATCTGTTGTACTGAGTATATTTGTTATACTCACAGACCAATCTTTTCATAAGATTGAAAACAATTTCATACGTTGAAATTGGTTGTTACCTTCCCATTCCCTTAATCTGAAAAGATTATACAAGTGGATTTGAAAATATCTACTTAAAATTTTATGAATTGACGGTTTTTGCGGAAGATTTAATTTATTTTGTGTAAGATGTAATGATTCTCGTTTCATCATAAGAGGGAGTATGTAATAATGAATGAAATGTTCAATTCCGAACATTGTAAGGGGGGTTCATTATAAAGATCAAAGGGGAGTAACATCAAAATCGGCAAAAGACTCAAAGGAGTGTGACCGGAGATAATTACCAAAGATTATTCCTGTGCTAAAATGACTGAGAGTTTTTGAATGTGAAGATCATCATTACAACAGTTTGCTGATAAAGATTTCTTTTGAAGAAAAAGTTTGTTCGTTATCTGAAGTAGTTCATTTTTGAAGAAGAATGTAAGAGTTTTTTGTCTAAAGAAAATTCTTTGAAGATAATATCTTAAAGATCAATTCTGAAGATCGTTACTGTTTTTATTTTACATTGTCAAAAGAGAAGATCATCATTGTTCTACATTCGAGGGGGAGAATGTTAGAAGATTTTCTCAACTAACGATCGTCTGAAAATTTCAAGTTGAAGATTGTTTTGAAGAAGTCATAAAATGCCTAAAGCGACAAAGTTCAAATGAGATTCAAAGCGAGCAAATTCTTTCAAGCCTGAATACAAAGGGGGAGAATGTTAGGACTGAATTTCAGTATAAATTGTATTCGTCTTGAAAGATAAAATTGTCTATAATTGTATAAAGTCATTGTGTTTGACTTTTGTAGAGATAGTTTGACTTTGACTAGGCTTTCTTGTTTGACCCTATAAATAGTATTTGTTTAGTGTAATTTTGGTAAGGAACTCAATTGTAAAATTGTATATGTATTATAGAGTTTGACCAAGTTTGACAAATCCTCTCATCTCTTCTCATGTTCTTGAATGCTAAAATCCAGATCTGCCATGGATTGCTTAGGAGTTTATTTTGAAGATTGATCATAGGGACTTACAAAACACATATGAACTCAATATAAACAACTATTATATTTGCTGTTTCATGAATTCATATCCAATACACACGAGTCTTTTCATCAGATTTCGATGTTGTATGTGTTTTTTATTTAGGTCTGGTTCTACGTGTGTATTATGGAGTAAGTACGAACATCTCTGTGAACAAGGAATGAACAATGTGTGAACAACTACAAAAGGCCAGCAACATATGTGAACATCTCATGAACACATAACCCGCATTCCTCAGAAGACAACTCTATTGAGAAATGCAACCACGGGTAATATGAACACATGTATGAACATATATGTGGGACAGACACAAATATACCCATATGAAACTTGCTTCACATTTGATACCATGTGAACACAACTTCCCAAAAAAAACAAATTTTTCCAGCCATCCATATATAAATTATTCAACTAAATTGCAGCCTAAATCAATAAATCATCAACCAACATCAATATTTTAAAAGATAAAGACTTATACTATTTATCAAATTACAGTAATTTACCAGTGGGTCCTTAATTGTCTACGTGTTTCGACTCCTTTCCTCTTCTCACGACTTGCTTAGTAGTTTGTACATCCTTCGATTTCATCTCTTCTAGCTCTGCATCGACATCCACAAGGGTTCGTATGAAGCAATATTCATTACACACACATTTTTTAATCTTATTTCGATGTTGTATGTGTTTTTATTTAGGTCAGGTTCTACATGTATATTATTGAGAAATCATGAGCATATGAAGAGCATCAGGAGGACAATGTTTGCAATTAACACAAATCGACATACACGACCAACCCAATTCAACTTTTCAACTTTTGTTAACAATTGAAACTGGCCCTGTGTAAACATATGAACATTAACATGTCATGAACGATTTAATTATGAAGAACGTGTTTATACAAATGTGCGATGAACAGCTTGTGAACATATAGTAACACAAATTCAGCAATGTGAACCTTCGAACAACCATACAAACACATCTCGTGTTATATATTACCTTCTTTATTTTAGTAACAAAATTATAGCTATATGAACCCTTGTGTAACTTAAGAACAGAAATTGACACATACGTACAGGTGGTATGTACATGAACATAGTGTGAAACATATGAACATACTAAGATGATGAAAATATTTGACTGTATGAACACATATTGATGAAGATGAACATATGTCCACCAATATGAACAACCCCCAAAACATATGAACAGTTGTGCATTTGGACAAAAATATGAACACATCTTGAGCCTAACCTGATATATGTAAAGAATTATAATCAAGAAGAGACTCACTATTTCTTATAATGACCAAATGTAACATATATGGTTTTCCTTTTCTCATCTTCTCCGGTCAGGCTCCTTTCCCAGTTATTACAACCAATTGAAGCATTTTTGCACTTTCACTGTTGTTTCGCCTATTTTTTGCAACTCATTATATCAATTTCTTTATAGTCCGAACTTTCGCTTCTTTTGAGATGTATATAATAAACCTTGAGCTCTCTACAAGGACATAGCCATGCAACAATCTTCTATACTAGCTGAATCTAAATTATATATGTCTTCCTTATGGAGCCTAATATACTTGAGTTGTATTGTGATTTGATCTAGTTTCAGAATCTAACAGTATTTTCTTCCCAAACTTTCTCTGTCTATCATATCCTGGTTTTAGTCTCATGACCTTCCTCTTTTAATTTCATATTTCACTCACCATACTGCTCCACCTTATTGATATGTATATGTAATATACACACACACAAGTATGTAAATGTGAATATGAAATTTGTATCAAAATAAACCGTGAGTTGATATGAATATGGGTGAAATAGTTGAATGAGAGGTGGATATAGAGTAAATGAAGATTGTGAAAGAAGACAAATATAAGTACATAATATAATGGATGATGAGATGATCTGAATGCACATTTTTCTTATATATATTTTGAAATTAAATAATAAAATGGCAATTAATATGATGCTCAACAGCTGATTTTTTTAGGACGATAATCCAAACACCATTAAGTAGGACAAGAAGTTTCACATGCACAAATATCCATCTTAATTTCCCTTTATTTGTGTGTAAACTATTTTGTCATCTTTTGTCGAATGACGATACCATACGTGCTGACGAGTTGCTCTCCAACAACATTATTTTTGCTGCTATATATACGTAATCAAAAGGATCATAATAAATGTACACATAAATGAATGCATCATTTAGCTAGTGTTACAAATTAAAACCTATACATCAATTACAATTCATCTTATATGTCTCTTATTTAACACAATATTAAATCACTAGTACAACTTATATGTGATGAACACTTGTGCACATGATATGAACAGAAATTCAACAATGTGAACCTTCGGACAACCATACAAACACATCTTGTGTTATATGATCCGTTCTTTATTTTAGGAACAAAATTATAGCTATATGAACTCTTGTGTAACTTAATAACATAAATTGACACATACGTACAAGTGGTATGTACATGAACATAGTGTGAAACATATGAACATAATAAGATGATGAAAATATGTGACCGTATGAACAAATATTGACGAAGATGAACACATGTATACCCATATGAACAACCCACAAACGACATGAACAGTTGTTACAATTACCAATACAAATTTACATGTATGAACTCTTGTCTCGAATACGGACCCAGGTTTGCATATATGTGCATTTGGGCCCAAATATGAGCATATATTGAGCCTAACCTGCTATATATACGTAATCAAAATGATTATGAATGTAATAGCAAAACAATGTACACATAAATGAATGCATCATTTAGCTAGTGTGACAAATTAAAACCTATACATCAATTACAATTAATCTTATATGTCTCTCACTTAACATAATATTAAATCACTAATACAACTTATATGTGATGAACACTTGTGAACACGATATGAACAAAAATTCAGCAATGTGAACCTTCGGACAACCATACAAACACATCTTGTGTTATATGATCCCTTCTTTATTTTAGGAAAAAAACTATAGCTATATGAACCCTTGTGTAACTTAATAACAGAAATTGACACATATGTACAGGTGGTATGTACATGAACATAGTGTGAAACATATGAACATAATAAGATGATGAAAATATGTGACCGTATGAACACATATTGACGAAGATGAACACATGTACACCCATATGAACAACCCCCAAACGATATGAACAGTTGTTACAATTACCAATACAAATTTACATGTATGAACCCTTGTCTCGAATACGAACCCGGGTTTGCATGTATGTGCATTTGGACCAAAATATGAACACATATCGAGCCTAACCTGCTATATGTAAAGAATAATAATAATCTGCACACCCTAAAAACTGAAAATCAATCATGAGCCAACTTGAACCTCTTAAAAAATCAATTCATCAAATCTTTAAACAAGAACCCAACAATAACAATGTATATTAAGTATCAATTGCAATAATTTACCTGTGGGTCCTTTGGTAGCTAAGATTTTCGAGTCCATTACTTGTCTTACGGCTTGCTCTCTACTTTCTACATCAACCGATTTCTTCACTTCCAGCTCTGCATCGACATCCAAAGGGGTGTCGATGGTGTTTTTGAAGTTTGAGAAATAAGTCCTCTTCATTATTCTTTCACTCTTCTTCCTAACTAAAGTTAGAAATCATAAATTATCGAGTGATTTTATTCATCAAAGGATAATCAAAACCCTAAATTTTGCTAACATACCATGTAATGGGTTGTGATCGACGGGAAATCCTCCCAAATCAGCCATTGTTTGATGAAGATGCTGAACCAGATTTCCAGCCCTTTGATCAGCAAATAGTATGGAGATGGGGGACGGTTTTGAGAGGCGTCATACGTTACTGTTGATTTGATAGATACTGGTTTGGAAAAGTTAAATATTTTTTACCAAAATGCCCCTTTCAACTTTGTTTACTTGGGTTTATTAAATTTTAAACTTTAAAAATTAAGTTTTTTTCATTATTAATCTTGACCGTTTATTTTAAGATTGGATGGCCAAGATCGGTTAACAAAATTAATACAAAAACTTTGGTTAACATTTGATCTTGGTCATATAGGGTCTGGTTCAAATGTTAACCAATATTATTGTGTTAACTTTGTTAACCAATCTTGACTATTGATTCTTACAATAAACTGTTGTGATTAATCATGATAAAAATTTAATTTTTTAAATTTACAATGGGGAAAAAGGTATTTAGGTAATTTTTTTTATTATGTAACTCCCATATCATTAATTGGGACTTACAAAATCAAAAAAATCTAAGAACCATATGAACACACACACACACACACACACACATATATATATATATATAGGGGAGCGTTCAAATAAAAACCACTCAAGTTGTACAAACCATGAAAACCACATTCAACCAATCATAATTTTTCATTTTGTTCATTTTTTTGTAATTATGAGAGGTTGATAAACCATTTTTATTGTGGAGGGTGTTAATCATGGATATTATCATATTCATTATTTTAATTCTAGAGAAATACATGAAACAAATTCATTAAAATTCCATTAAATATTATATGAAACAATTTCATAACCATTTATGAAACAAATTCATCAAAAAAAAGTATTATAAGAAACAATTTCACAAGATTAAACAATTTCATGAAAAAATTTCTTAAGATTAAACAATGAAATCGACGTATAAGAGTGATTTGTACGGTTTGTACAAATGAGGGTGGTTTTCATTTGAACGCTCATATATATATAGGGACATATTCAAGGAAGAACTGACGAGTTTGTGGTAACCGTGAGTTCCAATCTTAACCACAAATCAATAGATAAATTAGGAAATTTATAATTTTGGTAATTTTGAATTAAAATTTTAATGCAAGGACATTTTAGGTATTTTTTTCTCCTTTCTCCTCTCTCCTTCCTCCGTCCTCCGGCCACCGTCCTCCGGTGATACCACTGTGATACCTAAAAATATTGACTCTGTTAAACAAAAGACAGAGTGTGATACCCAAACATATATAAGATGCATTGTGATACCACTGTGTTATATCTTTGATCGACCACACAAACGACCTTTGTGTGATACCCAAGCACATATATGATGCATCGTGATACCATTGTGGTATCACTGGAGGACGGTGGCCGCGGGACGGAGAGAGAAGAGAGGAGAGTTTCAAAATACCTAAAATGTCCTTGTATTAAAATTTTAATTCAAAATTACTAAAATTATAAATTTCCTAATTTATTTATTGATTTGTGGTTGAGATTAGACCTCACGGTTAGCACAAACTAAGTAGTTCTCGTTTGATTAGGCCATATATATATATATATATATATATATATATATATATATATATATGAACCATTGTGTCAAATACGAACAAAAATTGATATATATATATATATATATATATAATCTTGGACTGCATAGCATTTATGAACACAATATGAACATAACAAGAATAGCTGCTACACGAAAGGAAATAAATAAATAAACATGTATGAACACAATATGAACAGTTTGTGAACAATAGTTCCTTTATTATGAACATATTCAGGAGCGAGCCAATGTAGAGATATGCAACTAGTATATATATGAACACAATATGGACACTTATGAACAATAGTTCCTTCATTATGAACATATTCAGGAACGAGCCAATGTTGAGATATGCAGTTAGTGTACATATGAACACAATATGAACAGCTTGTGAACAATAGTTCTTTCATTATAAACACATTCAGGAGCGAGCCAATGTTGAAATATGCAACTAGTGTACATATGAACACAATATGAACACTTGTGAAGAATAGTTCATTCATTAGGAACAATGAGTTTATCCATAATAGCTTAAACGATACCGAAAACTTTACTACCAAGTCTCTTCTACCAATCACAAATTCAAAAACATTATAGGAACATATGTTCATAGATACGTACATTCATAACATGTGAACACACATCCACATATACGCCAATATACAATTGTGAACATGATCAAGCCACATAGGAAGATAATATCGTAGAAAATATATGAACACATAACCCCTATACTATGAACACCGGGTGCAATCACTTACACAATTTGACATATATGAACACCAGGTCAAACACTTACACAAATATAAAGATTTGGGAGCAAATTTTTTTACCAACAACTCGATAAGTTGACATGAACATATATGAACAAATTGTGAACATGATCAAGCCACATAGGAAGAGAATATCGTAGAAAATATATGAACACATGACCGCCATACTATGAACACCGGGTGCAATCACTTACACAATTTAACATATATAAACTCCAGGTGCAAGCACCTATACAAATATAAAGATTTGTGATCAAGCTTCAAAAATGACACTTGTGTTCATATGACACAAAATTTCGTCCATATATATACTCAAATGAGAGTAGTAACAGGAACACAATAGTTGGTTATATGACCATATGAAAATGGGTCGTGCATGGAAGTCCATTTGAACATGTGAATTAGGTACATATTAATAATTAAAGGAAAAAACTACCAACACAATATGAACTACAAAAAACACAACACATCATAATGGACATAATTTCGATTAAAACGAGTACAATAAAATATTAATCTATTACCAAGACATTCACTTTGGTTATTTTTTCTTCACTTCCCCACTCGAACTCTGATTGTCACCATAAACCATTTTAATCTTCTCAATATTGTCGAGTTCTTTTCCAATGCGTTTATCCATAATAGCTTGAACGATACCGAAGATTTTACTATTGTGTTTCCTCCACGAATCACAAAATCATAAAACAATAAAAATGGAAGATCAATATTAAAAAAATATTGTATCAATATTAAAAATGCACATGTTTAGGGATTTTATAATTTTGTAACTCCCAATTAATGATATGGGAGTTACATAAAAAAAATTACTCAACTATTCTTGACATTAAATTGTAAGCTAGATAAAAACCTAATAGAAACATGGATTATGATTGGTTGAAATGGTTTGTAAAGTTAACACAAAAATTTTGGTTAACATTTAATCTTACCTCTCTCTCTCTCTCTCTCTCTATATATATATATATATATATATAGGGGAGCGATCAAATGCAAACCACTCAATTTGTACAAACCGTGCAAACCGCATTCAACCAATTATAATTTTTCATTTTGTTCATTTTTTTGTAATTATGAAAGGTTGATTAATCATTTTATTGTGGAGGGTGTTAATCATAGATATTATCATCTTCATAATTTTAATTTTAGAGAAATACATGAAACAGTTTCATTAATGTTAGAGAAATACATGAAACAGTTTCATTAATGTTAGAGAAATACATGAAACAGTTTCATTAAGTATTATATGAAACAATTTCACAACCATATATGAAACAACCTCATCAAAAAAAGTATTATATGAAACAATTTCACAAGATTAAACAATTTCATGAAAAAAATTTCATAAGATTAAATAATGAAATCAACAGATGAAGGTGGTTTGCACGGTTTACACAAATAAGGGCGGTTTTCATATGATCACTCCTCTATATATATATATATATATAATCAACCAAGGGGTAATGACGATGTTGTGGATGAAGAAAGGCTGCAAATGTTGTTGCTGGAAAAGAAGACCGATGATGAGTTATTTGGAGATTGGGTATACCTATTATTAACATATTCAATCAATAATATAGTTTGTAGAAAGTATGCAGAAGTACCTGATCCTCATATTCATCAGCTTGCCCAAGCTTGCTAATTGATGCTTCAACAACCATATGCCATTGAATTGATCTTTCAATGACTTGGTTTTGCATATGCTTTGGCATGAATATCCATCCCTATGTTGTTAATTGGGGTGAAATAGCGGTAGCGGTCCTAGGAGAAATAGTAAGATTCTAAGTCTTTAGCATTGCTCTTACCTGGTAAGATTCTCAATCGATATCATCACTCGATAAGCTAACCTAATCTAGTAAATACTTACCGGGTAAACATTTAGTATACAGCCCCTTAAACTTTTATTACTACATAGTTAGCCTTGTAGTCTATACTTTGTTTAGGAATTGGTCCTTCGACCAAATAAGTCTCGTCTTTGTTTGTTTGGTACAGTTAAAATTGATTTTGATCTGGTATAACTTAAATTTTTTTGGCAGTCTAGCCTGGTCAAACCTTTTTTTTCCAATCCAGGCTGTCCGATGTGATCCAAATAATCATCACTTAGATATTATTTGTTTGATGCAAAAACTACATGTAACAAAATATAAGAAACTGAACGAAAAGTATATAAATCAACAAAACCTATATTTAGTGGCGGATCTACTAAGCGAGAGGGGTCCATACACCCATCCACTTGATTACTGTAAAGGGAAAAAATATATGCGTCTTGAAAGTGCACCTGCTTGATTTTGAGGGTGTCCTAACTTAAAAAAATATGTGATAATTAAGTAAATGAAATAATTAACTTAAAAATGTAATACTTAAGTGAATGAGATCATTGGAATGTGGTATCAATATATGAAAAAGACGAAAATACCTCGATTAACATAATTTGTACTAATTAGACGGTTAACAAAAGAACGTCTCTTGCCAAGGTCTTAAGATTGGCATGAAATTGGCTTCTAAATTTCAAAACTTCTATCAAATTGGAATTCGAAACTGTTGAAGATGCTCTAAATATAGTTTTGTGCCGTGCAATACAAAAATAAACACCTGCCAGTGTTACGAACGAAAAAGGATTTAAGAATCCAACCACTGTCACCAAAATTCCTGGATACAAATAGTTTGCCAAACATTGACTAACTTGGCTGCTTAGCT
Source organism: Cynara cardunculus var. scolymus (assembly GCF_001531365.2). Lineage (NCBI taxonomy): Eukaryota > Viridiplantae > Streptophyta > Magnoliopsida > Asterales > Asteraceae > Cynara > Cynara cardunculus. The sequence goes on along the minus strand of NC_037537.1, from coordinate 12,393,682 downwards.
TCAAAACTTCTGTTAGTACAATGCAATGTTGAAGTTTAAATATAAAACCAATAAATCATATCATAAATACAATCAAAAGAATTCTCATAAATCATTAAGCTTTATAGACATAACTCGAAACCAGTAATGAAACACAATCATCAACTATATCTGAACCATAAGAATAACGTTGCATACATAGCGTTTCTGAGCCTTAGTTATTGATCAAGGGGCATCCACTCTACTCGTAGATCGATTTCTCCAGATTCGACATTTTGAAGTTTAAGTGTAACCTCTTGTGTCACCTTCCCATCAATTATATGGACAATGCTATCTTCTGACAATGCATTATCATAGGATTTCAGCCACTTTCCTATCTGCATATTGCCTAAAATGCCAGCATCCTCGAACGCCATTGCAGATGTTATCAACGGCTGAATATCGATCTCAGCTTCCCCCATTATGTCATCGGCCGAGAATGTGTCGTGATCAAAAACTTGCTGCATTCAGAAACAGTATCTTCAGACTTCAGGAAAGTTAAATTACGCGCTATAGGGCAAAGTAGCCGTTAATATGTGGAACCTATTAGATTACTCCTAGAAAGAGCATTTGAGGAGGTTCCAACATATATCAAGTAGAAAGAGTTCAAGGTTAGCCGATTCGAGACTCAAACACGCCCCATCTAACAGAGGCTAGACGGGCAAAAAATATCCTAGAGTGTCGAAAGGGGCTAGACGGGCATAGATTGTCACAGGGCGTCGAGTCCCTACAGTGGTAGACCTTGGCTCTGATTGTGAGAATATGTAAAATCCCGTTAGATTACTCTCCAAAAGAAACCTTGAGGGAAGAGAAGAGAGGTTCCAACATATATTGAGGTAAAAGGGTCCAAGTCTTAAGTGTCTAACTGCCATGAGACTCCTATACACACCCTCTGTTCCAATGGAGGCTAGACGAACTAAGATTGTCCAGAGTGTTGAGAGGGGCTAGACAGGCACAGATTGTCCCTGAGGGTCTAGTCCCTATAGTGGTAGATCTTGGCTTTGATACCATGGGTATTTATGTGAAACCCTATTAGATTACTCCCCAAAAGAGCTTTAAGGAGAAAAACAGATGTTCCAACATATATTGAAGAGAAAATGTTCAAATCTAGCCGATGTGAGACTCCAACACGTCCCCTCCAGTGGAGGCTAGATGGTTACAAATTGTCCCAAAGCGTCAAGATGGGGATAGACGGGCACAAATGGTACTAGAGTGTCGAGTCCTTAGAGTGGTAGACTATAGCTCTCATACCGTATGAGAATATGTGGAACCCAAACCCCATTAGATTACTCCCCAAAAGAACCCTTGAACTAAGTATATATTTACACATTACAAATGGAACCATGGCTAACAAGTGGTATGATCTAATTTTGTAAAGCATACACAGAACAATGTATGTTGGGCCATGAATGACTAAAATAATAAAATCTTAAGAAAATTGTAAAATCAAGCAAGAAAAACGAAATTTTTGACCGCTTACTGAAATAAAACCCTTGTTCTTGCAGAAAAATATAAAAAAACCAAGAACATGAGGTATTTTTGGGTAAAAAGTGCATTATTTTTCCCAACCATACACCAAATTTGGATGTTTAGAGAACAGATACCATGGAACAGCAGGTGTCTTCACATAAACAGTCACTACTCTCTTGGTGTAGAGAACATATCTGCGTACATCCCCACCCCCAGACCCCCGAGAGTGGGACCCACTGAGTGTGTTTGGTTTTGGTTTGGTTTGGATTGGGTTGATTATACCTTTGAAGAACAGGGGAAAAGAGAAAAGGGAAAGCATGTGAACTTACAAGTTTAACAGGCCCATAATTCTGTGGAACAGAAAGCATAAGCTCCTCATTCCAAACTGGATTCAAGTTGCTATTTCGTACACTTGTTTGGGCCTTCTAATGCCATTACCAAGCCGGAAAAGAAAACAAAGAAAGCATCACAATCATGGTTGATCATTTCCTAAAATGTGATATTTTTAAGGGATCAATATGAACATCTTAATGTTAACTGAACTTCTTCACAAATAAGTATTGAGATGTATTGTCAATTCCCAACGGCCCATCAGATACAATGAGCACAAACTTCAGTTTTCAATGAAGTCACCATTGAGGTCCAACACATGGTTGGTTTTTTTGGGGTAAATAGTATGAAAATGCAACATACTTTGGTCTGATTCCTATTTTATGTTACTTTTAAAACCTTCACTTTGGTCACTAAGATGTGATATCTCAAACATTTAGATGAAAATACATGCATAAAATAGGAATCAAACCAAAGTTCGTGCATTTTCATGCATTCTCATATGTAAACAAGGCACCTAAATGTTTGAGATGCTACATCTAAGGTGCCAAAATAAAGGTTTGGAAAGTACTTTACACAAAATATGATTCAGACCAAAGTACATTGCATTTTCATCATTCTCATATGTAAACTAGGCACCTAAATGTTTGAGATGCCACATCTGAGGTGCCAAAACGAGGGTTCTGAAAGTCTGTTACACAATATATGATTCAGACGAAAGTATGTCATTTTCATGCAATTTGCCTTTTTTTTTGGGGGGGGGGGGGGTTGATAAAAGAAGTAGAAACAAAGGGACTAACCTGATGTCCTAATGTAAGGACAACATAGGGATCACTTGTTAGCATATCTCGAACAGCAAGATCAGTGCCTTTTTGCACTGTGATCTTCAAGACTCCAATGAATTCCACCATGCCTTTCTGTGATCAGTTTCAACATCAGCTATCGATTTGCTGAAATCACCCAAGTGATGGTAAAAGCTATACTGCACATGTAATTCTGTAATAAACTTACGGCACTCGGGATACTGTCAATCTTTCTTGAAAAACTCGCTTTCAGAGAGCTACTGTTAGAAGACAAGATCCTCAAGCTTGGTTTCATGAATTCCTGAAGCTCATACTTGGACCTCCATGAAAAAAATGATAAATTCTGAGTAATGAACAAAGATGACCACTAAAACCATCACGCACATTTGTTCAAGTCTTGGATGCAGAAAAAAGATCTAACGGTGGTGATCAGGATTTTAATAAAGACAGTAATAAAATCAAAATAGAGCCCCTCAATTACTTTCCAAAATCTTCAATTTTTTCAAGATGTTCCAAAACGTTTTTCCAAGTTGGGGGTCTTCACAGAATCAGTTTTTCTACCCTTTGGGGTAGAGGATAGGTCTGCGTACATCCTACCTCCCAGGCCCAACTTCCAGGTGAGATATAGAGTACTTTTGGTTGGTCTTAATTATAAAATTGAAGTTACTTTGATTAGTAGGGAAATCATGTTTCATGGATATGAAATCACGCAAGCTGTGAACTTATGAACAAAAGGGCATGAATGACAACCTGATAAACTTTGACCGGTGCTCTTGACTTGCATCTGGTTTAGGCTTAAAAATTCCTTCAGGAATATATGCCTCATAAATCGAATTTGCAGATGCATTTCCTCCAACTTCGATCATGGCATCAATTTCACCCTCAGTCCATGCATCCAATGTCACTGATAAAACCTGTCCAGTTCAGTTTAAGATCGATCAGCTGTCACATGTGAACTCAAAACTTTCAACTTATCAAGTGAAGAGAAAACTTGATAAGTAATTACTGTAAGTGACATTGGCCCAGCGGTACTGGGTTACTGGTAAAGCCCAGCCTCCCAAGACCTCAAGAGTTCAAACCTCACCATAGGTGTATAAATATTATGTACTTAAGAGAACATGATAAAGATGTTCAGTATCTAAACAGTCTGATACCATTCGGCAAAGAGGGTACGACGCCACCCTCTGGAGCACCCCCCATCATACTGGGTCCCACAAGTCATCATGGGGAGGTAAATTGTGTGTCTCAGGGGCAGGTGGGTGGCGCTTGGAGTCGAACCCCAGACCTTCCACTCATTCTGTAAGGATGTCCACCTCATTACTCGCTAGGCTGAAGCTGTGGGGAGACAGTCTGATACCATGTTAATAGGTTTTCTCAAAGGCATGACAAAATATTTCTTTTAGATAGACAATAAAAAATCCTTCTTTTGAATATGAATGAAGGCAGGAATACTAATTTTTATTTGAAGAAATATAGTTGATACTTTTGTTCACACTCTTGCACAAGTCGGGAGTCTTGACGGAAACGGACGCTCTACTCTCATGGGATCGAGGCCAGGTTTGCGTACATCTCTCCTCTCAAACCTTACTTTCGAAAGGGATTTACTAGGTCGGTTTGGTTATAGTTGATATTTTAGAAAAGGTAGCCAGTTTTATATACCGAATGCTACTTTCTGCATAGAGAGAGATTTCAAAGGGAGGGATGATATGTACCTTTGAAATATGAACACCGAGACTTCTGTGCACGCCACAACATTTTAAGCATATGAACACTCCAATGTTGGCTGACCTGAAATTCAGAAGAACTTTTTCATACAATCATACAGGAAGAAATCGAGCATTACATACAAATAGAAAGACCAAGCAAGACAAAGAAAAATGAATCATCACCAAGTCCTTTTATCCTAATTCATCAAACAAGATTACATTTTCCTTCATTTTCTTTAATTTTACAGCTTCCCAATCCAACAATTTCCGATATTTGTGTCTTTAAGAGCGAGCAATTAAAGTTGATACATATCATATATTTAGAAGTCAAAACATAATTAAAACCTCCTCTTGAACCATAAAAACTAGGTGATCAAGATCCATGCATTGCTCCCTTAGAAAGCCTTTGAGAAAGGCATTCTTGATATCCGGCTAATAGAGCGCCCAATAGGTATCAACGTTCTAGCAATACATAAGAGAACATTTTGGCCAGACCAAGAAAATAACCGCATATTATATCCCATAGAGCATAAAATAGCCTTTAGCCACAAGACCGGCTTTTAGATTCAAAAGGGAGATCCTCAGAATGTGTAACAATACAACTATACAAGTATATCATAATCAAAGAAAAATGCATAGAGCATCAGCAATGATATAAAACCATAAATATGGTACCAAGCATGAACATATACATGCATACATACATACATACATACAAACACAATCATATACATATAGCATTCCTTGAAAAGTTGGAGAATATGCGTCGAGCATTCCTAACTTGCTACATATAACATCAACTGTGCTTGTTACACGGACTGGACTGGATGGGAAGGGACAGGACTAGACAGCGAGAGTGAGGCGAGTGAAAGAATTGTGGAAGGTTTTAGGGTTTTTATTTGACATTGGTAGTTTAGTGATTTACCAATCTTCTCTCGTCTCACTTATTTTGGTGGGACAAAAAAATGTATTTTTTGCCCCACCAAGTCCTATCCTGTCCCAGTCTAATTTCACGCCAAACATAGGTTTTTGTTCTATTATGTCTCGTCCTGTCTCGCGTACCAAATGCACAGGGACTTGATATAAAAGGCCTGACATCTGACTCTGAGGGGCTGTTTGTTTGGCTCTTAATGGTGACATTAAGAGCCAACCTCTTAATTGCTAAGAGGCAAGGGTTGTTTRGCAACAAAAAAAGAACCTCTTAATGGTTACAAAAGGCTCTTAACCATTTAGGGGCTAGGGCTCCCCTCAACGATTCAGAGGGGTCTTCTTCCATTTTTGCCCTCCTTCCTCCTTCCAGTCGATCTCGTCTCCTCCCACCCTCCTTCCTCCTTCCAGTCGATCTCGCCTCCTCTCCCGAGTTGCTGCTGTGTCGCCTTCTTCCCAACCCCTCTCTTCACGCACGTCGCTTCTATTCCACAGTCGCCGTCCCCGTCTCCGGTAGCCTCCGCCTCCATCGTCTCCGCCTCCACCAGCGAGTATTTAAGGTTGGGTCCTTGTTTGTGCTTTCCTCGACACCGCAGAATCTAACCATCATGCTTTGAAATCGTTCTTCCTCTCGTTCCTTGCTTCGTCGCACAAGAAATTCATTCCCTATCTCTGAGCTCTTTGTGAACCTCGAAACTGATATCTCTTATAAGAAATCGGCAGATTTTAACGACCATAGTGATAACATGGCGTTTGATTGTGTTCAGGCTGGTCACCGGAGTTAATCCATCGGATACGAAACTCCAATCGAAAGGTCCAGGAACAAGGGCAAGAATTTAGGGTTTAGATGATTCTCGATGATAATTTATTAGAGAGGGTTAAAATGGTAATTTATTATCATTCAGAGAACAGTTACCAAACAACATTATTTCATTCAGCACTTAACCATTTTGACCCTCTCAACCATTCTGACCTCTTAACTATTCTGCACTAAATCATTCAGCAACTGCCAAACAGCCCCTGAGTAGGTATAGATGAGAGAGCGTTATGTAACTTTTAGTGCATTAAATAGACTGCCATGTATGCTATTCGTAACTGTAAATCCGATGAAATTGTATTGAGGATAATATATATGAAAGGTAATTGAGATTGATAGAACTTACGCCCACTTAGGGTCAGGTGCACCACAATCAGCACAAGTTCGATTATCACGTTGCTGCAGTAGATCTTTTAATTTTCTGTTACCTACATAATCAGGACGGGTTCTTTAATCTACTAGACCAATCAATTGAACCATTGTCATATTCAAGAAGCTACATTTATGGATGTACCCACATGACTTGCCACCAAAACTTCATGGAGAAAAACAAAGTAAGAAACGGGAAATAAAAATCACAAAAAGAGTAGATATCCAATGACAGTGATTGATTAGTTCTAATCAACTCAGCATGTTTCATAAGTAGCTGACGTTATGTCCAAACTGTTAACAATATTGTGGTAAATGATTAAGAGAAAATGTGCGTTTGCTGATCGAAGTAGTGCTGAATAGAATATAGCCAGCAGACTTAGAATATGTCACTCCAAGTACCCTGAAATCTAATGCTCCACATGAAGTCTGTTGGAAATTCTGTAATAGAAGTAGTCTTGTTTCAAGCCTACTGCGTAACCTAAAGCGCAAAGAAGGATCTGGGAGTTCCTGAGCCAAGATTCACACCCGCTTTTGACTATTACATATTTATCCAATTTGTGCTGTTCAAAGGGATTTCCTCTTAAACATTAAACTACTTTATCTCCCTACCTATTTTGGACTAGTAGCAGGAGGTTTGCAAACAAAAACCACCACCTCACAAACAGAGAAACAATCTACCTCTGTATGTTTGGTACACTTATTAACTCCGTTGTACTCTGAGATGGACTTAGGGGCTGTTTGTTTGCATCTGAATGATGTTATACGGATGCTCTTAATCAATCTGGTCACTTAATCATTCACACAAAATCATCCCGTGGATCATCATGGAGGCCCCACAACCAACTGGATGAGCTTCGGATTATTAAAGAATTTGCTACCCAAGAGTCAGAGTATGATAGCCATGATCAATATATCTAACACGAAGATGCTCATATAGGACCTAACTACCTTAATGACTGAGAAGCAATTGAGGCTCTGAAAGTCCCAAATCTAAAACTACCTTTTGGTGAATGTTTCAGAGCTAAAATCGCTATGTACCACTTCTCATTATTTGTACTGAATAAATAAAATTCTCTAACTAATAGTTTGTATTTTGCTTGGTTGTCATCATTTGACATTGAATGTCAACCTTGCCCTTGTCAACTTTACAAATCACTTATTTTACATTCTTTACACCTTTTTCTATCTATAGTAATTGTCCCTTCCATGAAGAACTTCATTCCCTCGAAAACTAATTGTATTAGTTAGGTATTATAGGATCAAGATCAATTTCTCAACTGTTGTGGAATTCAGGACTCCTAATTGACAGATTCAGCAGCACTTATAGATCCTTGCAGTTCAATAGACGCACATACAAATTTCTTGCATCTTTATTATGATGAAAAAAGTAGAAACTTTAACAGAGAATTTAATACATAAGAGCAATCGAGCTTCAAGATCTTGTCAAATTAAAAGCATAAACACATACTAGCAATATATAACGGATTCTAGAGTATCCCACATGATGATTAACTTGAAAAGAATGATCATCCTCACACATAACGCATAATTGAGCCCATTAAGTCGACCTGCTAGGGTTTATGCACGGGGAAACCTTAAATTAACATAAAATGGCACCATAAGTTCCATCGATTATGTGAATCATACCAGAAGATGTTTTCCCAAGTGCCGCTGATGCGTAACTCATTCTTTTGCCCACAATTGTCAAACAGAACTTTCACTTGTTTATCAAATTACAACTCGATCTCAAATTAAAACTATTATAGTTTCTAAGTGCTACTGGAATGATCGATTGAAAAATGAACAACTTCAAAATCCACAATAATGGATTATAGGTGCAGTTGATTGAGAAAGATGAACTAGAATCAATGAATGGGAAAGAATGTTGATGAATATGTGTTTAGAAATGATGGAAAGAAGATAAAGTTGGGAGTTTGTGAATTGGGACGGCTGTTAACGTTTGCGTTGGAGGTAAAGAGGAATATGATGAGAACGTGTTGTTGGTTAACGTTCCGTAAAGGAGGGCGGCTTTTTCGATGTCCTGTTTGCAAACCCTGTATGTAATGAAGTCAATTTTGTTTCTTGAATAAGCTTAATCTTCTAGAAACATGTTCAAGGTTCAATTTTAGTAAGCTTAATCTCCATGGGATCGATTGCATTGGATTGGTTAAGTAAAGTAAAGTAAAGTAGCAACCGGTCAGGTTAGAGAGGCTCTTAAAAAGAACAACTTTTAATAATTGGTAAATGACAGTTATGGGGTTTAACCGCATCGTTATATGTGGGAACCACTTTTCCACCTCCGGTGTATCATCCACGCGGCGTGGCTCTCTGTTTGTGACTTTGAGCTACTCTACGATTGTGCTTGCAAGTCTCTCTATATCAAGATGGTTTGCCTCACTTTTTGATTATTGAACTAAATGACAGTTTTACTCTTAATAATATGAGTGGTTAATTTTTTCATCTCATAATTAAGAGTAGTCTGTATTTATTTTTCAAAACTAGACACTTATTTTGGGACAAATTAAAATAGAAACGCAAACACTTATTTTGAGGCGAAAGGGGTATCAAATCCAAGTTAACTTTCCCTTCCATGAAATTGGATATAGATTGATATCCTCATAAAGATTCATAATGAGAAGTTGTAATGTAGGTCTAAGTGATGAGATGAGAAAATTTACGATCGATAAGGGTGCATCAAGAACGATCATGGAGCAACTGCTACAAGATTTTTGTAGAGCTTAAAAATGCAACTTTTTTCATGCGTTGATCTATTAAAAGATCTGCTTTTATTTATTTATTTATGTTTTTGTACATCAATGACAATAATTTGATATCTTATAATCCTTCATCTAAATTCAATTTTCATGTTGTGAATTATAGAAACAGCTGAAAAGAGGGTATACACCACCATATGGAACAAACAGAAACAACCAAGTCATCAACATATGGTGGAGAAAGTCTTGGTCCTTCGTTACGTTTATAATTCTTGTCATCACATGGAAAACGAAATTCTGAAACGACAATGGCTTAGATGGGAAGTACATATATGTCACGCTATGGAGGATGTAGCCAAAAATTGTTGGTTTTTCTTTTCCTTGGCATCATTACAACATATCAAAGATATGAAAAGGGTATTCATCCCCCCCCCCCCCCCCCCCCTCAATAGAGAGATATAAATCTATTAGAAAAACTAAAAAAGTTCTTTAAAGTCAACCAAAACGATCGGACAACTCCCTTAAAAAGTGAAGTTGCTACAAAAACATGCCTAAGATGTAGTGTTGCATCTTATTGAAAGGTAGATTTGATTTAGAAAATGCATTTTATTCCTTAAATCGACACAATTAACTTTTTCTCTGGTCAAAATACATTGATTTCTCAACAGGATCAAACCGTTGCTTTACAAACTTTTGATCCACGGGTATTAATCACACCAAATATCATCCTTGGAGATTTAGAAATCAAAAGACTTGTTTGTTAGTAGCTTAATGAGTTTAATAAGACTCGCAACTTATTCAGACAATTATATATGATTATTTGGTACTGACTTAATAATATAGAATGTGACTTGTTTAATAAGCTTCTAGGGAGAGATTTATGCAAAAAAAACCAAGTTTTATTCTTCTTCTCCAAACATATCTATTCCAAATTAGAAAAAAAAACATGTTATTTTTTATCTATGAAAAACTCTCACAAACAAAAACTTTCTCAACTTGTATAGACAGACAATTTTATCCATATAAAACTTAGTGGAAAATCAACCAAACAACCCTTAAGCTGGCCAAGTTCAGAATAATTTGTTTAGTTTAATTTACATTGGTTTAGAAATTAAGCAGGTAGGATGGATGTAAAGTCTTAATTTAAGGGTAAATTGCATGAAAAAATAACGTACTTTAACTTGATTCTTATTTTGGGTAACATACTTTCAAAACATCCATTTTGGTACCTAAGATGTAAAGTTTTAAACATTTAAGTACTCAGGTAACCTATTGAAGACTAATTTTAGATTAAAAAAAGACTAATTTTAGATTAAAAAAAATTCACGTCACTAACCACGTCAACAAATAATACTGAGTTAGATACCACATCAACATGATAATTGGTTAATGCTTCAACCAGTTACCCGTGTACTTAAATGTTTAAAACTTTACATCTTAGATATCAAAATAGAAGTTTTGAGAGTACATTACCGAAAATAAAAATCAAATTAAAATACGTTATTTTTTTAGACAATTTGTCATTCACTTAAATATAAAAAGTAATATGAACAAAGATTTTTGCATTATCCCCAAGTTCTATGAGCTTGTGCATTGCGACTTTCCCACGTTGGATAAACACTAATTTTAGCATTTAGATTGGGTGATGATATATGCATTCTTACCGATTGGTAAAGTGCACTCCTTTCTATTCCTTAAGTCGAAGTCAACTAATTTTTTTTTCCATTAATTTTTTCCAAAAATTTATGTCTTATAAATTTATGTTTTATAAATTTTTTTCAACATTGTTTTCTAATTTTATTTTTCTAATTTATGTTTTATAATAAAATTTTACCAACTAAGGGGTTGTTTGTTTACCTCTTAATAGTTTTATTAAGAAACAGTCTCTAAATCGTTAAGAGGTAAATCTTGTTTGGTAAAAAAAAAGTCTGTCTCTTAATAATTTTAAAACCCTTTGAATGATTTTGTATCATGGGTCTCTCTTAACCATTCAGCGCTCTAATTTCATTGTAAACAATTATCAAACAATTATATTTGATTTTGCACTGTATCATGAGAGTCTTTTAATCATTCTGACCACTTAATCATTATGTACTAAACCATTCAACAACAGCCAAACAACCCCTAACTATTTCTAAATTAATTCAAATAACTATAAATTATTTTTAATTTTTATAATAGTATTATTAACGTTTTAATTAATAAATAAATTATATATGTATTTTTTAAATAAATATTTAAAGCTACAAAGATAAAATAATTTAATACAAAAAGATCATCAAAATAAGTTAATTGATGAATCAACAAATAAAATACAAAAAGTCGGAAAATATTTCCAACTAGCAATTAACAAGTTCAAAATCGTAAAGAGAGAATATTGAAATTGTTACTTGTGAATGAAAATACAAATTTCACTTCCCTTTTTATAGCAATAGTAAAATACACATCACTTCACTTAACTAATATTAAGTTCATTAGCATTTTCAAGAAGTCGAAAAAAAAAATTCTTCCAACCACCTCTAAGCTTATGTTTTCAAAATTTCGTTTCTATATATTTTTATTATAACAATACTAGGTTTGATCCCGTGTATTACACGGGGTAATTTGGAAAATTAAATCATGTCGGGAACTTATCTTACAGATATAAATAATCATCGAAAATACAATGCTACTTCAGACTTGTACTCTTGAAATGATTCTGAAGTATGATTCTGAAGAATAACTCTGGAAAATGACTCTTCAAACTTGAATTTAGGAATGAAACTATATCAATAATTAGTTAAGATGAAGTTAACCCTAAAATTAAATTAAATTTAGAAATGAAACTATATCAGTAAATTGAATTTAAACTAAGAAGTAAATTTAGAATGATTCTTCAGACTTGTACTCTTGAAATAGTTCTGAATTATAACTTTGGAGAATGACTTTAGACTTGTACTCTTTAAATAATTCAGAAGTAAAACTCTTCATACTTCAGAGCTCTGTATAGGCAAGCCAAAAGCTTTGCATGCACTATGCAGAGGCTCTGTATGCACTATGCAAAGGCTCTGCGTGGTGCTCCGTATGGAAAAAAAGACTTCAGATTTCGGGTGAGCTAACTCTGAAGAATGACTCTTCAAAATTGTACTTTGGAAATAACTCTAAAGTAAAACTCTGAAGAATGACTCTTCAGACTTGTACTCTTGAAATAACTCTGAAATATAAAATCAATCCACTAAATCAGAGTTCAGACTTTTAAGTTTGAAAAAAAAGACTTCAGAGTTTGGTTGAGTTAAGTCTGAAAAATAAGATTTCGGAATTCGGGTGAGCTAAGTCTAAAAAAGAAGACTTCAGAATTCGGGTGAGCTAACTCTAGAGAATGATTCTTCAGACTTGTACTCTTCAGACTTGTAGAAGACTTCAGAGTTTATACTTCTAAGTCTGAAAAAGAAGACTTCAGAGTTCAGACTCCAGAGTTTGGGTGAGCTAAGTCTGAAAAAGCAGACTTAAGGGTTCGAGTGATCTAACTTTTTAGAATGACTCTTCAGACTTGTACTCTTGAAATAACTCTGAAGTATAATTCTGAATAATAACCCTAAAGAATGACTATTCAGACTTGAATTTAGAAATGAAACTATATCAATAATTAGTTAAAATGAAGTTAATCCTAAAATAAAATTGAATTTAGAAATGAAACTATATCAATAAGTTGAATTTAAACATAGAAGAGCGCATGGGTGAAATCTGAAGACGAAGTCTGAATACCTTGAGTTTAGAGTTATTCAAATACACAATATCTTTGAAAAAGACCCCATGGTAAATTTTGCATCATACAGAGCAAGACCAACTAGAGCTCCTATGATCCTTAAGGACCAGAGCCTATGTAGACTTACCAACCAAAAGCAAGGCCAACCAAAGACCCTTTGGTCAACCAGAGCCCCTCTGGTTAACCAGTGCCTCTAGGTAAAAAAAATGTTAAATACTTGAAGAATTTGAGTTCCAATTACAACTAGAGACCCTCTGGTTAAACATGAAGATCAACCAGAGCCCCTCTGATTCCTTTATAATGGATTGGAATATTCTTTTCAAGGGTCAAATAAACAACCAGAAGTAAATCCATCTAGAAACTAGACCAACCAGAGGGGCTCTAGCTTACAAGACTAAGTCTAAGTCTTAAAGACTTATCTTCAAAGTCTAGATAAGTTTATTACAAGACTTGTACTCTTGAAATTACTCTAAAGTAAAAACTCTTCAGTCTTTAGAGCTCTGTATAGGCAAGTGTTGGTCCCTTGAGGGTCTACAAGAATAGTAAAACAGTTTGTAGAAGGGGGGGGATGAATACAAACATAATATTTTCAAATTTAAAATATATATTAATAAAGAAGATCAATACAGATTTTACAAGATTGTTTGCGGAAAGATAAGGTGATAAAAACCTATCTAAACAATCTTTAGTTACACACTAAATCTTAGCAATACAAGAAAAGAAATGTTGTAAAGAAGATCCTTTACTTAAGCTAGAAAATGCTTGAAATAAGAATTAGGGTTAGAGAGTGAGTTGTGCGCACTCTGCATGGAGAATAAACACTTCTATTTATACCCAGTGCATTAAATGTTCATTTAATGCAATATGGTAGGG
>NC_037537.1:12372471-12377872 GCF_001531365.2 Cynara cardunculus var. scolymus | reverse complement strand
ATATATATATTTTGGGTTTTCGGACGGATCGGGTGGCCAAAAATCAAACCCAACCCGAACCCGAATTTTTCCCAAAAAGTTGGTTTTCGTATTTTCGACCATTTAGGTTTTATATAAATATCTTATTTTTGGTTTGGGTTTAGGTTCGGATTTTGGATAATTCGGGTTTTGCACACCCCTACATACCAAAAAGAGCATTGAGAGAGCGCTTTTTAAGGTCCTTTGAGACTTTTAGACACATTGAGTACGTGTCCCAAGACTCATTCCAAGAAAACTTTGTCATAGTTTCAGGGTTAAAATATTCTCTTCCAATAGTTCTTAGGTCAATTAAAAGATAGTTAAATCATTGGTGAACTTCAAACAGCGATTAGTTTTTACCACAAAAAAACATTTCATATTGCCTCACCAAATTTAATTTTTCAGGTCTTTCATACTTCAGTTGTACCTTCATATTGAATATAAAGTGTGTCCTACATGGCAACGACAGTTCTTGCCTTGGTGTCAATGGCCACTTTCTTTCWATCATCATCCGTTCATTGATGATCYTKTTTAGGTACATGTCCTTYAGGTACGACAACAGTTGTAACAGTGGCATGAACAACTTCTCTGGTCACTGAAGGAACATAGGATCCATTACTAATGTAGTAAGGGGTTTCAGGATCTACACCTTCAAGGAAGAGAGTCATACGATTTTTCTAGAGAGCAAAGCTATCTTTGTTAAATCATAGAAATTTCAGAAGAGAGCCATTATCGTGATAGTTGTTGTTTGTGTTAGTCATAACCATTGTAGAGAATAGCTAGAGAAGAATGTAAATAAAGAAAAACATTGCTTTGATACCACTTGTTGGTCCCAAAAGGTTCTGCAAGAGATACACAGTTCCTAGAAGAGGGGGATGATTAAAACACACAAATTTTACTTTATAAATTCTTTTATTTATTAAAGAAAAATCAATGAGGAATTTACAGATTGTTGCAGAACTATAAAAGGAAAAGTCCTAATGAAAACAATCTTAGAAACACTAAGTTTTCTTGCACAAGGAAAATAACATGAGAGAAGAGAGTTAGAAAATGTAGAAGAAGAAAGTAGTAGGTGTAGCCAAGAAGATGAGAGTTCTCAACTATTTATACTCACTACATTAAATGCACATGAGAAGGTACAATCCACGTGTTATGAGGAGAGCGAAATAGCTTTCTTTTTTGAAAGAATGATTCCATATTTTGAAATGTTATTTAAAACCTTTAAAACATGAAAATAATGTTCTTTCTCAGTTTTGCTGAAAACGATGATATCGTCAACATAAACTGTGCAAAAGTTTTCTAAGCCACGAAGGGCATTTTGCATATGCCTCTGAAAAATACTCGGGGCTTGCTTTAATCCAAAAGGAACAACATTCCATTGGAAATGACCGTTGGGACAAGTAAATGCCGTCAATAGCTGCGATTCTTCATCCAATAATACCTGCCAAAAGCCAGATTTGCAATCGAATGTAGAAAATATATTTTTTCCTCTTAAGAGGGTTAACAATTCTTGCATGTTAGGAAGATTATGAGAATCTCCTATAGTGGCATTATTGATGGCTTTGTAATTGACCACCATCCTTTTCTTTCCTCGTCGTTTTTCGGCTTCATTCTCAACAAGGACGGCCGGAGACATGTGAGGTGATTTTGATTCTTTGATCAATTTCATATTAAGGAGTTCCTTAATTTGTTTAGAGAATTCTTCTCTATCTTGAGGAGAGTATCTCATAGGTCTGACCCTTACAACCGTTTCAGGATTGATTAATTTAATTGATGCCTTCATCCAACCTTTGGTTTTTTGAGGATCAATGGGATTTTCTGAACATACTTTCTCAAGAGTCTCTTCAATGGTTCTGAATCTTTCTATTTCAAGGAGGAAGATTCGATTTACACTTTCTCGAGTAATATTAGTACCCGGGATTTGTTTTATTTTAGAGTCTTTTTTCATGGACTCTAAAAATCCTGGTTTACCAAGGCTTAAGGCTTTTGTAACCTTTTTTATGATGACCATTTCTTTCTTATAGTGAAAAGCGATCATATCAGGCCATTGAATAAACGGGGAATATATTCGGCAAAAATTATTACCAATTATTAAGTCTACCCCAGAGTCTTGTTGGTAGATTGTAGGAAAGTTGAAGGTTTCACCTGAAAAAACAACAGATAAATTTTTACAGACCTTGTCTATAATTAGCTTACTATTATCTGCAATAGTAACCATTATTTCTTTTGGGGAATTTTCCCAATAGTCATCTGGGATGACTTCTTTGCTAGCGAGACATAGTGAGGCACCTGTATCGACATAACAATGTAATTTATATCTTTTGTAGCCTTTAAATTTAAAGGTACCAGATATATAAATTGAATTAGGATTCATAATATTTTTAAACGAGTCCTTTGATTTTTGAAGATTTAGACAAAAATTGTCTTCCTCGCCCTCCCATAAAAGCTGTGGGAGACTGATGTCAGGAAAATTTGTCATCAGTTTTTTGATTAAATGATTTATGAAACCATTTTTCAAAGTATTTTCTTTCAAGAAAAAGATTTGAAAGGAATCTTTTAATTGGAAAGTTGCTGATTTGGAAATCAGTAATAAATTTTAAAACAAACATTTTTGCTTTAAAAGGAATAAATTTCTTTTTAACAAAAGTTAAAGAAGAAATAATTGAAAAGTAATTTTGTCACTTTTGCAATTGGTTTCCAAAAAGATGGATTTTTGAAGGACCAGAAAATGTCCAAACACTAATATCTGTTAAAAATGCATTTTAGCAGATAGTCAGTTTTTTTCTTTTGAACTTTGATTAAATCAAATTCGTTTTTTATACTTTCTTTTATCCAATGGATATAAGAAGAGATCGTTTCAAGATTTACAAAGATATGTCCAGGGACGCTTTGCTCATTTTGAATCTGTTCAAGAACTAAAGTTTCAAGAACATGTTTATTTAGGTTTAGATTATCAAGAAGATAAAGACCCTTTTTAATTTCTTTCCAACATTCTTTTATGAAAATGCTGGTATTTTTGTTACGCATATTGCAATTAATTTGAATTTTATTGCTCATAACAAAACGTTTTCTTCGTCGTAAACCGACGGATCTGATTGAGTTTCCTCAAGTAATTTACCTCTGTTTTCAAACATGGTAAATTTTTCAGAGTTTTTCAAAGGTTTTTGGTTTTTTTGAGTGTTTTTACCACCCAACTCTCCCTTTCTGAAAAACATGGCTCTGATACCAGTAATACCCTAACGGCACGTTTTTCGTTGTTAATAACCCTAAAAGCGGAATACGGGTTAAGAACAAATACAAACTTCGAAAGAAGTCTGCTTTCTTGGACTCTGGGAGCATGAAGGCCCGGTCCTGATAAAGCTATTTTTAAAGATAGCATTTTTAGAAATTTAGAAAATACTGCGAAGAGCACGTTCTTTTTCTTGTTTCAGATAAACTGATTCTTTTCCCAAAGGGATTAATTGCCTGGCGGCAGCCTTCCAATTAGGTCCTTGATTAATAACTATTAAATAATAATTATCAAGGGCAGCTTGATTTATCCTGATGCACTCATCAAGATATTTAATCTCATCTCTGAGATTTTGTACATGGGGGTGAAAACCCATTTTTAACAACAAAAGATAAGTTGTTTTGAAACAAATTTCTTTTGAAAAATACGAAAGTCGATTCGACTTTTGATAGAACTTATTTCATCAATAAGTGCAAAATTATCCGAATAGGATCCATCAGGATTAAAAATCCTCTTTTCTAGAAGTCTTAACCGAAAGGTAAGTTCTTCTATAATTCTGTCGATTTCAACAATTTCTGCGTTCATCGATTTATTATAATTCTTAATGGGATTTGACATATTCCCTTTATCTTTTAGAAAGATAGATTTGTTTAGATTTGTAAAACAAGAAGATGTAAAATAAAAGGAGATTACTTACTTAACGAGATAAATGAGAAACCTATGTATTTAATACCTTTGCTTTTTATCGTTCTTGCCGATAGTTTTGAAAAACGCCAGCCTGCCGGGTTGTGGTCTGATTCCTTTCCCTAAACGGCCTCCTGCCTAGCGGTACTCAACAATCCTTTGACCATCCTGCTCTGTCACTCTTCTTCAAATATATCGACCGAATGCAAAAAGATAAGGTATAACTACATAATATACTCTTTATTTCGTTAGGTAAGCCCTCAAATGAGGACTTCCTGAATATCTTACATCTCCCTTAGGAGTTTTACTCGCTATTCATAGCGCTATACATAATTCTTTCTTGGAGAGATTGATCGCTTCCCAGGATAAACATCCTGAAATTGATTTTCTAGGAGTGGATCCCGAGTAGCTTGTCAATTGCTCTCGTTGATTTGCCTCCCTCTACCACTGATCTATTACATTGTTATTTATAGAACGAAATTCTACAGAAATAACTTAATAATTGAGTTAGTGGGTGTGGGCCCCGCTTGGTGGGTGGTGGTCCCCATGAGATGATGTTGAAATTTGTTTCTTCATCAAATTTCTCCACTRAGGAGATTCCCTTTAGCAATAATGCAGTAGGTGTTTGAAAAACGCAGTACTAGTCTGCTGTTTTATCTTCTGACATATTCGCCTTTTCAGAATTATTGCTAGTACTTTCACAGTGGCTGCAATAATGTTCTTTGAACAGTTGTTTGGACTGTTTGCAGAAGATTCGTCGTGTATCGATACTTGCATCCATACTGTTTTGCACGAATTGTTCTCCAAAGCTAGAGAGCTTCTTCATGTCTTCTTCGTTGGTGTTGTAGGGACCCCAACTAGTAATTATGCAATTCTGATTAGCATAATTAATTCTCTTCTTCTGTCCTGATACTTCCAGAAGTTTTTCTGCAATTCTTTTTAATCCGTCGATGCGAACTTGTTGCAGAATTTCAGTGAATGGAAGGTTTTTGCTATCTTCCATTGGTTGTGAGAGCTCCATATCTCTCTTTAATTTGGCAAGTCCTATTTCAATAAAGTAATAGGGGTGATACCTTAATTCTTGTTGCCAGTCTGGAATAGAGCTAACAACATTAATGTACAAAGGTTCATCCTTTGCTTTAAGAACTTTTCTTCTGAAGCTCTTAATGGATTCTACCATTTGTCGCGGAAACTGCTGGAGTTCTTGCAGATTGCTGCTTGGGTAGATACATTGAACTAATCCGGCTTTGAATGCTAGGTAGATTAGTGTAGCGTCTGATCCTTCAACGAAGTTGTACAGACTTTTCGTCTTCCTATCCGTGGTGTAAAATTTCTCGGATATGAAGTTTTCTGGACACGCCGCTCTTGCTTTGTTCCAGATGTCTCTAAAGTTTTGAAAAGTYAGAGGTTGACTTTCTTCTTTAGTGAGAACCATTGGTATGGAAAACCTCTAGTTGTTGTGTTCTTCTT
>NC_037537.1:12367412-12372321 GCF_001531365.2 Cynara cardunculus var. scolymus | reverse complement strand
TGCCTTTGTTCTGAACTTTTTGGAGGTTGTCTTTCCTTCTTTGCAGAAAGCTTCAACAGTACCCCAATTAGTATAGATGCCTTTATGTGGTCCTTGATAGATCACATAAAATCTTGTTGGAGAGTCGTTAAGAGGAACTCCCAAAWAGTCTGATGCCAAATCCTGCATAGATTTGTTAGTAGACAAAGTTGTCTGGTTGTTGATTCCTTCAACTGAGGGATTAGTGTAAGCTAATCTACTATGTTTGCCCAAAATGGGGTCAGGAATAGTATTATCCTTTTTTATGCTTTTGAGCAAAGCACCAGCTTTCAACGGATTTGTTGAGTCTTTACCAGTTGCCGTTTGCTCTGGACTAGCCATGATTTTTAGACTTGCGTCTTCCGGTATATTGGTAACCGTTGTTGCTGTAGAYGAATACAGGCTTATTTTCTGCTCAATTGCAGATAGCTCTATTTGGAGCATTTGTTTTTTCATCCTCAAAGAATTGAGGTCTTCCATTTTTACAAATTTCTGTAAAAACTGTTTCTTTTTCTCTAATCTCCCCCTCTCTTTTTGTAGGTAAATTTTTGTTAATGAAGAAGTCGTGAGGATCTTCTCCATTTATAGGGCTCGTGAGGAGCTTTGTGATGTCATAAGATGACATCATAGGTTTTAGCAAGAAGATCAACAGTAACTGCATGTTGTGTTAATTCTTGTAAAAACTTGTAATGGTTTAGAGAATAAACCTTCTAATAATTCAAATGAATTATTGTGTATCTGAATCATCAGATGATGTTTCATCGTCTTCCACAGTATTTTCTGGGAGAATTGTTATTTTGTGAACCTTTTGTTTACCGTCGTAAAGCTCTTCAAGAGGTTCATGGCCATCAAAACTGGCTGTTTGCAATATCCAGAGTCTTTCGGGATACTCTTTTCTGCTGGGGCATTCATTTGCATAATGCCCTTCTTCACTGCAAATCCAACATCTGCAATTTTTCTTACCCTGCGGACAATTTTTGTCAGGAGGTTTTTTATTTGAATTTTTGGAATCAGATTTTTTAAAGTATTTTCCCGGAAAAAAACTTTTCTTTTTCTTTTTCCAAGAGGTTTTGAATCCTTTCTTATTCAAATATTTTTTCTTAAAATCAGAAGGTGTTTTACCGATACTAAGATTTTGCATGTCTCCAACGGTTTTGCAACAGTTATAGCTTAAATTTTTAAGCTTACGTTGTTTATATCTTTCAAGACATATTTTTGTAATTTCTTCCTTTGCAATACGGGTTGCTAAAGCAAGACTTGCTTTTGTTACATCATTTGTGGCTTCTTTTCGCCATCTTTCTAAACATTGGTCACCAATGATAGGTATTTTCATGAGATAAGAAACTACCCATGAACTATGTTCTGCAATGAAAGGAATTTCAAACAGATTTTTCTCGTATAAACAAGTGAATTTGTCAAGAAGACAAATATCAAAAAGTTGAAGCTTTGTTAAAATGCCTCTTGCTTTTTCTGCTTTCTTGTCAATTTCAATRAGCTCATTATTTAAGTAGTCTTTACCAAGAAAAACGGTATAGAAAACATTTATAATTGCTCTGAAGAAATCTAGACCATGAAGATCTTGTTTCCAATCTACCATTTTTATATGTTTTTGAACATTACCACAAGTTTTATGCTCAACAAGTGTTAAAACGGCCTTTGTAGTTTCAAAATCTTCCGGGTTTGTCTGGATGATCAGTGAAATTTCTGTTGACCACCTTTTGATGATCTCTTCTCTTTCTTCTAGATCAGCAACRCAATCTAAATTCAAGATATTAATAGGGATAGAAGTATTTCTACTATTAGGAATACCTTTGTGCATGGGCATACGGAATTCCGTTGGTCTTTTTCTTCTGCTAGCAGTAGCTGAAGTCTCTGCATGATTTGAATCTTCGTCTTCTGACATTTCTTCAAATTTAACAGTTCGTATATTTTTTCTTTCAKAATCTAAATTCTGATMTCTTTCTAAGTCAGAAAAACTAATTTCTGATTCAGTGTCGGGTTCTTCGAGAACCTCTGTGATATTGARAAGATATTCATTAAAAAGCTCAGGCTCGTTAYGATATTTCTCTACACATTCATCATTATCTAAAGTGATAAGATTAATRAATTTTTGATCGCATCGATCGTTGTATTTCCAGAAGAAATMTTCCAGACGCTCATATATTGGCTTCATTTTTTGGTTGGCCAATTGATAAGCTGAGAACTACCTTCTCCTTTGATGATTAAATCTTTATTCCCAATTGTTTCTGGAACATTTGGAGGGGAATAATATTTCAGGCCTTTGTATTTGCCTGATTTCTTGTTACAAGAACAAGATTCAATCTTTGAGATATTGCTAGAAATCTCTGTGATTGTTTTTGCCGATGCCATCTCTATTTCCAAGATGCATAGGTTACTCATTTTCATGAGTTCTTCAACTTGAGTTGTTAACTTATCCATCTGGGTGGAAAGGCTAACAAGTCTTTCTTTTAACTCTATAAAATTCATTGACCTGTCAAATCTTTCAAGATAGTGGTCATAGAGTCAATTCTTTGAGAAATAGATCTAACCATTTCTCTGGTTGTAGAAGATCTAGGTTTGTCAACCAAAACCTGATTATCTATAACTTTAGATGTGGATGAATCACCAAATTGATTTTTATCTTTAGAGATATTAATCATCCAATCAGTATTCTCATTTTTTATTTCACAAAAATGATTTTCTTGGACAGATCCAATTTCTTGAAATAAATCATCAATTTCAATTGTTGAATTATTTCTATAGTCAATGGAATGATGACTATTAGTAAGGGCATAACCCACGAGATATGTTATGGAAAAAGCCATATATCCTTTATCCATTAAATCATCTCTATCAAACTTATGAACAAAGCTGAGGATTTGATTTAAATTTTTAGTTTTCAGATCAACTCCGAATTTAGGATAAACAGTAAACATAAATCTACCGTACGCTAAGCTACCTTGAGCTGCGCCTAAAAGGCTATCCTTGAGGTTGTTAATTCTGTTGTCAACTAACGCCATTTTGATAGGACTGTCGATCCCATTTCTAAACTGCGCTTTGATCAGAATTTTGATTGCACCGATATGTGCAAAAGTGATCTTTTTCCTAATATCAATAGGAATTTTTTCAAGCTTTTGCCTTATCTCTAATTTTGTAATAAGAGGTAAGTAAACTTGTTCAGAGACATCAGCGATGTCAATTGAAATTTCTTTTGTAGAAACACAGTAGAAAATTTCATTTTTGCGTCTAAACGCTTTTTGAACTGCTTTTGTCAAAGAGTTTTGAATTTTAAAAACCTTGGTTTTGTCTAGGTTTAAATTTAATTTATTAATTTTATCTAATATGTCCTGATGGACCATTAGATCTGCTGAAAAACCAGCTTCATTTTCACTAACGACAAGGTTTTCATCGTTTTTGAAAACGTTTTCTTCGTCGTAGACCGACGATCTGATTGAGTTTCCTCAAGTAATTTACCTTTGTTTTCAAACATGGTAAATTTCTCAGAGTTTTTAAAGGTTTTTTGGTTTTTTTGAGTGTTTTTACCACCCAACTCCCCCTTTCTGAAAAACATGGCTCTGATGATCAACAGCTTTGAAGCTAACAGCAGCACAAGAAAAATGTTCTGCAAAGAAGCCGAACAGTTGTTTGAAGATCACCACTGCAATTATTGCAGTGATAACAACAAGAGCAAAGAGGACCCCTCTACCGAAGAGACCGCTTCGTCGTTTTCTAGCTAGAAACATGGCGAATATGTCAGAAGAAAAAACAGCAGACTCGTACTGCTTTTTTCAAGCACCCGATGCATTATTGCTAAAAGGAATCTCCTTAGTGGAGAAATATGATGAAGAAACAAAATTCAACATCATCTCATGGGGACCACCACCCACCAAGCGGGGCCCACACCCACTAACACAATTATTATATCCTGTAGAATTTCTCTATAAATAAGATGTAATTGATCAGTGTTAAGGGAGGCAAATCAACGAGAGCAATTGACAAGCTACTCGGGATCCACTCCTAGAAAATCAATTTCAGGATGTTTATCCTGGGAAGCGATCAATCTCTCCGAGAGAGAACTATGTATAGTATGAGTAGCGAGTAGAACTCCTTAAGAGGAGATGTAAAATATTGAGGAAGTCCTCATTTGAGGACTTACCTGAAGAAATAAAAGAAGTATTATGTAGTTATACTTCGTCTCGTTTACGTATCGTCAATATAATTGAGGAAGAGTGACAAAGCAGGATGGTCAGGAGATTGCTGAGTACCGCTAGGCAGGAGGCCGTTTAGGGAAATGAATCAGACCACAACCCAGCAGGTTGGCGTTCTTCAAATATCATTAACGATAAGTAAAGAGCAAGGTATAAAATACATATACTTACTTTTGATTATTTCTTCAAGTAAGAATTTTCTCTTTATTTTATATTCTCTTCTTATTAAAACTCATACTAATCTTTTTATAAAGATAAAAAGGGTATCATGCCTATAAAGAAATTGGACCAACAGGTCTTAAATAAGATCGAAGAGATCGAAAAAGAATTCCARGATTTATCTGGATTAYTAAAATYAGCTGAAGAAAGAAGAGAMTCTCTTCAGGAACGCATAGACATGCCACAWGAGGGWGATTTCWTCCTWTACGATCTTCAAAGGTTTAAATCAACAAACCTTAAAGGTATAAAAATTCTTCAAGATCTTCTTGAAAATAATAGAAATTTACTTTCTAAAACAAAAAAGAAGTAATACCCTAACGACACATTTTTCGTTGGTAATAACCCTAAAAGCGGAATACGGGTTAAGAACAAATACAAACTTCGAAAGAAGTCTGCTTTCTTGGACTCTGGGAGCATGAAGGCCCGGTCCTGATAAAGCTATTTTTAAAGATAGCATTTTTAGA
>NC_037537.1:12364968-12366307 GCF_001531365.2 Cynara cardunculus var. scolymus | reverse complement strand
TGCCGTTAGGGTATTACTGGTATCAGAGCCATGTTTTTCAGAAAGGGGGAGTTGGGTGGTGAAAACACTCAAAAACCAAAAACCTTTGAAAAACTCTGAGAAATTTACCATTGTTTTCAACTATGTACAATCTTCTCTCAGAGAGATTGGTTGCCTYTCGGGATCTATGTCCGAGTTGCTTGCCAATTGCTCTCGTTGATTTGCCTCCCAATACAGATTCCTTACTCTGTTCTGCTAACAAAGAAGTTATCTTTGATAACTCATGGGATTTCCATCAGGTATTATTGAATGAAGGATCCCTATTTCCGACGGCGCTCTATCTGGAGCATTTGTTTTTTCATCCTCAATGAATTGAGGTCTTCCATTTTTACAAATTTCTGTAAAAACTGTTTCTTTTTCTCTAATCTCCCCCTCTCTCTTTGTAGGTGAAATTTTTGTTGATGAAGAAGTCGTGAGGATCCTCTCCATTTATAGGGCTCGTGAAGAGCTTTGTGATGTCATAGGATGACATCATAGGTTTTAGCAAGATGATCAACAGTATACATAATTCTCTCTTGGAGAGATTGATCGCTTCCCAGGATAAACATCCTGAAATTGATTTTCTAGGAGTGGATCCCGAGTAGCATGTCAATTGCTCTCGTTGATTTGCCTCCCTTACCACTGATCTATTACATTGTTATTTATAGAACGAAATTCTACAGAAATAACTTAATAATTGAGTTAGTGGGTGTGGGCCCCGCTTGGTGGGTTTTTGATGAAAGGAGATGTCGTGAGGATCCTCTCCATTTATAGGGCTCGTGAGGAGCTTTGTGATGTCATAGGATACTATTCCTGACCCCATTTTGGGCAAACATAGTAGATTAGCTTACACTAATCCCTCAGTTGAAGGAATCAACAACCAGACAACTTTGTCTATTAACAAATCTATGCAGGATTTGGCATCAGACTTTTTGGGAGTTCYTCTTAACGACTCTCCAACAAGATTTTATGTGATCTATCAAGGACCACATAAAGGCATCTATACTAATTGGGGTACTGTTGAGGTGTTTTACCGATACTGAGATTTTGCATGTCTCCAACGGTTTTGCAACAGTTATAGCCTTCCATTCACTGAAATTCTGCAACAAGTTCGYATCGACGGATTAAAAAGAATTGGACACTTATTCTTCAACACTCCAATTCAATGGAGAAAATATTTTGAAAAAGTGGCAAAATTACTTTTCAAAAAGAAATTTCTACTTAGCAACAAAAATTGCTAAAGATACAGAAATCTGTCGTGATACAGATAAAAAGAGATCGATTAGAGATTTTATAAATCTCAACGTCGATAGAAAATCTT
>NC_037537.1:12359810-12361052 GCF_001531365.2 Cynara cardunculus var. scolymus | reverse complement strand
TCCCGTGACGGGCAAATATAGTAGATTAGTTAATCCTAATCCCTCCACTGAAGGAATCAGCAAAATGACACTTTTGTCATCTAACAAAACAGGTACGCTGGAACTTATCCCAGACTATCTGAAAGCGCTCCAGAAGGAACCTGAACATTTTCAAAAACGATAAAAATCTTGTCGTTAGTGAAAATAAAGCTGAGTCTTCGGTAGATCTTTTGATCAAACAAAGTCTTTTAAATAATGATTTTTACAAATTTGATTTAAAACCCTTTTAAAAAGAAGGGTTTTAAATCAAATCTGTCAAAATCTTTATTTAAAAGACTTTGTTTGATCAAAAGATCTACCGAAGACTCAGCTTTATTTTCACTAACGACAAGATTTTTATCGTTTTTGAAAATGTTTTCTTCGTCGTTTCTTTTTCTCTAATCTCCCCCTCTCTTTTTGTAGGTGAAATTTTTATTGATGAAGAAGTCGTGAGGATCCGCTCCATTTATAGGGCTCGTGAGGAGCTTTGTGATGTCATAAGATGACATCATAGGTTTTAGCAAGAAGATCAACAGTAACTGCATGTTGTGTTAATTCTTGTAAAAATTTGTAATGGTTTAGAGAATAAACCTTCTAACAATTCAAATGATCAAATTTGTAAAAATCTTTATTTAAAAGACTTTTCCTCAAGTAATTTACCTTTGTTTTCAAACATGGTAAATTTTTCAGAGTTTTTTAAAGGTTTTTGGTTTTTGAGTGTTTTTACCACCCAACTCCCCCTTTCTGAAAAACATGGCTCTGAAAAACATGGCTCTGATACCAGTAATACCCTAACGGCACGTTTTTCGATGTTAATAACCCGTATTCCGTTTAAAAGACTTTGTTTGATCAAAAGATCTACCGAAAACTCAGCTTTATTTTCACTWACGACAAGATTTTTATCGTTTTTGAAAACGTTTTCTTCGTCGTAGACCGACGGATCTGATTGAGTTTCCTCAAGTAATTTACCTTTGTTTTCAAACGTGGTAAATTTTTCAGAGTTTTTTAAAGGTTTTTGGTTTTTGAGTGTTTTTACCACCCAACTCCCTCTTTCTGAAAAACATGGCTTTGATACCAGTAATACCCTAACGACACGTTTTTCGTTGTTAATAACCCTAAAAGCGGAATACGGGTTAAGAACAAATACAAACTTCGAAAGAAGTTTGCTTTCTTGGACTCTGGGAGCATGAAGGCCCGGTCCTGATAAAGCTATTTTTAAAGATA
>NC_037537.1:12356866-12358855 GCF_001531365.2 Cynara cardunculus var. scolymus | reverse complement strand
ATCTCTTCTCTTTCTTCTAGATCAGCAACGCAATCTAAATTCAAGATATTAATAGGGATAGAAGTATTTCTACTATTAGGAATACCTTTGTGCATGGGCATACGGAATTCCGTTGGTCTTTTTCTTCTGCTAGCAGTAGCCGAAGTCTCTGCATGATTTGAATCTTCGTCTTCTGACATTTCTTCAAATTTAAAAGTTCTTATATTTTTTCTTTCAGAATCTAAATTCTGATCTCTTTCTAAAAAGGAAAAACTAATTTCTGATTCAGTGTCGGGTTCTCGAACAGTAACTGCATATTGTGTTAATTCTTGTAAAAACTTGTAATGGTTTAGAGAATAAACCTTCTAATAATTCAAATGAATTATTGTGTATCTGAATCATCAGATGATGTTTCGTCTTCTTGACAAATTTACTTGTTTATACGAGAAATATCTTTTTGAAATTCCTTTTATTGCAGAACATAGTTCATGGGTAGTTTCTTACCTCATGAAAATTCCTATCATTGGTGACCAATGTTTAGAAAGATGGCGAAAAGAAGCCACAAATGATGTAACAAAAGCAAGTCTTGCTTTCAAAATCTTCCGGATTTGTCTGGATGATTAATGAAATTTCTGTTGACCACCTTTTGATGATCTCTTCTCTTTCTTCTAGATCAGCAACGCAATCTAAATTCAAGAAAGGATAGAAGTATTTCTACTATTAGGAATACCTTTGTGCATGGGCATACGGAATTCCGTTGGTCTTTTTCTTCTTCTAGCACTTGTCTGAAATGTAAAAATAATATTTTTCTTCTGCGAAATCAGAAGCAGAAGGAGAAGAAGAAGGAGAAGAAGGAGAATCAAAATTGCATAAATAAGTTATCAGAATATTATTTTACAAATACCACCCAACTGCCCCTTTCTGAAAAACATGGCTCTGATTCATCGGTCTACGATGAAGAAAATGTTTTCAAAAACGATGAAAATCTTGTCGTTAGTGAAAATGAAGCTGGTTTTTCGGCAGATCTAATGATCCATCGGGACATATTAGAAAAAATTAAAAAAATAAATTTAAACCTAGATAAAACTAAGGTTTTTAAAATTCAGAACTCTTTGACAAAAGCAGTTCAAAAAGCGTTTAGACGCAAAAATGAAATTTTCTACTGTATTTCTACAAAAGCAATTTCAATAGACATCGCTGATGTCTCTGGACAAGTTCACTTACCTCTTATTACAAAATCAGAGATAAGACACATCTTGTGCTATTTTATTTCGATTGTTACACCGAATTTGCATTTTATTGCTCATAATTGATTTTTAAACTCTTTTTAAAAGGGTTTTAAATCAAATTTGTAAAAATCTTTATTTAAAAGACTTTGTTTGATCAAAAGATCTACCGAAAACTCAGCTTTATTTTCACTAACGACAAGATTTTTATCATTTTTGAAAACGTTTTCTTCGTCGTAGAYCGACGGATCTGATTGAGTTTCCTCAAGTAATTTACCTTGCGCATATTGGTGCAATCAAAATTCTGATCAAAGCGCAGTTTAGAAATGGGATTGACAGTCCTATCAAGATGGCGTTGGTTGACAACAGAATTAACAACCGCAAGGACAGCCTCCCTATTTCCGACGGCATTTACTTGTCATGACGGTCATTATAAATGGAACTTTGTTCCTTTTTAATAAACTTGTCTCAAGTTTTTCAAAGACTTCTGCAAAATGATCTCTAAAAACTTTTGTACAATTTATATTGAAGATAATCTTATCCTCAATAAATACAAAAGAAAATATTATTTTTACATTTTAAATGTTTTAAACAACATTTTAAAATTTAAAATAATTCAGTTCTATCCCAGACTGGCAAGACGATGGTTGTTTCACTCCTTACTATTTCCTAGACATTGGTCTAGCCAACTCTGAGAAAGAGTTCAAGAATTCTCAATTAATGGAAGATAAAAATCTCCCATTTTTAGAGCTTCTACAACCAGTCCGAATCAACGGACTCAGAA
>NC_037537.1:12346719-12355651 GCF_001531365.2 Cynara cardunculus var. scolymus | reverse complement strand
TCTTCTTCTTCTTCTTCTTCTTCTTCTTCTTCTTCTTCTTCTTCTTCTTCTTCTTCTTCTTCTTCTTCTTCTTCTTCTTCTTCTTCTTCTTCTTCTGCTTCTGCTTCTCCTTCTGCTTCTCCTTCTGCTTCTCCTTCTTCTTCTCCTTCTTCTTCTTCTCCTTCTTCTTCTTTATATATCTCAGAAATCTAAGTCAAAGATCAAGGTGAATGTTTCACCCAAGGACTCTAAATCCTCAGTTGCTTCTCCTAGAACAAATGAGAAGAGAATCCTTTGAGCTTGTCCCTCTTCTATTCCTCTGGTACTTCCTGGCCCTAAAGTTGGTTTCAACTATAGGAAGTGTAGACACTGTGGTGAAACTACACATATTGCCAGCAGGTGTCTTTCTGTCACCAAGGCTGGTCCTCCAGCCAAGGGGAAGAAAGTAGCCAAGGCTGAGAAATAAACCAAGGTGAAATCTGCCACTAAAGTTGTAAAAACAATTATAGTGAAGAAAACCACTGAAGCCTCTTCCTCAGTCTCAGTGAAGACACCTATTGACTCTGAGTCTTCAGTTTCAGTAGATGTTGCCTCTAACACCGCTGGACCCAAAGAGAAATGGGTACGAAAGCAATCTTAATTTGTTTCTGTGTACAGGATGTCAAAGGCATTTGGTATCTCGATAGTGGATGCTCAAGACATATGACTGGAGATAATCCCTGCTCATTGATTACAAGGATGAAAGAGGCCTTTTCGTAACCTTTGGAGAAAATGGAAAAGGATATACCAAAGGTTTTGGTGTATTAACCAACGGCGCAACTACTTTCAAACGTGTTGCATATGTTGAAGGACTGAAGCACAATCTTCAAGACGAGAGAAGGGATTATGAAGACTTAAGGCTATAATGTCCATTGCTGTTCAAGCATGGTTAGAGATCGAGCTTGAAGAAGACCAACTTCAAGAGCCTGATTCAACGATAGGCAATCCATAAATGTGAAAGAGGGTGTAGGAACTGGAACTGGACGTTGGAGAAGATCCAGTATTTGCTGCAACATCTCACCATGCTTGGTAAGCTGAGCATTTGTTTCATCGACTTTGCTATTGAGAGCAGAGATAGCCTCAGCGTTGGTGCATACATAGGCTTGCACCGCAAATAGTCGTTTCTTCACGTCATTGACGTCAACTTTGACAGTTGAGAGGTCAGAGGAAATATCATCCCTGAGAGGCATGTCTTTGTGGACTTGGTCTATTTTGATTAAGACAGTCTCTACTGCCGGGAGAATCAGCTTCATCTCATTAGCCATGTTGTAATCTTTTTCCATGGATGGCGTTCCTTCATCACAAGGACCTAAAAAAGAAGATGGTTGAGCATAAGATAGCTCAGGGTTAGAAGAAATAAAGGGGTATGTTTGAAAATTACTTGAGGGGTCATCAATACCATCTGAAGGATTGATGTTTGTTCTCTCCAAATTACCTTCAAGAGGATAGGCTTCTATTAACTGAGGCGCTTCAAGAGGAGCAACCTCAGGTCCTGTGGTGATTGCTTCATCATCAGCGAGGACAATCACTGATGAATCACTAGCATGTGTCAAGACCAAAGAAGGAGGAGAAGAAAAGATGGCTGAGAGAGGTGGAAGTGGGTGTTCAGCTGTGGCTATGCTGATATTCATACCTTTAGTGATTTGGGTCACTGAGGCTGTTGGGAGAGGAGCCACATGTACGACAGTGACTGAAGAAATCACTGAAGAGCTTGAAGGAGATAAAGATGAAGTTGCCTCGGGGGTAAGGCTTGTTTCAATGACTGGAACCTTTTGAGACGTAATAGCCAGAGATATGGTTATCCCCTTTTTGGCTTTCTTGGCCCTCGATGGAGAACCAAGAGTGGTTTGAGAGGAGGATCTTTTAGAAGAGAGGGTGGTGGTGGTTGGGTTTACCTTAGTCTTGACCATCGAAGCAAGGGAAGATGGACATACCGGGCTACCGGCACAGTCGGAGAAGATGAAGAAGGATATGCAGGCACAGTTAGAAGGGAGGAAAAAGCAACATCTTCATATTTCAGCTTATGATCTAAGATTCTGGATCCAACCTTGCAGATGGGCAGGTTGCCTTCCGTGAAGTACTTATTGCTAAAGATTTTAGCAAACACCATATATAAAAATCTGGTGTAAGGTATCACTTTTTCCCTTTGGCGTTTGTTCAGCTTCAGCACCAGGTATTCAAAGATCACGCCAGCAAAGTTGATTTGCAAATAATGAAAACGCCAATATTCAATGCAACTTCGGACGCTTGATCTTGTCCACCAGTTTTGCCTACCATACACTGGATGTAATGGGAAAACAAATAGTGCCATACCGCTGACATGCGGTTCTTCTCAATCTTCTAGAGTGACTTGATGGGATCGCTGGAGTTCTTCTTTGTTGGCCAGGCATAGCCAATATCATCCAAGCAGGAGATGATATCTTCAGTGGAAGGTGCACTAGCATAGGGACCCTTTGGTAGATGGAGAGCGGTCCTTAGTGTGGCTACGCCAAAACTGACAGTCATCCTGTTAAAGATGAGAGAGATTTTCTCCACCAGTTTACCAGTCTTGTCAGTCTCTTGCACCACTTCAACAGTATCCAGAACTGCTGAATGAATTCTTTCACCATGACAGGTTCATGGGAGATAGCAAAGGAGATTGGAGAGTTCTTGAGGAATCTACTTGCATCCTCGTAGTATGATTTATTGGTCGGAATGTCTAAAAGCGCCACATGATTGTTGGGCTTTAAAGACACTTCATCAATGGAGAAGTTCATGTTTTTGGCAGACATTTCTGTTATAAATAAGAGAAAATACAGAATAACAAATCCGTTAGAAATCCAAGATACATATGTAAACTCTACGTTTTGAAACAATAAAACTTCTTTTGAAAAATCCACAAAGAAAAATTAGGGTATTTCAAGAAGAGTAAGTGTATAGAAACTTTAGATTATAACCAAGTATAAGAATGTGTTAGTAATCTTTATGTTAGTTGTTTAAGAGAACAAGATCTTAAATAACATAACATAAGTTTCTTAGAAAAAGAACATATCAAAATAAGAAAGAAGGGGTTATCAACCTGTGATTCTTAGAAGTAGAAGAAGGTTGAAGGTTTTTGAGAGTTCTTGAGTTCTTGCTTGCAAATATTTTTAAGGTAGAGGTTCAACAAAAGTATTTGTAAGCGTAAGGAAAAAATGAGAGGAGAGCTCTCATATTTATAAGTAGGAGGAAAGAGAAATGGAAAGATGAGAGAGGAAAATATGACTTAAAAGTTGTGCAATGATGAAAAATCACAATATGGGCCTGGTTTTCGGCTAACCAATCCATTCTCACCACAACATCAAATTCTTTCATAGGTATCAGAAACAACCGGATTGACAACCCACATCCCTCGATTTCAATTTGACAATTATTAAAAATACGGTTAACAAATACTTGACTATTTTTAGCAGTATCAACTACTAATGTATAGTCAAGTGGCACAGAATTCACATATGAACACCCCACAAATAATTGTGATACAAAAGAATAAGTTTCACCAGAATCAAAGCATATATGGAATTAACAAGAAAAATACCTGTTAATGTATGGGGTTTCCTCGACCTCATTTTTAGTCATTTGAAAAGATCGGCCCCTTGCCCCTCGGGGACCTCCTCTTTGACCATTAGGTCTTCCACCTGTAATTAGAGCATTTCCTCCCATAGTTAGCCTCAGAACTCTTAACTGAGGACAATTTGGTCTAATGTGATCAGGGGAGTTACATTGAAAACATTTTTAAGGAGCTCGATAGTTTCTGGATAAATGACCTGTTTCACCACAATGATAACATTTCCTCTGATCCATACTACAATCACCCTGATGAACTCGATGACATCTTGGGCATGTTCTTTCACCAAAACATTGGATAGGACGGTTTTCCATTTTTACAAACTTTGGTCCTCGAAAACTGGTTGAAGATCCTTCCCACTCTCTTTTCTCTTACACTTTCTCTTCCCCCTGCTTGTTTTTGTTTCTTTCTATAGTTTTGGCAGCATCTACTACCATTGAAAAAGTGACAGGACTCATGGCAATTACAAACTCTCGTATTGAGGTTTTTAAACCCCAGATATATCTTTCAACCATTCTAGATTTGGTAGAGATATAATATTCTGCAAATCAGGAATGTTCAAATAATCTTTCAGTATAATCCCGTATCGTCTGATTACCCTGTTCCTACTTCAAAAGTTCCTTCTCTAATTGTCTGATCGCAGTCGATCAACAAATTCTAACCAAGACAAAGTTTGCAAGATATTCGGTTTGACTAAAGATTCCACAACCCACCAATACAAAGCATTGGATTTCAACATTGATAATGAAAATATGACCTTATCTTCCTCTGGATATTTACTGGTGTTGAATACAGATTCAATCTCTTTCAACCAGCACATTGCTTTTACGGGTTCTCGTTCTCCAGAAAATGTTGGGGGCTTACTAGTTAAAAACATCTTAATATCACCCCCTCTACTATTTGTAACTTGAATTTGTGGATTTACCTCGACTCTTTCTGTTTCAATTTTAGCTGGTACCCCAAGAATAGATGTTAGAGTGTTTCTTAGTTTAATCATTTCTTCTACTAATACATCTCGGGGCACATACTCAGGCTGTTGCACAGGTTCTTGATTATGTTTCCAGAAATTGATTCATTCTAATCTGGAGGTAATTTAGATTGACTTTGTCTCCTTTTTCCCTGATTTCTTCCACGGCCTCTACCCCTACCTCTTCATCTGCGTCTGCCTTCTGATAAACTAGTTGGAACATTTTCAGGTGAATTTTCTCTTTCATTTGGGTTAGGGAGGGCGATCCTTTCAGACCTTCGAGAATGACTGGTCATCTACAAATTTTCAATATTTATAATCACATAATCACATTCCCCAAATATAATAGGGTGTCTAAGTACATATATGTACATGTAAATTCTTAATTACAGTGGCCAGTTGTAATTTGAATTTACCTTACATACTGTCATCTTAACCCAACATATTTATCCCAATGGTTCTATCTATGTCAGGGACCCTTAATATGTAAATAATACAGTTTAAGTCTAGACATCATGTTGAATACCTAAATCCCTTAAAATCAGGCTCTGAAACCAACTTTTTTAACACCCCAAGATCCACATTTGCATATAACCATGTATTTCATATATCAAGAAATACAATTAATACATATTTGGTCCCAACAGTACAATAAACTATATTACATAATTGACAACCAAAAATTGATCATAACATTGTTGTACATAACTTGCATAGATAACAAGTATTCCAAAAAAAATCAACAGATAACATGTTGATCTTCATAAATCAAGTATAAAAGGAAAATTTCACATTTTCCTCTTCCTCTTGTCCCTCGATATAGCCTAACCTGCAATGCACATTTTTTAACCTTAAGTTTTAGTGAGAAATCCCCTTTCTTTGCAATTACAGGGTGAAAATTTCCAAAACCTGTTATAAAATCATATTGGAAATTTTACGAATATCTAACAACTTTATAAAATATAACTCAAATATCACAAACAAAAATGTGTGTTATAAATTTCTCCTTACTGCACATGGAATGTAACTACTTAGGTTCTCACATCATTCTGTGTGAAAATACCCAGAGCTCCTATGGCTCATAAGGACCAGAGCTTCTGATCTCAATTTTTTTAATCTTACAAAAGAATACGACCAACCAGAGCTCTGGTTATTGGATAAATCTATAAAAAAAAAAAAAGAATTGTATTGAACTTAAAAGAAAATGGGTTTTAATGATACCCTCTGGGTTCTTACAAGCCTTTACTCTTTTGAACAGGTTGAAGTGTAATACCAATACCCTAAACATTGTTTATTCGAAACATAGGCAATTAAAGCCTTTGGCTATAAGCCATTTTCCCTCCTCTGCACAACATTATTCCAAGTCTTCACATCACATAGAAATGATAATTCTGAATCATTGCATCTCACGGATATGACAACAAGTGTTATGATCAAAATACAGATTCCATGATTGCCACTTTTATCCCATTGTACAAATCTTCTTGATATGTCGCCCTTATCTCATGGTACACCTCTCATTGATATTCTACCTTTATTCCCTCATAGAACGTAATCAATTCTGTCATTTTTAGCCAGGAATGGCATTAAAATAGTTTCAATCATTATGGGCGATAACTACCCTCATTGGACAACACATGGGCGATGAACACCCTCTTCGGTCAACACTTGGGCGATGAACATCCTCACCGTCAACACTTGGGCGATGAACACCCAATCCGGACAACACTTGGGCGATGAACACCCTCACCGGTCAAAACTTGGGCGATAAACACCCAATCCGGACAACACTTTGGGCGATGAACATCCAATCCAGTCAACACTTTTGGCAATGAACACCCAATCTGGTTGATGCCTTGAGCGATAAGGGTCCTTATTGGACAAAACCATGAACGATAAGGGTCCTTACCAGACCATACTTTCAACAATAATATATATATATATATATGATCGAACTTTGAAATACATTCAACTAACATCATATAACTTAGTATACTACCAGTATTGTTATAAATATATTCACCAAAACATTGTAAAACTCACCTTATATACACATACTTGAAGATGAATCACACAAAAATAACTTCAAATATTAACACATAGACAACTTCTTTTCTTAGCAGGTTCCTACAGTTTTTCCACACAAGAAACACACAATTCTTTCTCTCTTTCCCTTTTTCTTTCCCAAAACAGCAAGGATATAATTATTTTATCTTCTTGCTTTTACTTCATCATATTATAGGCGGTGGGTGGGTTTAATAATTAAAATATTATATAAACATAATCACATAAACACAATCACATAGATACAATTATTTTAAATTGACTTACTCACAAAAACTTTCAAAACCACCCCAAATTATATAATCGAAACCCAGTTATCACAAACGATGAATACTAGAGGGGCTTATTCTGCCAGTTGGAGAAAAGTGAAATTTTGGAAATTATTAGAATATGGACACTCCTCCATTGACACACCTTAGACTCCAATACTCGAATTGAGGCCCTTAAGTACCAAATTTCATCACACCCTTTTAGGCTAAACGACGCCATTCTTAGAGAGACAAAAACCCTTTATCGAATCTGAGTTTGGAGAAGGAATCAGAGTCGAATTCGATCAAAGAAATGGGGTGACGTTTTAGGAGTTCATCAACGAAATTGAGGTAGTTCTCCCCACTTTTTCTAAAATTAATTTCTCATCTATGTTAGAATAGATATAAAATAAGTCCGGTAAAAATTTGCACTCCAACGGATGGCCAGAAGGCTGCCGATTTGACCAAAAAGAGGCAAAACACGAAAACTCAAACGTCGAGTTTGTTAAAATCAAAATTGGAACTCTTTAGTAGACCATTTGAGACGATTTTTGTTTTAAAAGACGAAGAATATTTTAATGGTGTTATTTTACAAAAGAAATCGTCGAAAACGGCTTTGAATCGACTCCAATCAAGTAAAAGAAACGCTTGACCTTTGACCAAGGTCGTCTGGGCCGTGGTGTATCAACTTTAAGTGGATTAGACTGCTGTTGGACTGGAATTTCATGTTAGGTCGAGAAATATGTTTGTGCTTGGTACCTAAAAGACAATCAATTGGAAGTCCAAAATTAATTAGACTTCTAATTTTTGGATCAAATTAATTATACAAAGTTTTTTTTTTTTTTTGATGTTGGGCTTTAAGATCATCTTTATTCACAATCTTTTACAACTCAATCTCAATTAAAATATTACTTTCTCTTTCATCCACCTATACGATCTTCAACATCAATCAAATCTTACTTATTTTATCATTTAACCATAATCCCCTCCAATCCAATCTAATCTAAAATATATTTTTTTGTAAAAATTATATATTTAATTTTTATATATATATATAATTATTAATTTTGAATTTTAAGTATAAGAATAGAACAAACAGACTATTACATATTTTAAAACGTAATTACAAAAAAAATTATCATACAATTGAAATTAGATAAAACAATTCACAAAAATAAATACGAAATTATATATCTGAAATACATAAATAATCGTAGTTAATTATCATGACCTAATTTTTACCATAACAAGAGGACTGAAATGAAGAGAAAGATTGATGTGATTAAAATATGTCAATATTGGGCTCTAGTTGTAGAGAATTGAAAATCATGAATTTTGATATATTTATTATTTTTTAATTTTTTTTGTTAAAGTGATGTTTTATCAAATAAGCTTAATAAAATAAAAATATAACATTGATCAATAGTAACGTACCATGTGGCAGATGAAATATGATGGAAAATTCACAATCTCGGTTTGTTTGTTGATCAAGTTTGCATGAGATTGCACATTCTTTTTGCTTTTTTAGTTTTTTTAAATCCTTCTGTCTTATTCACGTTCAGATTGGATCATATATATATATATATATATACATATACAGAGAGAGAGAGAGAAACAATCAAATGAAAACCACTTCCTATTTGTAAAAACCGTGCAAACCACCCTCATCCATCGATTTCATTGTTTAATCTTATGAAATTTTTTCATAAAATTATTTAATCTTGTGAAATTGTTTCATATAATATCTTTTTTGATGAATTTGTTTCGTATATGGTTATGAAATTGTTTCATATACTACTTAATGAAATTTTAATGATATTGTTTCATGTAAATCTCTAAAATTAAAATAATGAAGATGATAATATCCATGATTAACACCCTCCACAATAAAAATGATTAATCAACCTGTTGATCCCAGATCTCTCAATAACACTTATAATTYAGTTAYRAATAACCAAATTATAATGATTTTATGAAGAAAGTTAAGAAGACTCAAAATTAATATATGAATAAAGAACAATTTGAGCTTCAAAGGTTTTACTTTATTGA
>NC_037537.1:12339282-12346619 GCF_001531365.2 Cynara cardunculus var. scolymus | reverse complement strand
AAATTCATGATTTCTTAACCATAAAGGTATGAGTTTTTAAATAATATAATAATGTTTCCACCAGAATATCTTATCACAAATAGGCATCACCTCATGTATGCTTCAYAYCACATGCATACATGTATAAATTACATACATATC
This sequence comes from Cynara cardunculus var. scolymus, assembly GCF_001531365.2. Taxonomy (NCBI): domain Eukaryota; kingdom Viridiplantae; phylum Streptophyta; class Magnoliopsida; order Asterales; family Asteraceae; genus Cynara; species Cynara cardunculus. The sequence goes on along the minus strand of NC_037537.1, from coordinate 12,346,478 downwards.
ATGCCATCTTTTCACATATATGCATGCACAATATCATGTTCACATTTTATATATATAGTTCATGTATTTCTACTTAGACATGCATATTTCACGTAATCCACATAACGAACACGTATAAATTACTTCAACTCAGGTTGTCTCAAACCTAGTTATAACAGAAACAATAGAACAAGTAATCTCAAATAGTACAATTTTTGCCCTTTTCTTTTGATTGATAACCCAAGAAAAAGATTGTGTGCAAAAGCTTTATTTTTTTGAACACTGTAGTTTAGATTTAAAAAAGACAAGTATCTTTCTTCTTTCTTCTTGTTCTTGATTTAAAAAAGAGAAGTACCTTTCTTCTTTTTTCTTATTCTTGTGTGTTTTAAGAGCTGTTATAGCTCTTTGATTGATCACCTCTTTGATTGATCACTCTATGTATGTTTGCTTTCAATTCAAGATATATATATATATATATATATATATATATATATATAAAGTACCATTGTTTTTGTCACAATACCATACTGTTGTCTAGGATATGTGATGCACCATTCTTAAGATCAAAGCATAACAAATAATAAAGCTATTGCTTAACAATTGAAAAAACACCTGCATGAATATTTATGTCATGTATATATAAGGGATGACATAAAAAATGATTTTTCTTTATTTATTTATTTCATACCAGTTCCACCTTCTTCAGCACATCAATCTCTGCATTACCCTTTATATTCTCACATAAGTTCTTTGTGAAAAGAGAGAGAATCTTTGCTCTTAAATCTTTCCTCATGATTTAGCAAGTTGTCTATAACATTTGCAAATGGTTATGATTCTGGAATCAGACTTTCAAACAGAAGTCTGAAATTACTTTGTCTTCTTTCTTATGATGACAACATCCTTGTTAAACATTCGATTAAATATTTAAATATCATCACTTTTTTGCTCATGCTTATGCTCAATAGACAATATGATTAATTATCTTCCATCAATGAAAATATCCAGTTGCCAATCTTGTTCTCGTTGTTATGGTATTCCTTTTTGCATCCACTTTTCTTTGAAGATAGACAATATGATTAATTATCATTTTTCTTTCTTATAATGATCAACTACTAGCACTAACAGTTTCTAGCAATATTTTAGCAATAACAACACAATATGCAAGTAAACAAAGGAGATATTGACACCAAGATTTTTACATAGAAACCCGAAATCGGGTAATAGTAGTTTAGATTATTCCGAGACAGATTCTTAATTGCAATATGGACTTCTCTAGATAATTATCAAAAACCTAAAAACAAAGATCTAAACATAACATGCAATTGATCAATGAGATGTGCAATCCTCTCCCTCCTCTTTTTCGTCATCATCTTTCTTCTCCACCTCCACAACCTTTTTGTTCTTCAATTGATCCAAAACCCCTTTAGCCTTGTGAAAATTCACAACCACCCTCTTATTCCACCACCGCTCCTTAACCCTCTCCCAAAATTCGAAATCAATTCCTCCTCTCTCCTCCTCTTTGTAGGGGATGAAAGTAACCTTATACTTTCAATCCAAAATACCAAAATACTTGAGTTAAGCCTTGTCTTTGAAAAAAAAAATACCAAAGTACTAACCAAATGAATTGTCATATAACTACTGTTTATATGTAGAAATCTTATGTTGGTCTTCCTATGATCATTTTTGTTTATGCTGCTTGACTAGTTGCTTAGACTACAATTTTTATGTCATGTTACGCTTTGCAATTTTTCATGAACCATGGATAATCGAACCATATGTTTGAGGCATATTTAATTAATTTCTATAGGTATGGAAAAATTCGATGAATCTTCACAACCCAAGAGAGCTAGGGTTTGTTGGAAAGATTGCAATGTGGTAAAAACTTTTCTAGAGTCATGTTTGCGAGAGATATCTATAAATGGGCGAGAGGGTGGTAGTCTTAAGGCAATTTCTTGGAGGAAAGTAGCTGAGACGTTAGAAAAGACACATAATTTTATTGTGGACCAAAGACAAATGAAAAACCATTACGACTACCTCAAAGGCAAATATGGAGCTTGGTCAAAACTGAAAAACAAAACTGGAAATATCTATGATGCGTCAACAAACTCTTTTAAGCTGTCTGAAGAGGAATGGCAAATGGAAACAAAGGTCATATTCTTTATTTTTCTATTTTTTCCTTTTTTAAGTTGTTTTTTTTATTTACACATAACTTTTTTGTAAACAGTCCAATAAATATGTTGAAAAGTTGAGGACTGTACCACTACCATTTTCAGATCTTTGTGTTCAACTTTTTGACGGAGTTGCTTCCACGGGCGTTGGAAGTTGGGGGCCGACCTCTTTTGTTCCTAATCCTACATGCATTGATCCCCAAACACAAGAGCAACAAAGTTCAAAAACATTGTCTACACGTGTTGCTCCTCAAATACAAGAAACACAAGAGCAACAAAGTTCAACATTGCCTTTGGTACAAGAGTCTTCTTCGCATTCTCAATCTCAAAGAAAAAAACGAAAAAGTGTTCAACCAAGCAGTTCAGTAAATGATGAGGAGGTGTCTAAGATTGTCACTTTTGTGCAAAATGCTTTGGAAAAACAACCCATGGAATCTGAGGTGGGTGCTTGCATTGAAAAACTTGAGAAATTTGGGTGGGGAAGCCCGTTGTATGAGGCAGCACTTCATCTTTTTAGTCTAGGCCCTGATTATAAGAAGATTTGGTTGTGTTTGAAGGATGATAAGTGTGAGGGTTGGGTTAGGTTCACGGGACGTCAACTTGGGTTTATATAATTATTACAACGTTTGTTTAGACATTAGAAGAAGATATTTTGATGCGCTCTTTTGAAACCTTAGATGGTTTGTATGAACATTAGATATTTTGATGCACTCTTTTGAAACCTTAGATGGTTTGTATGAACATTAGATATTATGATGCGCTCTTTTGAAGTTTTAAATGGTTTATATGCGCATTAGATGTTTGTCGTTGTTTGAACTTTGGAAGATGTTTGTTGGCTTTTATATAACTTTTATCTTTAAGATGATGTTGTCATTTTCATTCGAATTTTGGAAGATGTTTTGGTCTTTGTATGGAAACTTGACAGTTAATGTTATATGTGTTTTGTGTGTTTTGTATTGCAAGGTTATGGACAGGAACAAGTTAATTCTGATTGTGGTGGTTGTTTATCTGTATTTGAAAAAAAAATCTTCGTCAAGAATAGAAAGGATAAGAGACAACACTTCAGCATTGAGCGGGCATGCATATACACAAGAATTGTTAAGTGGATCAAATACGCAATGTCATGAATCGATGCATTTGTCACGTGATGCATACATATTATTATGCAATTACTTTAAAGAAAAAAAATTGGGTGCACTCAAGTAGGTATATGAGCGTCGAAGAGAAAATGGCCATATTTTTTACAATAATTGGTCACAATGAACGCTTTAGAATGGTTAAACGGAGATTTCAACACTCTACGCGAACCATTAATAAATGTTTTCATGAAGTACTAAAAGGAATGATGGAATTTGCGAGAGAAGTCGTAGGGCTAACATTCTTTGATGGAACCCTAAACATGTCGGAGCGATTTACACGACTCAAAGAAACATTTCTGGTATGTTTTGTCTTGATATACTGAATATTCTTAACATATATAAATATTTTCTAATGTTTTCTATTTCATAAAAAAGGGGCCTATTGGTGCACTAGATGGAACTTTGGTACATGCGGTTGTGCCCGTTAGTCAACAAGCTAGGTATAGAGGAAGAGGAAGAGGAAGAGGTGAATGCTATCAAAATGTTTTAGCGGTTTGTGATTTTAATATGATATTCACATTTGTTTGGGCTGGATGGGAAGGCATTGCACATGACTCTCGAGTTCTGACAGAAGTTGCATTTAACCCAACTTCAGGATTTCCGTTTCCTCCACCAAGTATGTTTCATTTTTTTCTTAACATTTAAACCTCATTATGATTTATACTTTTAAATTGTATTTTGTGGTTACAGGTAAATATTATCTTTGTGATGTTGCATATACCAATACTCGTGGATTTATGACCCCCTGTCGCAATACAAGGTATTGGTTAGCAGATTTTCGACGCCGACATGCCTTGACTAAGGAAGAACGATTCAATCATGCACATGCACAACTTAGAAATGTCATTGAGCATGCATACGGGGTCTTGAAAGCAAGATTTCCAATTTTAAGACAAATGGCTCCTTACCCTTTCCCAATACAAAAAGATGTAGTGATTGCTTGTTTTGCAATTCACAATTTTATAAGGAGATGCAATATTCAAGATCGACTGTTTATGGAGTATGATGAATACAACATGTTTACTATCGAAGAACAAGACGAAGGAATCGAGGAAGAAAGCATCGAGGAAGATGTTGAAGAATGGGGTCCCCAAGGCAATGAATATATGACTGATTTACGTCATCAGATTGCAAATCAATTAATGTTGAATGCTTGAAATTCATATATGTAAGCAAACTATTTGTACGCAAACAATTATGTTAAAGACTTGTAATGACTTTTTGTTTGTTGTTGATGGTTTGTTGTTGTTTCCTTTGTTGGTCCTTATATTAATAGTGGTTTTGCTTTTAGAAAATTTGACTTTTTGTTCTAAATTATGAAAATTTGTAATATGTTAATATATTGAGTATCAACATATTTTAGTAAGCAAAAAATAATTTGAAATTATATTTAAATTTTTTTGATAAATAACATTTTATGTTAGCTCTTAATACAATACATATGGTAAACAATAATTTTCAATCAGCACTTACTCAGAAAGATCTAATGGTCTTTTTTACATAATCAGCACTTAATACAAAATGTTTGGTAAACAAGAAAATCCAATCTGCACTTACTCCAGTCAGATCTCTTACCACAGTCAGACCTCTTACCCCAATCAGCACTTAACCAAAAATATTGGTAAACGGCCCCTTAGTTTCATTAATTATCTCACATATTTTTCTGTCAATGAAACTAAATCAGAATTCATATTGTCATCTAATTTAATAAATAACGGAAACATAACTTTAAACAAATACTACAAGAACATAACTAAATTCTGATATCCTACGAAATAATGACCACATAAACATTTACTACGAAAAACATTCAATATAACAACCATGACAAATATTAGACAAACTTTCATATTCAAAAAAGAACATCAACATAATAATTAATATAAAGAAGAATTACCATCACATCCATCTCCATTCGATAAAATATTATTGGATTTGTCAATCATTTCATTGGACCTAATACCTCCACCCATATCACCCATTGTTGTAGAGGACCGTAATTTCTAAAGATGAAATGATATGATTATATACAACCTCCAAATCTTTAAATACAAACAATTCGTATGATTTTGTAAACGAGGTAACAAGATCATGGATATCCTAATATTAATGAAAAAAAATCATTGTTTTATAAAAACTCTATATATCATTTTATAATTACAAAGGTTCTAACCAAAAATGTTAGAATAATCTGAAAAATTATATGTTTGCTAAAAATTATCTTCATTTTATGTCTAAATATTATAAACAAAATAACATCCACCTTAAAAATAGATTCAAGTAAGGACTGATGAAATTAGGTATATCCTAATAAATTATGAAACATAAAACATACTATAATCAACAAAACATAATGAAACCTTTTGAATACTAAAGCAAATTTTTTGTATCATTAAATGAACGAATGAAACTGTTTCACCGTTTCATCTAACGAACTCACATGACTCCTTGTCACCTAAAATGAGTTAGGTATATCCTAATAAATTATGAAATATAAAACATACTATAATCATCTAAAAATAATGAAACACTTTGAATACTAAAACAAATATTTTGTATCATTAAATCGATGAATGAAATTGTTTCACCGTTTACAAAACGAACTCACGTGACTGCCATTAAAGAAAGACCGATTGTCATATAGTATTGAACGATAATTGCAAACTATTTCATTAACAGTTATTGAATTAGTATTAGACTATTAATAATTTCTAATCAAAATAATTTTAAAACAAGGGATATCCTAATAAACGACGAAATATATAAAGAATGAAATATTTAAAAAAATTTAATGAGATATTTTGAAAAATGAATATTTTTTTATTTAATAAATGCTTTCCATACATAAAACATTCTAAAATATTAATAAATTAAATTTATCAATGAAATTGTGTTAGCAAGTCAAACCCCCGCCATCTTCGTTCCCACCTTCCACACCTTCCCACCACCCACCAATACCTACCTCTTCCTGGCACAACAGCCTACAACATCATAAGACCTATCATAGAGGCCCACCTCCACACAAACATTACCTTTGACACAGGACTATTACCTACAAATCAACATGACGAGTACCAGAAACAGAGGCGGATGCACTCTTTAGGGGTAGGGGGCCTGGGCCCCCAACAACTTATTTCCACCAAAGCCCAAAAAAAAAATTTACTTTGTATTTTTAATTAGGTGTTTGTTTGGGCCCCCAACAATCTTTGACAAAGGCCCCTTACTCTAGTCTCTAACCTGAGAAGAACACCACACGGTCCACACCAGCACCACACGGGAACGATTGAACGAAACGAGAGAGGAGGTGAGAGCGAGTGAGCGAGAGTGCGAGACAGAAGAACGTAGACGCAGAGAGGCGAGAGCCAGAGAGGAGGCGACTGGTGTCTGGACGTCTGGTGCTGCTGCCGCTGCCGCTGCCGCCTGCGACCTGCACGACAGCACGAGTGAAACCGACGGGCGACGGACGGCGACTTGGCTCCTGCTGCTTGCTGCCTTGGACCTTGGTAAGTAAATATTCTAAATTTCTAATTCTAATTTCCATCTTCAAGTTTTCAATTAGTAGTATTTTAGGTTAATTTTGTGGTAATCGGTAATTGATAAATGCTTTAGGTTAGGGTTAGGTATTTATTTTATGTTAATTTTGTGGTAAATGGTAATTGATAAATGYTTTAAGTTAGTTATTTATTTTAGGGTAATTTTGTTGGTTAATTTTGTGGTAGTTGGTAAATGCYTTAGGATTTAGGTTAATTTTGTTGGTTATTTTTGTGGGTAATTTTGTAGGCAATTAGACAAATCAAATGGAAAGATTTTTTAAAAGGAAAGCATCAACACCTGAATCGAGCTCTGCTCCTTCGATGTCTTCCGAAATTGATTTGAACGATCTTCCTTGGGATCCGGCCGATAGAAAAAA
>NC_037537.1:12323520-12337237 GCF_001531365.2 Cynara cardunculus var. scolymus | reverse complement strand
ATAGAAAAAGAAGCACTTCTCGCAGTTTCAAATGATGATGTAATTACGCAATTTCAAAAGATGAAAAGTCGTAGGGCACAGTTGTAAGAGGTAACTTTTTATCATTTTTGTATGAAATTGAAGTTAATTATTATTTTATTTTATAATGTGCCCCCTATAATATATTTTTCTGCGTCCGCCGCTGACCAGAAATCAACAGCAAGGGCCTGTTAAGAGGGAGACGATCTGCTGTTTTAAACAATACAAGTTTCTTTAACAACTTAAAAGACTTTATTTAACCTTGAAAAATCCTACATAATAGACTAAAAATAACGTTACCCAAAAGCATTTCAGTAAAAGAAAGAAAGAAGAAGGTGGTGTTGGTTTTCAATCAGAACAGGGCAGAGATCAGCAAGACGAGGGTAGAAAGAGCCTGCTAAGTAGTGGTGGTCATGAAGAGGACCAAACATGGTGAGGTAAAAAGAGCCTGCTAAGTAGTGGTGGTCATGAAGAGGACCAAACATGGTGAGAGGACAGAAGGCTCGCGGAAGGATGCAGAAATGGTGGTTCGTTTGTGCAGGGACAGAAGAATGAAGGTAGAAATTATAACAGAGTGGAAGTGGTGGCTACCGGCAATGAAGTGAGAGCATCGACAAGGATCATGACAAGCAAAGAGAGAGAAGACGAACCCTTGAGCGTTTCAATGTAGCCTTTCAAGTTCTAGTATATGCATTTGGCTCCTGATTTAAAGGAATAACTAAAAATTGTTGAAATGCATAAAAATAAAAAGACCAATTTGCCTTCACATTTAATGCATCTGTTGGATGGCCATTTGGTCCATGAGGAAGTGCACAACACAAGATGAAATCCATGAGGAAGTGCACAACACAAGATGTTCTACGTAATAAACAAAGCTTAAGCCATAAAAGCTCACTTACCACAAGTATTAAGGGGCCGTTTACCAAACACTTACTCGGTTAAGTGAACACCGAATCATATTACCTTACTGGATGAATATGGTAAGAATCAAGAATCTTACCCAGTAAGAACAAGACAAGAACCAAGAGTCTTACCCGGTAAGTGAGGGCAACGACTCTTACCACGGTAAACGCTTACCAGGTAAATTGTTTCATACAATACCGTTTTGGTGGAGTAAAATCTTATACGGTAAGTAAATGATAGTGTTAAGTTTACCGATAAGCACTTACCGGATAAGTGTATGATAAGTCAATAATTTACAATTTGTTAAAAGACCGGTTATTGGAAGAATAGATTTAGAACTAAAGAACCCGTTATGCCGATCCATATAAGTTTTGTGAGAGCTTACAACTGCACAAACAAAAGAAAAGGAGCTTCCTTCAAAAGCTTTTCCACAAACAAGCTTTTGAATGGTCAAAAGGCCCTCCAAAAAACTCTATCTCGGATCCTCCAAGTAAATGATAACATACCACAAAACACAAAAATCAAACATACCATATGCTTGCATTAATACAAGTGTAAGAAGAAACTTAACAAGGTTTTGGTCAATAACTCCACATAAAAACCAACATAGATACCATCAGAAATCTACAAGTAAAGCTTATAGAACCATATATTGCTTCAATAAAAACCAAACGTACTCGATATATCCCCACTCAAAGTACGGTTCTTTCAGCTCATGTGGATAAGACATATGCAGATTAAACTAGAATCCAATTGTAGTTACTTCACCACAAATGTTCACAAACCTTTTACCATACCATACTCAAGGCCAAAAGAGTGTAAACAAAAGGCAGCCATAAATCCAAAACAAACAACAAAAAGGAAAGAAACAGAAAACAGTAGTTTTAGACACAGCAATTGGCTTCATTTGCACCCCCAAAAGCAAAGACAAATAGGCATACGCAATGAAACCAAAGCATTACTACCCACATTTCATGGATTATTTTAGATAATTAGGCATGTAACAAAAGCACCCCCCAAACCAGACCAACCAACTAAACTACCAATTCCTCTAAAATCTTCACTCAACTTAATAGGATGGATGGAAATCCTTCTGCACCCTACTTAAACATTATATCATTTTAGAGCCAACCATAAAAATATTTACTTTTCAAAGAAGCAGAAGAAACCTCCAACTGCTTCGATTTTCCCCCTTTTTTTCTTCTTTTTACAAAAAAGGTACACATAGCTTTAACTGATAGATACCATGAAGGGTAGAAGGGTACTTTCAATCAAGCCCATTCGAAGAACTGGCAACGAGCACCTCTAGCAGAAGTCCAATTCCCGCACCCAAAGAAACAGCTGCCCTGTTTGGGTCCTGGTTTTCGGACCATCCCTTTGCTGCTTTTCACGCCACAGTGACAGCAAGGATAAAACAGTGGGAAGAAGTGCAGATCTTTTGGTTTATGAGGCAGGTGATGATGGTATGGAGGAAAAGGCATGTGTCCAACAGGCTGCTGTTTCCAAGTGAAAGCATGGTGTTCAGTTGATTGGCACATCAAGGAATTGGTGATTGAGAACTTGAAACCTTTGTGCATGAGGAGAGCAAGTAGGCGGGCGGTATTTTTAGCGTCATCTAGACCGCAGTGGGCTCGACCCTGCCACGATAGACCGGCCATCTGGACAGCTTCCTTCAAATTGCATTTTGCACCACCAAAAACCTCACAGAATGGAACTTTTAAGTTGATCCATCTAGCCAAAACCGAAAAACAAGTTTGTGTCAGCAGTAAGCACAAATAAGATTGGTTCAAACACTTCCGTTCTCACATTTAGGTGTTTGGTTTAACTTTATGGAAGTGAACTCTCGTTATGTGAAGCTTGTATGCCAGATTTGTGCCAGACCAATTGAAAATTACAGAAGTTTGAGAAAGACAGAAAATTCTAACTTGATAACAATATAAAATGTTCATTTTGCACGCTATGTTGGTGACTTTCCAAACAGTTATACCAGACGAGCCCTTGTATACAGTTCTATGAAACTAAGAAACAATGTGGTTTTGAAATTATGGCAAGAGCCTATCTTACCGGTTAAAATAAGGAGGCTTACGAATTTTCTTGAATCTGCATTCTGATTCCAACATGACACGACAATCCCAGTTTGACCATGTAACGACAGCAAAGTTGGCATTTTTTATCCCCTTCTTCTCAAGCCATTTGTCATGCCGAAGGAGAGCTTCACTAAGAGTAACTCCTCTGTCCACCTGGAATAAACATGCATCCACAAATTAACCCTCCATTCTGCTTTCTACAAAATAAATGGAGGCGATACAAAAGCAAACAAGATAAGTTGCCCCCAACGGTGGTGTCACATGTTCTGTTTTTTCTTTTATTGACAAGATAAGTTGCCCCCAACAGTGGTGTCACATGTTCTTTTTTTTTCTTTATTGACAAGATAAGATGCCCCCAAAGGTGGGGTCAAAGGTTCTTTTTTTTCTTTATTGTTATTTATTCATTTTCATTTTTTTTCTCTATTGTGGCTTCCGTTTCTTTCCCGCTACTGAAAAGCAATTTTTGGAACCATCAAATCACAATTTTCACCATGTAGGTCTTTATGCAATCTATCACTAGTGTACGAAGGAGACGGTCATACGCTGTAGTTGCAACTTAAAGGAATTCTGCTTTAGAGAAAAAACTATGGGCTATAATATTTAGCATAGACAAAACCAAGCAGTGCCAGCACATTCTTTAGCAATTTTAATTGATTCACTGACATGATACAACGGCAGTAATTGAAGAAAGCAAAATGCCTAGCAAGATAAGTTGCCCCCAATGGTCATACTGTAAACAAGTTACGATACAGTTTTATCTTCTTTTTTCTTTCTTGTTATTCATCAATTGTCATTCTATTTCTTTTGTGTAATCATCTTTTTTATAAAAGCACAAGCGAGACTAGTTTATCCAATTGATTTAACAGCTTAACTAATTAATGGCATAAATCAATAATGTTGGAAAGAGCATTCAAGTGATGAGCAATGAATAACATTTACAAACATAATTAATGATATGAATAACTTTAGGATAAACTTGAAAATACCTGAATTTGTTGTATTCCGGTCAAATCCTTGCAAAAATCACTTAGAAGCTGATTGCATGTTGGACGCACATATGTTTGAAAACAAGCTTCCAGTTGACCAGTCACACTACTCACTATCACTGAAGGGAACTCAATGATCTCTTGGGGATGAGGGTTCCTTTCCTTGTCACATGTAGCCTCAAAATCAATTACCACAAAATAATGGAACTCTTGATGCTGATAATCATTTGGGTAACTTTGAGGGAACATGGTAAATGGAGCATATTGAACTCTATTATTCACCAAGAAAGGATAAAATTGGCCTTCAATACTATTCAACTGGCACAGCTGTGGCTTTTTAATGTCAGGATGCAAAGACCATGAACCAAGGTAGGCTGGTTTTTTGTTGGATTCAATTGAAGATTCAAGTAATTCAGTGGCTACTGTGCGATCTAGTTCTAGAAAATTTGCATGAGTATAGACGTCATTTTTGGGTTCTATAAACCCTTCCATTGGACTCCCATTACACTGCTGCGTCTGTGGGTGTCCATTGCTTGGGAGGCCTGATGCCAGGGCCTCACAATTGGGTTGAATAGTTTCTGCAATCAAAGAATATTTAGAAAAATCAATCATCAGAATATCAATTATGAAACAAGTGTGATCATCAAAAAAAACTTAAACCAATAGTCTTGACAACCAAAATCTAAATTATGAGAAGGGGGTAACTTCTGATAGCATGTTTGTTTGAACCTATATTATACATATGGAAAAACGACACATACATAATTAGCCCTCTAGTTGTATATCTATAATTTAATGAACAGAAGTAATAAACACTAGGTGATGCCAGGTTTTGACCTTTTAAACCAGGCAGTTGCCCCAAAAGAAAAGCTAAAACATGGTATGTTGATCAAGTATAATAAATGAAACCATGTTATACTTTACTAAAGCACCTTCATAATACACAGCATGTTTACTTTAGGCCAGGGAACAGCACTAAACATTTGCGGACATTTGGGACTGTTTACCAAATGCTTACCCGGGTAAGAGCTTACCAAGTCGCATTACGTTACCATATGAATATGGTAAGAACCAAGAATCTTATTGGTAAGAGCGAGGCAAGGACCAAGAGTCTTACCCGGTAAGTGAGGGTGATGACTCTTGCCACGGTTAGCGCTTCCCTGGTAAAATGTTGCATACGATGCCATTTTGGTGGACTAAAATCTTACCCAATAAGTGATAGTGTTGAATTTTACCGGTAAGTGCTTACCGGGTAAGTTTTTGGTAAACGGCCCCGAACGTCACGAACAAAATCAGAGCTGATATCAAAGCTACACAAACCACTTCTATAACAACAAATGCCATAAAGATTATGTCTCGCACACCAAAGCCTATAATCAACTTTAAGAAAATTAAAGTCAAATGCACATACGTCAACAAGAACAACACATGGGGATCAGGGAATGAATATGCAGCATTGTTTCCACCATAAGCAAAAAGGAGACACGTGGAGAAAGCAAGTGAGCCACAGTGGGCATGCTTATCTCATAACTCTATCCTCTTGCTTATCAATATTATATTATAAAGCATTTGACCAAAACTCTTAAAAACCATTTTTTATGCATTAAGTACTGTTTATTGATGCATATTACTTAAAATTCAAGATTACAAGTAAATTGTATGCAAGTACAATTTATTAAAGCTCCATGTTTGAATTTGTGTAACTAACTACAAATAAACATAATCAAATAGAGGATAAACATCTCATTTTAAATATAAAAAATCTAGAATATAATTAAGATAATCATTGAATTCTAACAAAATACTTAATTATTATATTTATAAAAAATTATATTATTAAACCAAAAATTAAAAAATATGAATTAAAGAAATTACACAAAAAAGAGAAATTTTAAATTGTTAGTTTGATACTAATATCAATATATTTTTTTCAAATTTTTATGATATCTTCATATTTATATTTTATTCAAAAATAAAAACATTAACCTTTTCTCAAAACCACATAAAACCGTATTATAACATCGACTGAGACAAAAAAAAAACGAAACATTAAAATCAAGATGTATCTCGCTACATTGAGCAAGTACCCTTCTAGTTTTAAGAAACTTCATAACTATGCATAATATGCTAACACTTCATGGATACCGCTAGGACCTTTCAGAATTGCTATAACAGTCCCCTTTTCTGCTAATGATAAGTGCATCATTGGGGGTGGTCTAAATATTCTATAAAGTAGATGGACTCGTATTGAATTAGCATCTGCAAATAACATTACATATTAAGAGCAGGGATATTGCAGTCAACAATATTCGTATTTCATTATGTATTGTATGTTATAAGATCAAGCTAGAATTTGAAAAGAAATATCCAACTTAACTCTACTTATAGTTCCTCATCAATTGTTTCTAATTATTTCCCTCCCACCTACCTCAATCTATTCCCCTGAACTCCCGCTCCTAACCCTGAGATATGGCCATGGCTGTTATAATTGGTATCAGGTTGACTTGTGCAGCTATATGTTACATCACTCAAATTCTAAACTCTAAAAAGCATCGTTCATTCTATAGTTTAATTCTGTAATTCAACCAAAAGCATGAACTCATAATTTCTTTCATTCTGCTTATTTGTTCCATTCAGCAATGACTGATAGCAAAATGAGCAAGATTGAATTCAACTTGGCATATTTTGAAATGTTGCACCAAAGATATAAAATTAGATAGCATATTTACTCCTCAGGCAAATAAATTAGATTAGATAGATGGATATTAGGATATATCCACTCCTTGATTCGCTTCAAATACATCGGATCTCAAAGCCAAATAGGAAGTGGAAGTTGTTCATACTGTCTAGGATAATAATGGCAAGAGGCAAAGTTATGAAAATTTCCAGGCATCCAAATCACACTCAGGGTGAACGAGCAAGAGCATTGAAGAAGGAAGGAAAAAAGGGACGAGTTGATGGTAGTTTTCTAAGTTCGAAGTTAGGGAAGAGCCCTAAGACTAGTTGAGCTACTACAGAATACTTTTAACATTTACAGCATCACTAGTGGCAGCTATACAACTACAGAGTGGTCAAGGAACCCTAATAAATCCTACATGGATCGTAGAAGAAGCAATTACTTGTGCTTAACACAAGATATTTAGGTATATGACCTTGAATCAATTTTTAGTCAGATCCATGACCTTATCATGAGTATGGTGCCAATTTTCTATTAGTAGGCCAAGAACTCTGCCTAACACATAGATCGTCACAGCATTTCCTGATCAAAGCGTTCCTTGTCGTCCTAGCACACACCAACTGGCATGGTTTTCCCTTAATGTAGGTTTAATGGCAATTGCCTTGTAATTTTGAGTGAAGCCATATGACTTAGATTGGAAGAGGTTTCTAGAATTTGTCATCACTGTAAGCCCAAATTTACTTCCATAAAAATTTAAATACAGAAACAAGACCTCCTTTACCTAAAAAATTAAAACCCCAGTTTAATAAGTCATGTATCGAAGATGCATTAGAAAACTCAAAACTCACATCACAACAGTGGATATGCCTCGTCTCATCATCAAGAGCATCTCCACTCTACACTCATCATCAAGCAGTGCGACTCCAGTTCTTCACCTTTTTTTCTTCTCCTTCCTTCAATGTGCAGATCTTCCATCTTCTTGTTTCTACGTAGGAAGCCTGATAGTTGTTTTCTGCTTTATGTGCTTGATGTATAAATTATAGGCTGTAAGGACTATAGTTGATATATCATGTTTGAATGATAAAATGTAACCATCAAGTATTATCATGTTATAATTTGTTGAAGTGGGGAATATTTTACTGGTAATTAATATCTAGTAGTAAATATTTGATGGTTCGATGGTGATATATTGTATTGAATAGAATCAAACAATTTTACACATACAAATAGCATACAGCGAACGCCTTATTTTTAGTTGATTTGTTTTTCTCACTTATAGTGCTATGACATGCTGCTCATAGGAGAAATTCTGAGGCCCAGATAGAAAAAGGAGTAAAAGGACTTTTGCTACTAATATGATCTCATGAATTTTATGCCAATAAGCAATGAGGATGAAACAGGCACATATGCACAACCCTGAAAGTTCGATGAGGTAGTAGAAGATAAATGAGGATATAAATGGAATAACGATTTTTCTTGGTGCTCAAAGAGTCAAAGTCAACAAAATATCAGCACCTTGATGGTAAATGGATGAGCGACCAATAAATGTTCTTTATTATGGTGAATGAGAGAGCATTCGTAGCTTCTTGGACCCCTCTCCAGCCTGAAGACTAGGTTGTGCTCTAGAGTCACTAATCCTCTAATACCGCCATGGTTGTGACAATTATCTTCTACTATTAGACATATACCAAAGGTACTAAACAATAACAGAAGAAAATTAAAGATGCAGCACAGAAGGCAAAGAAACCTTAAATCTCACAATAAAAGAGCTACATCTCTTCTCATCTCTCTTCGGCTCTCATTTTCCTCTCCTAGGCTAAGGAGTTTTTAAAGTTTCTCTCCCTTAGATCGATCATGAACCAACACTTTCTTAGAGACCACATCTACCATATCCCTCATTGCCCTTAAATTAGTAACACCAGCAAGGGATGGTTCTGGATGCAACATAGATCCTTCATTGCCCTTAAATTGTAGATGCATACATGCAAAAAAAACTATAAGACAATCATGGCCCCTGCCTCTCTCCAATATATGCACTTATCTTCCTCTCCCCAATATACGCACTTCTCTCTCTCTCACCAATAAAAGAACATAACCAGCATCAGTACAAATCCAAGACTCGATATTGCTCCATAACTAGATGCAGTACAAGAACCAAGGGACAACCGGCCAACAACTCTATTACCCAAGTCCTACCAACCTGCTAGCAAATTATACTATATTGACAGTTTCATTGTGGTAAAAACTGCTTGGGAATTCAGGACACATCCAAGCATCCTATAATTCTTTTAACATATGACTACCAACCCACGAAAAAAAAATGAATGGCATTGACAAGTTCATTGCCTAAACATCTCGGGATTACAGACGTCAAGAGAGGTAAGTGTGGCCCAAGGGAACATTGACAATCATGTTTGACATATATTAAAATCGGTGCTATAAGTGAGAATTTGAGAATACTAGAACTTAAAGTAGTTAAAGTAGTGTGAAACGTTTCATAGTAACACCAGATATCATGTGTTTGGCATGATTAGATAATTATTTTTGGAATAAACACTCGAGTGCTACCGAGTTGACCAAGCTAAAGCCGCAACACATATTTCCATAGGTTGAGAATTAAGAGAGATCATTCTTTCCAAGTGCTTATTAATACTTCAAAGAAATATACAACTGTGAAACATGCACCAATCACACCCAAAAAGATATACCAGGTCAAAGAAGACCCAAGGCATCCAATTAAAATCATTCTAGCAAGTGGCACAAAATGAATATGATGTAAATCACAAATAAAAAGAGCATGTATGCATGAGTATGCTTGCAAAAGAAAAAGGTCAAAGGAGCAGCATACTCCCTTTGTCCCAAAGAGAAGACACCGATTAGAATAACCATATGCACATCATCCCCCTAAGCAAATATGGGGAAATTGCACATAACAAACACGTGAAATTTAATTTTTGCTAAAGACCCTCATAAAATAGTCATAACCCCTCTGTCAGGGGGTGAAGTTCAACAATTACAATTCCATCCATATTTAAAAAGAATGAACAGCACTCGCCTTTGTCTGAGTATAACACAAAGCATCATTATGCAAAGACACTTTTACCCTAGTAGTGAGGCCAAATTAACTTTTGGCCAAATAAATATTTTGCTTTTTTCCTCTTCCATCTTCATCTTCAACCTCATCACATCACCAACACCTACCATAGCCACCATCAACTATATCAATCATCAGCCACCACCGCCAATCACACACTAACAGTTGGAATTCTATTTAAGTATAAAATCCCATTTTGAATAATCTATACTTTTAGAAACATTAAAATTCCTTCAGAAAAAACTGAATACCCAAATCTAAACACTCAAACCTCAAACTTTTTTAGTTTTGATCAGCAACTAAAATGTACAGTTATCAACTCAAGCTCAGCTTAAAAATATAAGCAACAGACCACAACAAACATAATTAAAACACAATCTGTGCAAGGAGAGAACTCTTGTGCAAAGTTAGATGATATTAATAGTTCCATAATGAGATTGAAGGCAAAAATTAGAACTCTTTTTGTTGGTCATGTGTTGTGATTTCTGGTACAGGCATCTCTATGGGATTAAATCCGGAGTTATTGTGAGATTAAATCGGATTGCAGGCTGCAACTCGCCTGCATGAAGCCGGAATCGCTAGTAATCCACACCTTCCTCCGGCTTATCACCGGCAGTCTATTCAGGGTTCCAAACTCAATGATGGCAACTAAACATGAGGGTTGCGCTCGTTGCGGGACTTAACCCAACACCTTACGGCACGAGTTAACGACAGCCATGCACCACCTGTGTCCACGTTCCCAAAGGCACCCCTCTCTTTCAAGAGGATTCGTGTCATGTCAAATATAGGAGGAAGCTGTGACATGTTCACTAAAAAAATTGTAGTTCTTGGTCTGTGAAGATGCGCTGTTAGGTGTATATGATGTCTATATTCTTTATGATTTCTTTGAGTTTATATAATTTGAAACTGTTTGGGCCTGGGTGCTGATTTGCAATCAAAGTTTGGCACAGTAACTAAAAGGTCAAGGGTGTAATTTACTCTTTATTAGTAATATTATAAACTAGTAGTAAGTTCACTCAGCATTATTATTTCACTTTAGGCAAGGGATCCATAATTTGGTATAAACCACAGGGACCAACAGTGTAATTTACTCTTATTATTGTTGTTATCATTATTATTATTATTAATTACTATGAAGTTTACATTGTTCAGCAGGAAACATATACTGAATTATATTACATTATATTGCAGTCTGCAAAAACACAATTTCTAACATGAGTCAAAATTGCTATATGTCATTGTCTTTCAACAGAGTTGACTATTGGACTAACTTGGGCAGGGCCTCTGATGGCAATTAGTGCAAGAAGTTTAAGTGCAAGTTTCCCTACATACACTTAAACAGGTGAATCTATAAGGAAGCCTTTAAAAAAGAAGAGATTCTTAATTCATTCATGAATTGTCTTATATTAGATTTCATAATGGGATGTCATATGATGTTCTTTATGTTGAAGAAATAATGAAAGATTCCAAACATCCTTTTAGAACGCAAGTATAACAAAATTAAGGATGTCAAATGTCATTCTTTGAATTCCATGTTCATACTTTAAAAAAACACAATAACTTATGGTGATTCTCTGATTTGACTTTTCTGTCATCATCTCCCCTCTCTTTTCTATTTGTTGTTACTACAAGAAGATATTGTAATCTTCACCTAAGGCTTGCCAAACAGTCTAACACCCAACATCTACCCCCTCGGCATGCACATGCAAGTATGCCATTGATCTGTTTGCTGGCTCAGTTAAGTTTGATCCATGCATAGGTCTCCTCGTGCAGCTTCGTAAATCTTTAGCAACTACATCTCTTACACCTTCAAGAAAAAAATGAGAAAGGAATTGGCTTTTGCATGTTTATCATCTGGAATGATAACCACAAATCCTTAAGTGGCTTCCCACAGGTATCTTATCACATGGTACCCCTCTTAAACTTAAAAGAAATATCATTATACTTTATCCTACTTATACCGGCATACTGCAGTCTCAGAAAATCAGCCATGTGGACATCCTAGCGGTGATCAGACGGGTTAAACCTAGTTGAACTAAAAATAAGACAAGATTCACATGGGATTCCTTGAATCAAATAACCTTCAGAATGTATAAATCCCTTGAGTGGAGTACTGTAATGTCTAGGTTTTTAATAAAAGCTAAGAGTTGTTCGTTGAAAATCATCTCCATCACGTAAACATAGTAAATAGTTGCACTAATGAATCTCAAACATCCACGGAGTAAGTTCAATCATCCACTCCAAAAGGGGCTATGATCATCCAGACTACCTAGGACAGTTAAAAATAAAAAAATTACGTATTCAATTAAAAGACAAAAGAAAAGGCACTCAACCCACCTCTAAATAAACCATATTACGACTGTCTAGCTAACTGTTACAAAAAAATAATCAACCAAAAACAACAATATGTTGGTGAAGTTCACGAAAAGAAAAATAAAACTCATAAACTGAATTCCGGGATCGTGTAATTCCAGTATGAATTCATCCAAGAGAAGTTGAAAGATAAGCAAGAAGATAGTTATAAAAAAAACTAGGTCACGTATCAAACCTTGATTGTTTTGTATTGAAGTCATGATCAATAGAGTAGTTGAGATCCACAAGAAAGTACATCAGATCCCCCTGATAATTTGTTAACCTAAAGGAAAAATCGCAGAGAAATATGAGAAGGGGGGAAGTTGGAAAAGAGAGAGAAGAAAAGGAGAAGGAAAAAAGAAGCCCTGCCTGCCTGTATTTTAATTTGTTGAGTAAAACGTAGAGGTGTTTGTATGGAACTATGGATGTATGTATGTATGTAGGTCATCTCAATGGCATTGGCAATTAAGTAGTGGTGCCATGTGGGCCGAGCATTTGCCCACCCACTCCTCTTTCTGGATCTTGGATCCACCAAACTTGTACCCGAAGTAACTCATTATTTAATTATAAAAACGTCTCAGATAATCATATATTTTTGTTATAAGGCAAGTCAATAATAGTCTAAAAAGATTTAATGATAAAGATATTAGATTAAAACCCAAAGATCTCGTGGCTATTTTGTTTAATGATAGTCGATAGTTATTATTCATTGTTAAATGGCTGTTTTGTCCATTACCGACATTATTGACTGATTTGTTTCCATTTACTTTAATTCAAGTAAACATCTTTTTTTTTATATATGAGTATTCTAAGATCATATTAGAAGTTAAATATGATTTATGATTTGATCTATAAAATGTTTTTTGTTATATTTTTATTGTTGATATCAATCTAATCGAAAAAATTAAATCAAATTCGTAGTTATTTAATTTTTAATTAAAATAATCAAATTAATAAAAGTTAGTATCGAAGTAAAACCAAGATAAAAAAATAGTATTCGAATTTATATGGGAATTGACTGGAATTTTGATGTAATTATCTAAATCAAAATAATTCTGTTATAAATCTTTTAGCTGTGTAATAAGGAATTAAATAAATAAAATAAAAACTTAAGGTAATTTTTGTAGTGCGCGGGAATCCGCGTCTAAATCTATGGCAATTTTTTCTCATTAATTAAATAAAAATTTAATCCTTTTTCTTTGTTAACAATTAGTTGGGTACTTTTTATTGATAGATATTTTGGGGATATTTATTTTATAAACCATCTAATTTTAATAAGCTACAGAAATCACCATTAATGTTTACTAGAAGAATACTCGTGTAATGCAGCGAGACACATCTCAATTTTAATGTTTTATTTTATTATTTGTCTCTGTCGATGTTATGGGTTTTTAAGAAAATCAATAATGATTTTATTTTTGAATAAAATATAAATTTGAAGATATCATAAAATTTTGAAAAAAAATATATATCAATATTAATATCAAATCAACTATTTAAAAGTTCTCAATTTTTATGTAATTTATTTTTTTATTATAATTTAATTTAAGTTTAATAATGAAATAATTTATTTTGGTTTAATATTATAAATTTTATAAAG
>NC_037537.1:12321060-12322867 GCF_001531365.2 Cynara cardunculus var. scolymus | reverse complement strand
TAATATCGATATATTTTTGTCAAAATTTTATGATATTTTCAAATTTATATTTTATTCAAAAATAAAAAACATCATCGCTTTTTCAAAATCATATAAGACCATATTATAACATCGACTGAGATAAAGAATGAAATGAAATATTAAAATCAAGATGTATATCTCTACATTGCACGAGTACCCTTCTAATTTATAAATAAAATGTCCCTTAGAATATTTATTATATTGGTATTATTTTAGTTAATATCAATTATGATTCAATGATAGTTATTTTATTTAACTGAGTTTGCCATTTTATTTTGAGTCAATTTAACGTGTATTAATTTTGTATGGATCTAGTATTTGATTGATTTCCCTTCATTATTATTTAGATATTTAAATGTTTATTTTAATTATAAATCATTAATTATAATTTATCACCTTATAATTAATTTTCTGAGTTACACTTTCAACCCCCAAATATTCTATGATTTATTAAAAGCGTCTAAAATATCATATTATAAGAGTGAAATGGGTATATACATCAGCTCTAATGAATATGAAAACAAACATATATTAGAGAAACTAATGTGTCAAACTAATTATTTGGATCATTGAATCATATTTTGTCACCAATAAAAGTTTTAGGATAATGACACATATATGTTTCAACATGACCAAATGGAACATCATGGTCATGGCATAATGATATATGTGTTCCACATAGACATATTCTCTTTCGAGTGAAAGGAAAACTAAGGCAATTATCCAGGTTGCAACTGTTGACTTTTATAGCACAAGAAGCAACATCATCATCATAACATGCCCTCTCGAATACTTAGAACTTTTGCAAGCCCTGATCCTTAGCCAAGACAGGAATGAGATCATCCTAGAGCTAAGAACATAATACAAAGTTATTTCATTCTTATGATGAAATATAAGGTGATATGTGTAGACCTATATATCCAGAATTTGGGACATTCAAGTATTTTATGGTTCTAGTTGATGTTTCAATACAATGGACGCATGTCATATTATTTTCTAGACAAATTGTTGCATTCACAACATTCCTACCACAAATTTTACGTTTCAAGGGCTCACCAACTTGATTATCTCATAAAGCCTATATCACTTGGTAATATTAGATATTTACCTTATAAAGATTTGATTATTATTATTATTATTATTATTATTATTATTATTATTATTATTATTATTATTATTATTATTATTATTATTATTATTATTATTATATATATACTAGAAGGGTACTCGCGCAATGCAGCGAGATACATCGTGATTTTAATATTTCATTTTATTCTTTATCTCAGTCGATGTTATAATATGGCTTTATATGATTTTGAGATTGCGATGATGTTTTTATTTTGTAAATAAAATATATGTTTGAAGATTTCATAAAAAATTGACAAAAGTATATCGATATTAGTATCAAAATAACTATTTGAAATTCCTCATTTTTTGTGTAATTTTTTAATTCAAATTTTTTATAATTTAATTTATGTACAATAAGTAATTTATATTTGATTTAATATAAATTTTTTATAAAGATAATAATTATTTATTTTGTTGAAACTCGATAATTATTCTAATTATATTTTAGATTTTTTATATTTTAAAATGAGATGTTCGTCCTCTATTTGATTATGTTTATCTGCAGTTATTTATACGAATTCAAATATCGAGATTTAATAAGTTGTACTTATGCATAATTACCTGTAATCTTGAATTTTAAGTAATATGTATCAATATACAGTATTTTATGCATAACAAAAATATATCGATATTCGTATCAAATTAACTATTTAAAATT
>NC_037537.1:12315170-12318961 GCF_001531365.2 Cynara cardunculus var. scolymus | reverse complement strand
CTAATTATATTTTAGATTTTTTATATTTAAAATGAGATGTTTATCCTGTATTTGATTGTGTTTATTTGCAGTTAGTTACACGAATTCAGATATGGGGTGAAATCGGATAGGAATGAAATCGTTTAGGGATGAACGGGTTTAAGAGTTTTAAGAGTTTTTAAGAGTTTTAGCCAAATGCTTTATAAGATAGTATATATATATATATATATATATATATATATCGGGATCTATCTAGAGCATCATATACCTCCATGTGTATACATAAATGTGGTCATGCAGAATTGTCATCGAAAGGATATAGATAAAAGTTAGGGCATTGGTTATGCACACTAATTTGCCTACAACTGCATGGGGTTGTAAATACTACATGCAGCTTTACTTGTTTTTAGACTCATTACTAGCCAACCAGTCTCGTGTACCAGTTGATAATTGGATATAGGCCTGATGTTTTTTTACATTTACGCATGTTTGGTTGTGTAGTGCATGTGCAAATTGTGCTCCTTAAAGATGATTAAATATATGTTGGATATGAATCCCAATAATTATCTGCTTATTAGAACCCTTGGCGGGTAACTCTTTACTACTAGATTTGTGGACTGTCATTTTGATGAGATAGTCTTCTCGTCGTTGGGCAGATAGGGAGAAGGATTTTCCAGGGGAATGACAAAAAATGTAATATAATATTCCCACGATGTCTCATTTTGATCCTCCAAACTTCATTTTGCAAAGTTGAAGTCAAACGAATCATACTCGATATCTAATACGTTTAATGTTTCAAAAGTGACACTATCACATATACTTAGGTACAAATATCCCGCAAGGTTAAAAAGTCCACAAATACGGGCAAATGTTGCTAGAAAATGCGTTGCAACCACACATAATGGAGGCATGTTGAGATCAAAGCTCCTTAATGCAAATGAGGGAATTACTTGGTTCAATAGATACTCATCTAAAGGAAGAGAACTGTAAGGAACAACCATTTATAATCAATACATAAGCCTCTCATGAGATCGTATTTGATTATAGCTATATATATGAATCATTACTAGAGGATGATCCAAAGTTAACACTGATTCTAGAGATCAAAGAAATCTCAATAAATTGAGAGAGCATATGAGCCAATGGATAGATCATACATACTCACTGATGATATGTTAGCATATATTGTTGCTCATGAGATGATAGAGCATGATGACATCAAACCATTATCAGTTGAAGAATCTCAACAAATAGTAAATTGGCCTAAATAAATAGAAGCAATCAAGGAAAATTATATTATTTGAAAAATGAATGGGTATTTGGTCCGGTAGTGTTAACCCACCATGTGTAAAGCATGTAGGACATAGATAAAAAATGAGATTAATTAAGTCATAATGTAAGAATCTCCTTTGCTGCAAGGTTTTTCACAACACCCTGAATCGACCATGAAAAGACTTACTCTCCCGTGATGGACATTATAATGTTTTGCAAATTAATTAGGCTAGCAGTTTCCAAAGAACTAGAAATGTAGCTCATGAATGTGGTTAGTACGTATCCCTATAGGGATCTAGATTCAGAGATATATAAAAGTGCTTGATAACATTACAGGAATCAAGTAACTCTAAGCCACGAAGTACGTTTGTAATATAATTGAAGCACTCATTTTATATATTAAAGCAAATGAGGCGGATATGGTATACCTGTCTAAGTGAATACTTGATTTGGAAGGGATATAAGAACAACAAATTATGCCCTTGCATACTACCTTTTCTTCGATACCCGTAGAAGTGAATTGTTTTGCCCTTTTGGGGTTTAGATATTGATCATCTTCTGGTAGGACACAATTTTTGCTTGGTTCTTGGATAACCAATCCATCCCCAAAACTATATCGAAACCCCCTAACACATAAACATAAGCCTAAGAGGAAATTCCCTATAGTCTATATAGATTGTCCATCCATCAACTATTTCATCTACTTTAACCTAACTACCATAAGCAATTTCTACAGTGTAGTTCTTCCCGAGTCTACAGGCATCCTTATTCAAATAATGGTATAAAATAGAAGACATGAAACTACTACTTGCACCCAAATTAAACAACACATGAGCATAAACATTGTTTACAAGAAACATACCCAATATGACAATAGGAGACTCTCTAGCCTCCTCCAAAATCATGATGTAAGACCATCCTGATCCCTTGCGTATTCCTTTTTTCTTTTCGGACCCCTTCTCTGGTTCGTTACCCAAGTCTTTAACATTGCTTATTGCATCCTTCCAGATCTTAAGTCATTTAGGCTATAGATGCCTTCATGCCCTATATTCATAGCAAGATATGTTTTCAATAGACTCTTTTGATGTGTGACAGGGTTTTTCCATGCTAATAACATATTACTTTCCCTACCCAACATTTACCCCTGTGTCTTCAATTGCATTTCATGCACTAAGGGATAGTGAATTCCTTATTTCATGCCCTTGCATCTGTTGTCACCCTCTTGGATTTCTTTGTCAACTTACTTGCTCTTTCCCATTTTCTCTTGGCATCCCTTCTTTCCCTAGTTGCCTTGACATTATTCTCCTCAGCAACAGTCGCCATTTCATATCTTGAATAAACTTGGTTGGTTTGCTCATATCCACATACTGCTTTATCTCTATCCTTAGACCATCATTAAATCGATCTATCTTTATTTGCTTAGTTGCTACTTAATAACTAGCAAACCCGACCTTTTCTAGAAGTTCATTCACGTATTCTAGGACATATGACGATCCTTGTTCCAACCTTAAAAACTTTGATTCCAATTTCTTCACCTCTGATTGTGTACAATATTTATCCATCAACATTTTCTTCATTTGCTCCCAGGTTAGGGCAACAATGTCTTTATCCCCTCAAATGGTGCATTCAGTCTTGCACCAATGAATTTCTGAATTCCCAAAGATGTCGCACCAATGAATTTGTAAATTCCCAAAGATGGTAGCAGCACACGCCACCTTATGTTCCTTTGAACACTTGGAGATCTTAGAACAACTCTGCATTTTGGTCACCTAATTCATTAATGCAATCGGGCCCTTGATACCTCTAAACTCCTTCGGGTGAATGCTATTAAAAGTCTTGTAACTACACCCCTTTTTCTTCTATAGTACTAACTTTGGTTCCATTGGAAACTCAAATTTCTCTTTGACGGATAACTCCATTCTCTCAATGGTTTGAGAGTTAACCACCATTTTCTCCTTTTAGGCGTTCACTTCCTATTCTTCTTTGGGTCCTTGAATCTTTTATTAACATCATCTTTAGCATATTTTGGAAAGGTATCTTGGAGGACCTGAGTCATTCTTTCAGTTATTGCCTCATTGATGAGGGCATTCTCTCTTCTCCAAACTCCTTGGTTTTTCATTCGTACTCTATGGGTAGTCGAGCTTGCATCCACAGAAGGAGTTACACTTAAGCTTGAGGTAATTCCATGATTGTGACCACCAGCCGTAACCTCTTCCTGTTGATAGTGGCAAATTGCCAATTCCCTTTCCAATAGTAGCATTTCTTGTAGATCCATGTGAAACCATATTGAATACAATAGGGCGATACTAAAACCCAATTACTAGATACACACAACAATTAAGAAATTCAACACCACTATTTCGAATCACTTAGCCATAAAAAATCTCATCCATATATTAATATTTTCAAGAGAGAGATAGTCAGTACATATTTTTGTTATAATCATCAAAATTTGGGATTATTGAATCACACCTTCAAAATATTAACTAGCAAAAACATCTCAAACTAACATCAAATTTAATTACTAAAGAGGAAAAAAA
>NC_037537.1:12307122-12314935 GCF_001531365.2 Cynara cardunculus var. scolymus | reverse complement strand
GCTAGCCGGTAACACCCCTAGATCATGTCAGAAGGGTAGCAAGGAAGGTCAGGACCTTGCACCCAGTACTCTTATGATGATGACGGTTTGAATTGCCAAAGTGTACCGACTTTTGGGCCCTTCTCGAAGCATATGAACCAAGAAGTGAAGTAACCTTTTACTACCCCCACATACTCAATAACARTCCTCCTTTAGTATCGACCTCTATCCCTCGTGCAAGTCTTTGAAGGTCGAGTGGAAATCCTACATTCTAACTCTATCCCAATGATGTCYCATTTCAATTTATGATGTGTTGCTAGTAGGTCAATGTTCTGCAATGTCATTTAGGCTAGTGACCTTTATTTCCTAATGTAACCCCTTTTCAGATTCTCCAACCATTCMTCTAGCTCAAGATTCTTTTCTTGGGATATATATTCCTCAGTTATTCATTCTCTCCAATGAAGGTTTATATCTTCTCTTCCAAATCATCATTCTTGGGAGAGCWTGGGAATACTCTTCAGATGGTTCATATGAGGATTTTCTATCAGTAGGTGCCTGAGATGATGTGTCTTCGGTATGGATCAGACTGCTATCCATGTCTAGTGACCCGAGTTGTGACTGACACTGTGGCTCCCGCTGGAGCAATGACTACCCACGTCCATGCCCACGGCTCAAGATCCTATCGATTCTGATCGTTTTCCTACAAAACCACAAAAAGAATACTATGTCATATGTCGTCGTAAAGATCAAGATTAGTCGCAAAGCAAAACAATGCTATAATACTAAATTATAGTACGCATTCCAAGCTTAAGCTTAGGCTAGGATAGAATCTTAACCTATTTCTCTTAAACTAATGCTCTGATACCAACTTGTAACACCATCATTTCTACTATGWGGTGTCATGTAATTCTCACTAATAAAATATTAAATACTCAAAACTTAATGACTAATAAAACCCTATTACAACAGAAATCTTATAATAACTTAATCGTAAATAAAATCCCAAAACTAACCCRTTCCATACCAGGTTATATTACATATAAATTCAAATAAAAATTCTAAGCATCTTATAATAGAAACTTGATGAATATAGATTTATTCCCTACGCAAGTCCCTTTCCCTTGTCCATCTTTGAACTTTTTGATCTCTTGAAATGCATACTAATAGTCAGCTCTATAAAGTTCAATGAGTTCATGATTTTCGGGCAAAAACATACATGTCCTATTATAAATAACAATAAATGAAATAACCAAATAAAAACATGCACATTTGTTTCAGATATCTTTTAAATAATAATGAGATCTCTTAAATTGAAATGTCCCTTTCATCAGCATTTTCCCAGGTTATATGATTGAAAATAATAAGTCGTTTATAACATGATAATTGAAATTGAATATATAATTATGTTGTGATAACTGGGTTCCAATTATATTATTTGGGATGGTTTCAAAAAGTCTTGGTAAGTAAAATATTTTAAATGGAGGTTATGTGCTTAAAGTGTAATGTGATTATTAAAATCTTATATGATGTATATATGTATATATGCATATGTATGTGAAGATGAGGGGGTGAGTTTTAAAAATAATATTTCTCACCGGCTTTTTGTGGCAAGATATATAAGGTTGAAACTTTTGAAAAGCAACCAATTGCCATTTTTTGGGAAGGAAAAATAATATGTGTGTCTTTCTCTCTTTTGTGCTAAGCTATGAAGTGATTCTGTGTAAAATTTTGTTGAAGCTGATTTTGTGTTGCTGTGAAAAAATTCATCTTCAAATACTTGCATCATAAGGTGAGTTTTATAAAAGGTTTTGAATCTGAATATGATGCTTTTGATGGTATTCAGTTCTTTATGTTGATAGTTATGAATAAAACTGTTGTATGTATATACTTTATTGCATGAAGTATTGTTTGATGAGGACACTTATGTTTGTTTTAATATTTTCCGATAAGGACCTTTATCGGACAAAACTTTGTCCGGTGAGGACCTTTATCGGACAAGGCATTGTCCGGATTGGGTATCTTATCGCCCAAGTGTCATCCAGATTGAATGTTATGATTTGTAACACCCCAAACTTTCACATTTGCATATAACATGTACTTCATATAAAAATAAATACAATTTACACCACAAAGATCCCACTAGTACAAGAAACTTATATACATAATTTACAACTCAAAAATTCCAAAAGATTGCTCTTGTACTATCGCATGTATACCAACATGTATCTTCAAAATACATCAATCAACACGTTGATTTTCAAAACAGCAGATAAGCATATAAGAAAAATAATCATATTTTCCCCTTTCCCTTATTATCTCGAGACCCAGCTGATCCAACAATGCATATTTTAAAACACAAAATGAGGGTTAGACCATGAGCTCTAGTGAGAAAACCCCTTTTTTTGCAATTACAGGGTGAAGATCACCAAAACTTGTTTAAAAATTCATACTTGAATATCCAACCACTTTAAAACAAATATAATTTCAGCAAATCAAAACTGCAAGTTGTAAAACAATCTTATCACATAAACAAATTAACCACTCAGGTTCTCATAGGCATCTGAAATGCAACTCTCAAAGCTCACAAGTCACAAATGACCAGAGCTTATGGTCTCAACCTCCATGATTATATAACATAGTACCAAGAAATAACAATCACCATATTTATTGGTTATTATAAAAAACTTTTAAGATATAACTAGATTTATATTTAAATGAAAACTGATTAAATGATAACCAACGACCCTATGGGTTTTATTTCAAATCATTGCTCCTTTGAAATACTCAAATATGATACCTCAAAATCATTTGAAAACATGGGTAATTAATACCTCCGCCTATAAGCCATTTCCCTTTCTCAATAATAACGTTGTTATCATTTCAATTAGGGCTGTGCAAACCCGACCGTACCCAAATTACCTAACCAAAGAAAACCGACCCGAACCGAACAAAATTACCCGAACATAACCGAAGTCCGAATCCGAAGACTACATCTGGTATGGCGGATCGGTTAGGATCTCAAGATCCCCCCAATCTGCCCGAAACCCGAAGAACACAAAAGGGCTTATTTTGAAAATTTCCCCTCTAGGGATTTTCGACTCTGCCTTGCGAGTTACGCCCTTGCCTCTCTCAGCCTCTGCCTCTCTCAGCCTCTGCCTCTCTCGATCTAGACTCTCTTTGTCTCCGGTCTTTCGACTCTCTGCTTGAATCCCTGACTGCCTCTCTCGGTCAATGGAAACTGAAATTGACAAGCTGTCAAGCAGAAACAATAAGCAGGTAAGCAACTAAAGTAAGCTTTTAGCATTGTTATGTAAGGCTGTAAGCACTAAGAAAGAAGGTGAACAAACTAATGGTCTATCATTGTTGTGTAAGGCTATACACAAGCAACAAGCAGGTACTAGTTCGATTGTTAGCACAAAACCGAACCCGAATACCATAATTCGGGGTACAATATTTGTGACAACTGTCAAATTTGAGCTTCCAGGTCAGCTCTTATTAAGTTTATATTAGTGATTATTAGAGATAATTTATAAGATTAGGAGTTAGTTAGATTAGATTGGCCAAAAAAAAAATTCTAGAGTTTCCGATAGTTGCTTAGAAAGTCCGGTTCCGACCCGTAACTATCTGAAACGTCCTATATAGTGCCAAATGCTCCAATTTATACCCAATTTATATAAAACACAAAGTTTTAGTGTTTTAAATATAAAACTTTTCATTTAAATGAATTTAACCAACATGGGTTTATAATTTGAAGAAAAATGTCAAAATTGAGAAAAATGACATTTTAACAATTTTTGGGACTTAAATTTAAATAAAAAATATATTTTTGGGCTTCCCCCCCCATGGCCGGCCACCCCCTTCCCTCCTTAAATCCACATATAAATATCATAATTTTTCCCATTTACAACTCATTCTCACCTTTTCAAAATATGAAACTCCCACCCTCTCTCTAAACTCAAGAGACACTCTAGATCATCTTCTTCATCCTTCATATTCAGCCAATTTCTCCATATTTCTCCATCAAAATAGCAAGGTTTTTGAAGATATTACATCTTTCTCATCATCAATCAAGGTAACAACTTCATCTCCACCTTTTTCTTGCAAACTTTGGGGGAAAACCCACTTTTCTTGCATTTTAAGTGCTGACAGATTTCATGCATGTGCATAAATCATCCATTTCTTGCAAATAATATGTTCATATGTCATGAATCTTCTTCTAAAAGTTTATTTATTGAGTTGGGGTTGTAATCCAATTGGTCTCACTCAAAAACATTGAGTTTTGACTCCCCAAATACTCAAAACAAGATGCATGTGCATCTGGGAGTTTTTAAGTAAGTAAACCCTACTTTAAACAAACATAACTCTCTAAATAATCATCCAAATTATTGATTTTTTCTTCTGGAAGTTAATTTAATGAGTTACCTTTCAAATGCCACTGATTTGATTCAAAAATATGGTGATTTAAGGTTTCAACTACTCAAAACAAAATGAGTATGCAATCTGTCCAAAACTGACAGATTTGTATATGGATTTTCCAATGACCATATCTCTTTCAAAACTCGATGAAAAAGAATGATTCTTCCTTTGAGAGTTAACTATATGAGTTAYCTTCTGCATGCAAGTGGAATCACATGAAAATATGGAGTTTTGACCTCCAAACACCTAAAACACTTTAGGTGTGCAAACTGTGAAACCATCAGTAGGTAGATCCTACTTTGTGTGTTAATATCTCTATTATTTTTTGCTCTTAGTACATGATTCTTCTTCTGAAATATTCTTTTGTGAGTTAGGGTTCATATGAACCCAGTTTCACTTAAAAATATGAAGTTTTGAGGCATTAACCAATTTATTAAAGTTAAGTGTGCAATCTGTCAACTAATGACAGATGTGTGCATGTAACTTTATGGTGCCATATCTTCCTMTTAACTMATCCAAAATGAGTKATTCTTATCTTAAAAGTTTCATTTAGGTGTTGAGTTTATAGTCCAACTGGAATTTCTGCAAAACACTTAGTAGAACTCTCCAAATAAGTATTTTACTAACATGGTGTAATCTGCCATACCAATTGTGACATATTGTATTGCATAAACTATTTGAACCATTTTTACATGTCCAAAATGCTTGAAATTTGGTCACAATGACCATAACTCAGTACTATATCCCATATAAAAAGATAGGAAACTATGTCATTTTAGAAGTCTCTATAAATTGATCATTTTTAGTACTATTAGTTTCTGTCCAAAAGTGAAATTCTGGAATTATTTGATTTTATAAATTTTGATCATTTATTGGATTATAACATTACTTCCGGTATAAATTACTATATTAACGAGCATATGTGCATTATGTATGATTGGACTATAGATAATCAAGTTGGACATATGTAGACAATTATAGACTTAGGACTTATTAATCCCCATAAGTAGTTTTAAACCCATAAGTGACGGTTTTGGATATTTCTCTTTGATAGAGAAACGCTAAGCCAACGTGTGGGGACCGGATCGTGTTTTTGTTTAGCGGAGCTTTGCAAAAGAGTGAGTATTCACAGCCCCTCTTTCAAAGTATTTATTACGTTTTTGGGTGAAAAGCATGATTGAATGTGTTATATGAGCTATTTTCATTATGAATATGAAATTTTGTTAATTTGATGTTGTGGGCACTAAGGCATGTACACTAATAGTTATATTGAGTAAAATGTTATAGAAAAGTTTGTACACTACTATTAACTCAAGTGAGGAGCCGAGGGTATTTGTGGATAGCGCTATTTGGACGGACAATCCCACCTAAAAACCGATAAGTAGGGGTGTGGATAGCAATCCCACCTAGAAACTACAGGTAAGGGTGCACTATACTTAAAAACAAAGGTTCTACATATGTGGGGTAATAGTCCCACCGCTAAGGTAGAATTAAAAACCGTTGTGGGGGTCGAAAGGTTTAGTGGTGGCTCTTTATATACTTAAAATTAGAGTACAAGTTGCCTTGAACAATCCAAGATTTTCCTTCAAAGTAAATTAAGTTCCATTAAAAATTTAATTTGCTCATATTCACTTATGCAAAAGGAGGTTTGTAATATTGAAAACCWGTGAACTCACCAGCTCTTTGTAGTTGACCTTGTTTTATTATGCTTTTCAKGGGTAAGAAAGGTTAATTGATAAYGTTTATGTTCGGGGCGCAACGACATCAACCATATTTATTTTTGRAATCTTTTTGKTGAAAACTTTGCTTGCACCATGTTGTTAAAAACTTTGAACTCGTATGATGTATTTTCGGACTTTATATGTTATGTATTGAATGGACAATTAGTGTAGTTTTCGCCCTATCGCTGTGAAATCTTGAACTATCACTCCTCGTGTTTCCGCTTTAGCGGGGTGTGACAGACTTGGTATCAGAGCCATAGGTTATAGAGAACACCGGTTTTCTATTAAAACCAAATACTATAACCAAATGATTTTAAAAAATATATATATATTTTCTAAACTAATTTAAATTTTTTTTTTAAAAAGGGGCTTAGTACTGGTATAATTGGACTAAGTGTTGACTTAGCATATTATAATTAGGCAAAGCCTGATCATCTATGTCTAATTTAATATGTTTAAAGAGGGACAAGGAACAATTATATTGGAAGTCGGCTAAAATAAAAATTTATTGCCCAAAGGAAAAGCATAATTGTGAGTTGCATGAGTATTTTCATGTTATGAATTATTATTTACTTAAGTACAGTTAGTAATTAAATTTGTTACTGTCACAGTTTAAAAATGTCTCACTCATCCTCACTCCCTGAGCACTCCCCTGACGAATCCGGTTACTTTACCAGCCTCCCTAGGAGAAACCAACTCGACTGTGAGGAGAGTGACCCGTCCGAGGAAAGTGACGCGGCCACCCGAGAGACTTCTGTTGAATCATCTGTACCTACGCCACCTCCGATCGATGTGGATGATCCGTCACGAGAACCTAGGATCATAAGAACCGCCTGAAAGCGTGTTCTCCCTCCTAGGAGGGTGACTATCGCAGTTCCCTCCGAGCCTCTGAGCAAGCCAGCCGGATCGCAGTCTTGATCGCGGAGCATGACCCCTCCTCCCCCAGCAATTGGAGTTTCTGTGCCACAGCATCGGGGCATGACTGCAGTGGAGAACTTTTGTGTCTCAGGCTTGAGCAGTCAGTTACAGTCCTACCATCATACACTTGATCACGTCCAGCAGTCCTTAGACGAAATTTTTACAGTCTTGCTCACACAGGAGGATATTACTACGGGGATTATGGAGGTCGTTTTCGAGACTAGGAGGGCAATTCGGAGATTGTACGCGTACTTGTTTGGGGTGGTAGGAGCTTTGGTGATGATGATAGGGATATTGATTAGGGTGTTAATGCGTTAGGGAACTCCCGTTATTTTGAAACTTTTGGCTGGATAATACCTTCTTTTGGGGCTTGTAGCCTATATGTTTAAATTTAAACAATTTAATGTCTTTTGGGTTGTATTTTAAAACTTATGTTTGGTTTGCTTTGGCTATTTATGAAATTTATGCATGTTATCTATTTGTCGCATGTTGTTTTGGAATATATGTTTTCATGAATAATGTTAGATGTATGTTATAAGATACGTATGATTTAGTAAGTAAATTTATTATGGCCATAGTAACATAAGTTGACATAAACCCAATTTAAAATTGCGTTTTAGAACAATGCCTCCGAGAAGGGATGATTCCGAAGTTGCACGACTTGTATCCGAGCAACTCATGGCTGCACTTCCAAACATTGTTAGCCAAGTGGCAGCCGGCCTAAATAATAATCAAAACAACAATCAAGGGTCGGGAAATAGAGAATGTACGTACAAATC
>NC_037537.1:12305391-12306757 GCF_001531365.2 Cynara cardunculus var. scolymus | reverse complement strand
TACCCAAGTACAAACTCGGGGCCGAGAAGCCGCCAACGGTCTTACATGGGAAGATTTTAAGAGAATGATGAAAGAAGAGTATTGTCCAAGAAGCGAGATCCAGAAACTGGAAGCAGAATTATGGAATCATGAAATGAGAGGAAATGATATAGACTCTTATACTGCACGTTTTCATGAATTGGCAAAAATGGTACCGTATCTAGTGACGCCTGAAGAGAATCGAGTTGATAGATATATTTGGGGATTATCTCCGGTGATAATCGGGGATGTTACTTCGGCAAACCCAAAAACCCTACAAGAGGCAGTAAGTTCGGCAACCAAACTCAACAACAAAGCTACTCGTTCGGGAATGTTTGTAAAAGATAAGGCTTCAGGGAAGAGAAAGATGGAGGAACCTACACGAAGGCAGTCTGGGGGAAAAATGGGAAAGGCTCTGAAAATATCAGGAAACTACGGGATTCAGATTCAATCAGCAGAGAAGGAGAAAAGAACTTATCAAATGTGTGAGAAGTGCAATAAACAACATGCCGGACGATGTATTATCTGTCAAAAATGCAACAAAGGAGGTCACTATGCCAAAGATTGCAGGAGCACAAGAAGGCGGGCATGTTTCGAGTGTGGAAGCCCAGATCACTTTCAGAATGCATATTCACAATGGAACCAGAGACCGAACACTAACCAAGCACGACCAACCAACCCAGGGAATCAAGGAGGTCCGCCAAGAGGCCTTTTTTTTGAGATTGGAGCTGAGGAAGCAAGGCAGAATCCAGATGTAGTTACAGGTACGTTTCTCTTAAATAATCATTACGTATCTGTACTATTTGATTCTGGAGCGGATATGAGTTTTGTGTCATTAGATTTTAGACCAAAAATAAATCTAAGACCTCAAAAGTTGAAAGAAGTATACATCATTGAATATGCCAACGGTCAAGAGTGTAAGGCCAAAGACGTAATAATGGATTGCATTTTAAACTTGACTAGTAGGGATTTTCGTATAGATTTAATCCCGATCCAACTAGGAAGTTTTGACCTAATTGTGGGCATGGATTGGTTATCCAAGAACCGAGCTGAAATTAGTTGTTTCGAGAAGATCGTTCGAATTCCGTTACCCGAAGGGGGAATACTCGAAGTACACGAAGAAAAACCCAGAAGGGGTATTAAAATAGTGACGTGTTTAAAGATGCGGAAGTATTTGAGAAAGGACTGCATTGCCTTTCTAGCTCACGTTATGGATAAGAAAGCTGAAGAAAAACACGTTCAAGATATTCTTATAATTCGGGACTTTCCCGAAGTATTCCCAGATGAATTGCCTGGAATACCCCCACCAAGACAAGTTGAGTTCCACATAGAACTAATTCCTGGGGCT
>NC_037537.1:12302528-12304771 GCF_001531365.2 Cynara cardunculus var. scolymus | reverse complement strand
TAAGATCGCGCAACCACTAACAACTCTAACCCAAAAGGATAAGAAGTTCATTTGGGGAGAGAAACAAAAGGAAGCCTCTCAGACACTCAAACACAAGTTATGCAACACACCGATCTTGGCCTTACCAGAGGGAGTAGACAATTTTGTAGTCTATTGTGATGCTTCACATCAAAGGATGGGATGTGTATTGATGCAAAAGGAAAAAAGTTATCGCATATGCATCGAGACAACTGAAGATTCACGAGAAGAATTATACTACTCATGATTTGGAGCTAGGAGCGGTGGTGTTCGCACTCAAGATCTGGAGACATTATCTCTACGGTACTAAGTGCACTAAGTGCACTATTTTCACGGATCACAAGAGCCTTCAACATATTCTTGACCAAAAAATGCTCAATATGAGGCAAAAAAGATGGGTTGAGCTACTTAGTGACTACGATTGTGAAATAAAGTACCATCCAGGCAAGGCCAATGTAGTAGCCGACGCTTTAAGTCGAAAGGAAAGGGTAAAACCGACAAGAGCACGTGCTATGGGAATGATGGTTCAGACGAGTTTAAAGACTCAAATTTTGGAAGCACAAGGAGAAGCTCTGAAAGAAGAAAACATGAAGAATGAAACCTTGCAGCACTTAGAGAAAGAATTTGAAATGCAAGCAGATGGAGTGCAATACTTTAAGAATTAAGTATGGATACCAAAGGTTGGTAACCTACGATCAACCATTTTGGACGAAGCCCATCGATCCAGATATTCGATTCACCCAGGAACATATAAAATGTATAAGGATCTGAAAGAGTATTATTGGTGGCCAGGAATGAAGAAAGATATTGCTTTGTTCGTAAACAAGTGCCTGACTTGTGCCAAGGTAAAGGCTGAACATCAGAAACCATTTGGTCTACTCCAGCAACCTGAAATACCACAATGGAAATGGGAGCAAATAACCATGGATTTCGTAACTAAGCTACCCAGAACTGGAAAGGGGCACGATACTATATGGGTTATAGTAGACCGACCTACCAAATCAGCTCATTTCATTCCCATTCGCGAAGATTTCAGCATGGAAAGGCATGCACAAATCTACATCAATGAAATAGTTACACGTCATGGTGTGCCTATTTCCATTATTTCATATAGAGATACACGTTTTACATCACGATTTTGGCAGTCTCTTCAAAAGGCATTGGGTACGCGCTTGGATTATAGCACCGCCTATCATCCTCAAATAGATGGACAATCGGAAAGAACTATTCAAACGCTAGAGGATATGTTGCATGCGTGCGCAATAGATTTTGGTGGGAGTTAGGATACCCATCTGCCCCTTGTTGAATTCTCTTATAACAACAACTATCACACCAACGTACAATGTGCACCGTACGAAGCTCTATACGGACGTAAATGCAAATCGCCGCTTAGCTGGGTAGAGATCAGAGATAGACAGTTGACAACGCCTGATATTATTCAGCAAACCACCGACAAGAATTCAATCATCAAGGAGAGACTCAAGACAGCAAGAGACCGTCAGAAGAGTTATGCGGATAATCGGAGAAAGCCGTTAGAATTCCAAGTGGGGGATAAAGTACTTTTAAAGGTTTTGCCATGGAAGGGACTAGTATGTTTAAGGAAGAGAGGCAAGTTGGGTCCCAGATACATTGGTCCATTCGAAATACTCGAAAGAATCGGACCAGTGGCGTACAAGTTGAAGTTACCACAAAATCTAAGCGCCATCCACGACACGTTCCATGTGTCGAATCTGAAGAAATGCCTAATGGATGAAACAATAGTGTTACCCCTGGACGACGTTCAGATTAACGATCAATTACACTTCGTCGAAGAACCAATCGAGATACTGGACCGAGAAGTTAAACGGTTGAGGCGCAGTAAAATTCCTATTATTAAGGTCCGCTGGAATGCGAAACATGGCCCAGAGTACACCTGGGAACGAGAAGATTTCATGAAAGGCAAATATCCCCATTTGTTTGCAGAGAAATCCATTGGCAGTAGCAGTCGTTAAATTTCGGGACGAAATTTCTCTAACAGGGGGATACTGTGACAACTGTCAAATTTGAGCTTCCAGGTTAGCTCTTATTAAGTTTATATTAGTGATTATTAAAGATAATTTAAAATATTAGGAGTTAGTTAGATTAGATTGGCAAAAAAAAAATTCTAGAGTTTCCGATAGTTGCTTAGAAAGTCCGGTTCCGACCCGTAACTATCTGAAACGTCCTATATAGTGCCAAATGCTCCA
>NC_037537.1:12298759-12302518 GCF_001531365.2 Cynara cardunculus var. scolymus | reverse complement strand
CTTAAGCTTAGGCTAGGATAGAATCTTAACCTATTTCTCTTAAACTAATGCTCTGATACCAACTTGTAACACCATCATTTCTACTATGAGGTGTCATGTAATTCTCACTAATAAAATATTAAATACTCAAAACTTAATGACTAATAAAACCCTATTACAACAGAAATCTTATAATAACTTAATCGTAAATAAAATCCCAAAACTAACCCATTCCATACCAGGTTATATTACATATAAATTCAAATAAAAATTCTAAGCATCTTATAATAGAAACTTGATGAATATAGATTTATTCCCTACGCAAGTCCCTTTCCCTTGTCCATCTTTGAACTTTTTGATCTCTTGAAATGCATACTAATAGTCAGCTCTATAAAGTTCAATGAGTTCATGATTTTCGGGCAAAAACATACATGTCCTATTATAAATAACAATAAATGAAATAACCAAATAAAAACATGCACATTTGTTTCAGATATCTTTTAAATAATAATGAGATCTCTTAAATTGAAATGTCCCTTTCATCAGCATTTTCCCAGGTTATATGATTGAAAATAATAAGTCGTTTATAACATGATAATTGAAATTGAATATATAATTATGTTGTGATAACTGGGTTCCAATTATATTATTTGGGATGGTTTCAAAAAGTCTTGGTAAGTAAAATATTTTAAATGGAGGTTATGTGCTTAAAGTGTAATGTGATTATTAAAATCTTATATGATGTATATATGTATATATGCATATGTATGTGAAGATGAGGGGGTGAGTTTTAAAAATAATATTTCTCACCGGCTTTTTGTGGCAAGATATATAAGGTTGAAACTTTTGAAAAGCAACCAATTGCCATTTTTTGGGAAGGAAAAATAATATGTGTGTCTTTCTCTCTTTTGTGCTAAGCTATGAAGTGATTCTGTGTAAAATTTTGTTGAAGCTGATTTTGTGTTGCTGTGAAAAAATTCATCTTCAAATACTTGCATCATAAGGTGAGTTTTATAAAAGGTTTTGAATCTGAATATGATGCTTTTGATGGTATTCAGTTCTTTATGTTGATAGTTATGAATAAAACTGTTGTATGTATATACTTTATTGCATGAAGTATTGTTTGATGAGGACACTTATGTTTGTTTTAATATTTTCCGATAAGGACCTTTATCGGACAAAACTTTGTCCGGTGAGGACCTTTATCGGACAAGGCATTGTCCGGATTGGGTATCTTATCGCCCAAGTGTCATCCAGATTGAATGTTATGATTTGTAACACCCCAAACTTTCACATTTGCATATAACATGTACTTCATATAAAAATAAATACAATTTACACCACAAAGATCCCACTAGTACAAGAAACTTATATACATAATTTACAACTCAAAAATTCCAAAAGATTGCTCTTGTACTATCGCATGTATACCAACATGTATCTTCAAAATACATCAATCAACACGTTGATTTTCAAAACAGCAGATAAGCATATAAGAAAAATAATCATATTTTCCCCTTTCCCTTATTATCTCGAGACCCAGCTGATCCAACAATGCATATTTTAAAACACAAAATGAGGGTTAGACCATGAGCTCTAGTGAGAAAACCCCTTTTTTTGCAATTACAGGGTGAAGATCACCAAAACTTGTTTAAAAATTCATACTTGAATATCCAACCACTTTAAAACAAATATAATTTCAGCAAATCAAAACTGCAAGTTGTAAAACAATCTTATCACATAAACAAATTAACCACTCAGGTTCTCATAGGCATCTGAAATGCAACTCTCAAAGCTCACAAGTCACAAATGACCAGAGCTTATGGTCTCAACCTCCATGATTATATAACATAGTACCAAGAAATAACAATCACCATATTTATTGGTTATTATAAAAAACTTTTAAGATATAACTAGATTTATATTTAAATGAAAACTGATTAAATGATAACCAACGACCCTATGGGTTTTATTTCAAATCATTGCTCCTTTGAAATACTCAAATATGATACCTCAAAATCATTTGAAAACATGGGTAATTAATACCTCCGCCTATAAGCCATTTCCCTTTCTCAATAATAACGTTGTTATCATTTCAATTAGGGCTGTGCAAACCCGACCGTACCCAAATTACCTAACCAAAGAAAACCGACCCGAACCGAACAAAATTACCCGAACATAACCGAAGTCCGAATCCGAAGACTACATCTGGTATGGCGGATCGGTTAGGATCTCAAGATCCCCCCAATCTGCCCGAAACCCGAAGAACACAAAAGGGCTTATTTTGAAAATTTCCCCTCTAGGGATTTTCGACTCTGCCTTGCGAGTTACGCCCTTGCCTCTCTCAGCCTCTGCCTCTCTCAGCCTCTGCCTCTCTCGATCTAGACTCTCTTTGTCTCCGGTCTTTCGACTCTCTGCTTGAATCCCTGACTGCCTCTCTCGGTCAATGGAAACTGAAATTGACAAGCTGTCAAGCAGAAACAATAAGCAGGTAAGCAACTAAAGTAAGCTTTTAGCATTGTTATGTAAGGCTGTAAGCACTAAGAAAGAAGGTGAACAAACTAATGGTCTATCATTGTTGTGTAAGGCTATACACAAGCAACAAGCAGGTACTAGTTCGATTGTTAGCACAAAACCGAACCCGAATACCATAATTCGGGGTACAATATTTGTGACAACTGTCAAATTTGAGCTTCCAGGTCAGCTCTTATTAAGTTTATATTAGTGATTATTAGAGATAATTTATAAGATTAGGAGTTAGTTAGATTAGATTGGCCAAAAAAAAAATTCTAGAGTTTCCGATAGTTGCTTAGAAAGTCCGGTTCCGACCCGTAACTATCTGAAACGTCCTATATAGTGCCAAATGCTCCAATTTATACCCAATTTATATAAAACACAAAGTTTTAGTGTTTTAAATATAAAACTTTTCATTTAAATGAATTTAACCAACATGAGTTTATAATTTGAAGAAAATTGTCAAAATTGAGAAAAATGACATTTTAACAATTTTTGGGACTTAAATTTAAATAAAAAAAATTATTTTTGGGCTTGGGCTCCCCCTGGCCGGCCACCCCCCCTTCCCTCCTTAAATCCACATATAAATATCATAATTTTTCCCATTTACAACTCATTCTCACCTTTTCAAAATATGAAACTCCCACTCTCTCTCTAAACTCAAGAGACACTCTAGATCATCTTCTTCATCCTTCATATTCAGCCAATTTCTCCATATTTCTCCATCAAAACAGCAAGGGTTTTGAAGATATTACATCTTTCTCATCATCAATCAAGGTAACAACTTCATCTCCACCTTTTTCTTGCAAACTTTGGGGGAAAAACCCACTTTTCTTGCATTTTAAGTGCTGACAGATTTCATGCATGTGCATAAATCGTCCATTTCTTGCAAATAATATGTTCATATGTCATGAATCTTCTTCTAAAAGTTTATTTATTAAGTTGGGGTTGTAATCCAATTGGTCTCACTCAAAAACATTGAGTTTTGACTCCTCAAATACTCAAAACAAGATGCATGTGCATCTGGGAGTTTTTCAGTAGGTAAACCCTACTTTAAACAAACATAACTCTCTAAATAATCATCCAAATCATTTATTTTTTCTTCTGAAATTTAATTTAATGAGTTACCTTTCAAATTCCACTGATTTCATTCAAAAATATGGTAATTTGAGGTTTCAACTACTCAAAACAAAATGAGTATGCAATCTGTCCAAAACTGACAGATTTGTATATGGATTTTCCAATGACCATATCTCTTTCAAAACT
>NC_037537.1:12291977-12297994 GCF_001531365.2 Cynara cardunculus var. scolymus | reverse complement strand
TACTATTAGTTTCTGTCCAAAAGTGAAATTCTGGAATTATTTGATTTTATAAATTTTGATCATTTATTGGATTATAACATTACTTCCGGTATAAATTACTATATTAACGAGCATATGTGCATTATGTATGATTGGACTATAGATAATCAAGTTGGACATATGTAGACAATTATAGGCTTAGGACTTATTAATCCCCATAAGTAGTTTTAAACCCATAAGTGACGGTTTTGGATATTTCTCTTTGATAGAGAAATGTTAAGCCAACGTGTGGGGACCGGATCGTGTTTTTGTTTAGCGGAGCTTTGCAAAAGAGTGAGTATTTACAGCCCCTCTTTCAAAGTATTTATTACGTTTTGGGGTGAAAACATGATTGAATGTGTTATATGAGCTATTTTCATTATGAATATGAAATTTTGTTAATTTGATGTTGTGGGCACTAAGGCATGTACACTAATAGTTATATTGAGTAACATGTAACAGAAAAGTTTTTACACTACTATTAACTCAAGTGAGGAGCCGAGGGTATTTGTGGATAGCGCTATTTGGACGGACAATCACACCTAAAAACCGATAAG
This sequence comes from Cynara cardunculus var. scolymus, assembly GCF_001531365.2. NCBI lineage: Eukaryota > Viridiplantae > Streptophyta > Magnoliopsida > Asterales > Asteraceae > Cynara > Cynara cardunculus. The sequence goes on along the minus strand of NC_037537.1, from coordinate 12,297,419 downwards.
TAGGGGTGTGGATAGCAATCCCACCTAGAAACTATAGATAAGGGTGGACTATACTTAAAAACAAAGGTTCTACATATGTGGGGTAATAGTCCCACCGCTAAGGTAGAATTAAAAACCGTTTTATGGGGGTCGAAAGGTTTAGTGGTGGCTCTTTATATACTTAAAATTAGAGTACAAGTTGCCTTGAACAATCCAAGATTTTCCTTCAAAGTAAATTAAGTKCCATTAAAAATTTAATTTGCTCATATTCACTTATGCAAAAGGAGGTTTGTAATATTGAAAACCWGTGAACTCACCAGCTCTTTGTAGTTGACCTTGTTTTATTATGCTTTTCAKGGGTAAGAAAGGTTAATTGATAAYGTTTATGTTCGGGGCGCAACGACATCAACCATATTTATTTTTGRAATCTTTTTGKTGAAAACTTTGCTTGCACCATGTTGTTAAAAACTTTGAACTCGTATGATGTATTTTCGGACTTTATATGTTATGTATTGAATGGACAATTRGTGTAGTTTTCGCCCTATCGCTGTGAAATCTTGAACTATCACTCCTCGTGTTTCCGCTTTAGCGGGGTGTGACAATATTTTAATCTGATACCCAATCGAGTTTCTTCTTTTATGGTTCGATCCGACCCGTGCTCACCCCTAATTTCAATAAAAGTAACATTCCCAAGTCTTCATGTCACAAAGAAATGTTGACTTAGAATTATCGCATCTTACAGATGCGATAACAAGATCTATAATAGTAACCACACACACAAATACCACTCTTATCCAAATGTACACCTCTCCTTGATATGCCACCCTTATCCCATGGTACACCTCTCATTGATATGTCAACTTTATCCCATGGTATATCTCTCTTTGGTATGTCACCCTTGTTTCCACCTCAAATCTACAGATAAAGCTGTAGTTTTAACTAATAATGGCTTCAAAATAGTTTCATATCAAAAACTTTATCTCAAGAACTCCCAAGTTCTTAAATTCACTTTTTAATCTCAATTCAGTATTTCTTTCAAAACAGACTTCACGTCACAACCTTTTTGAAAGAGAACAATAATATCTTTCCTCAATTTATAAACCACATTTGAAAGATATAAAAATATCCTTTCTCCATATAAAACAGTTTGAAATTGTTAAACAACATTTTGTGAAAACCATTATTTTTATTTCACAAGTTTTGGGCCATAACTGCCCCTCATCGGCCAATACTACGACCAATGACCCATTCCTCACCGAACAACATATTTAATCCAGACAACTCATAAAAAGGTAACCATGCTTCCCGATCACACTCTGACCGCTAACAATCCTCACCGGTCAATCAATCTATCTGGATACATTCTCATTGGACAACACTATGTCCGGTAACCAACCTCACCAGTCAACACTTTGCAACATAATTATTAAACTGGTTAAGGCTTTGTCCAATGAGCATCCTCACTAGACAAGGCATGCCTGATAGCAACTCTAATCCGATCAACATTCTATTAATCACACATAAACCAATTAAATAATTTACTTACCAATAAACTTTCAAAAACCATCCCAAATTATATAACTAGAACCCAATTATCACAAAAACGATATAATTTTATACAACTTACAACTATCTCAATCCAAATTATTTGTATAAATTGGTAAAGGAGGGAACAAAATCATGGATATCAACCTTAATGAAACAAAATCAAAGTTTTAAAATCTCTCTCTCTCTCTCTCTCTCTCTCTTTATATATATATATATATATATATATGATTTTATTATTAGAATGGTTTTAGCGAAAAAATGTTAGGAAAATCTGGGAAATCATACATTAAAAAAACATTGCTTTATTTTATGAGTAAATATTAGAATTAAATAAATTCCACATTAAAATAGAGTTACCTAGAAACTGTAAAATGAGAGTTATTTTAATAAATGGTGAAACATATAAATATTCTTTAATCAACAATAAAGAATGAAACATTTTGGAAATTGAATCAAATATTTTGAAAACTGAATAAGGTTTCATGAATGAAACATTTTATAACTGAGTAACATGATTTCATTAGTGAAACTGGTTTCATGGTTCATAATAGAAATTGGTTTAATTAATGTAACTCGACATGGTTCAGTCAATGAAACATTTTTGAAAACTGAATAACAAGATTTCATGAATGAAACATTTTGAAAACTGGATAACATGATTTCCTTTATGATATTTGCTGGTAAATCAATTTGTTCATTAATTTTACAAATGAAACAACACAATATACTTAAAATCTGGAAAATATCACAACTATATTATTAATAAATCTGAAAAGATTTGTGAGTTGAAAAAAAGATATCGATTTCTTTTGTATTAGTATGAAAATGAAATAAATATATTCATAAGAAAAAAATGATTATAAATAACAAAACACATGAACATTATCAGTTGCATGTTCATCATAACTCAATGGAAAAAACTATAATACAACTAATCACAACATTTAATATGAACAACAATCAATGTAAAAAGAATGAAAAATCTTAGCCACACGTTTATATTGAAATTAAAAATCATAATAATATTAACTATAAAAAAGAATTACCATCAGATTGATCCCCGTTTGATCGAACATTATTGAATTTGACAAACATTTCATTGGAACGAATGCCACTACCCATATCACCCATTGTTGTTTAGGACGGTAATCTCTATAAGATGAAACAGTATGATTTTATATAACCTATAACTATCTCAATCAAAATTATTTGTATAATTTTGTAAAGGAGGGAACAAAATCATTGAGCTTTAAAATATATACATGATCTTATTATTAGAATGGTTTTAACCAAAAAATGTTACGAAAATCTGGGAAATCATATACTCAACAAAAATTTGCTTTATTTTATGAGTAGATATTAAAATTAAATAAATTCCACATTAAAAATAGATTTACTTATAAACTATAAAATGAGAGATATTTTAATAAATCATGAAACATAAAAATGTTCTTTAACCAACAATAAGAATAAAACATTTTGAAAACTGAATGAAATAATTTGAAACTAAATAATATGATTTCATTAGTGAAATTGGTTTTATGAATGATTTAAAAAAAACCGAATATCATATATTCATTAATGAAATTGGTTTCATTGTTCGTATTCAAAATGAAATTTGATTTATTAATGAAACTAGATATGGTTTAGTCAATGGAACATTTTTTGAAAACTGAATAACATGTTTTAATTAATGAAATTGGTTTCATGTTTCCTAACCAAAATAAAACCGATTTCATGGTTCTTAACCAAAATGAAATTGGGTTTATTAATGAAACTAAATATGATTCAGTCAATGGAACATTTTGAAAACTGAATAATATGATTTCATTGATGAAATTAGTTTCATCATTGCTAACCAAAATTAAATTAGTTTCATGAATGAACTATTTTGAAAACTGGATAAGATGATTTCATTAATGAAATTTGTAAGGATATCAATTTATTTATGAATTTTATAAATGAAACAAAATAATATAATCAGAATCTGGAAAATATCATGATGAGTCCAGATTTCATACAAACATGATATGATCTTCATAGATTGTGATGAACATCAAAGTAGAAAGAAGATGATTAGATTGAGAGGAGAGAGAATCTTACATCAACAAATCTTGATTTTCAGATTAATGACAAAGCTTAATTACAATTACAATGTAAATCCTATTTATACTAGGAAATGTAAAGACTAAGCTATTACAAGGAAACTATACTAAGGAGAAACTTGAATACAACTTTTAAGCACTAACTTGAACCCAACATTCTCCCCCTTTGGATTCAAGTTTGGACTCTTGTAAACTTCGTTTTGCGCAGTCCAAGTATTTTCTCCAACCTTCTCAAAGCATTTCTATACTGAATCTTTTCCTTAAGCAAATTGATAGCGTTGACGAGCAAGTATCTTTCTTTGGAATTCATTCGTTCAGATCCAGTAGCCTTTTCGTCCATCACCCTCTTCGAGTCCAGCGCCCTTCTTACAAGCTTAATCGTACCATCAGAATACTTGTTCAATTCGCTGAACCTCATGAACTTTTTAACTTGAAGTTAAGCATAATAGATGACCCCGAACTCTGGATTTTCAAGAACCATGTAGACTGGATAGCCGTCAATGTCTTCAAGATCCTGGTTTGGTCTTTTGAGGTTGATAATGCGTTGATTGTCTTCAAGACCCATTTGTACATCTATGACCATTGCCAGCTTTACATGACTTCGAATGAATCTTTTGATCGCTTCCAGAGCTACTAGTTCTCCTTCCTTTCTGATTGTCATATTTTTGAGTTCGAAGAACATGTATTCAAAGTCATCCAAATACAAGTTCGAGAAGTCAGCTTCACTAAACCTCCAAATCTGGCCATCCTGTCTGGTAACAGTGAAGACGGGATACCAAATTCTCAAAAGCTTATGAGCATCTATCTGTTTTATCGTTACAATTCGGTGCTTGGTACGGACTTCACTAACTGGTTGGCACTTGGCTTTTAGAAGGTGACAATATTCAATTCGAAAATCTTTTGGCTTCTTATGGATTCCTAGAACTTTGTCAGCACAAAGCAGTTTTCTGTGCCGAACGAAAATCCCAAAGTAGATATCTTCTAAATATGGCTCTCGGATTCTATCGCGATCATAACCAAAGAAATTTGCTCTGATATGGAAGGGAACGTAGTTCTTTGTGAAGATTTCTGTAGGATCAACAGTCTCTTTTAGAACACTGATTTCAGGCGCATCAGGTAGAACAACGGTTGATGATTCTGGAATAGACTGAGGATCACCTTGAATGGGAAAAACTGGATCTTCTTCTTCTATATCAGCTTCAAAGTCAAAATACAATCCAGTTGACTCATCAATGTTATCAACGTCTTCTCCAAAATCCCGCTCTCCACCCAAAGTAGTAGAGAATGCACTGTTGAATCTTACGTTGGCAGACAAGTCCATTAGCAACCTTGTTTCTACCGTGGAGTCCATCGGCTTTTCAACCATTGGCTCGATCATTGGACTTGCCTCCACTTCTTCATCTTCAATAATCACGGCCTCAATTATTCTTTCCCGAACTGTTTCCGGGACAGAATCTTTAGCAGTAACATCCTGAGGTAGTGACTCTTCACCTAAACTTGCACCTTGTAGAGATGTCTCAGCCAATCTCTGCTTTTTCCTCTCCCCCTCATGACTATCAGGATCATCCTGATCGTCATGTATTCGTTTGAGAGATTCGGCTTGAGATTTGCATGTTTCTTCAAGTATAGACACCCTTTCGACAAGAGCATCCATTGTACGTTTCAGATCAAGGGTATTAGATGTGATCAAGTTACTAACTTTAGAGAAATTAGCACTAATCACATCCTGAAAAGTCAAAAACTCTGAGGCTCGAATCATAAGATTAGCATCTATTTGTTGACGGAGAAGACCAACCAAGTCTGCATCTTC
>NC_037537.1:12289742-12290936 GCF_001531365.2 Cynara cardunculus var. scolymus | reverse complement strand
AAGTCCGGACAACAAGTCAAACTTCACACAATCACAAATCACAAGTCATAAACCGGACAATCATCAACCGGTTTAAGGTTGATCGGATGAAGTCCGATCACCTTGTCCGGTGAGATATCCGTTCAAAACACAATGAATACAATCACAAAATACGTAAAATAAACACAAATACAATCCAAATACACAATACATACGCACTCGAAAATAAAAAATGACACACAATACACTAAAATACACTGTCTAAATCGAGTTAATACGAGTTTATGGTTCGATTATGAAGTTATGTTCATATTAAGTCAATATCAGTCCATATAATCAATAATGATCGAAACAATCAACGAATAAGGATAGTAAACAAATGAATCGATTCGTAACCTTGAATGAATACAATGAACAGTAGATGAGATTAATGGGATGAAATCAAAGAACTTGATTTGAGCGGATAGAGTGAGCGGAGACGACAATGAACAGTGAAGGAATGTAAAAAAGTAAAAATGAAAAATGAGATGGTTATTTATAGTCAAAGGTCAAAAACCGTTCATATACTAAACCGCTCAAGGCTTATCCAGATTAGAATAAACCGGTCAAGAGGTGTCCGGCTTATGGAATGAATATTATTTAAGTGTTAATCCGGATACTAAACCGCTCAAGGCATGTACGGTTTAGATGAACACCGCTCAAGACATGTACGGTTTATATGAACACCGTTCAAAGGATAATCGAATTAAAGATAAACCGCTCAAAGAGTAATCGGATTAAGGATAAACCGCTCAACAAAGGAAATTAAACCGCTCAAGGATTGAGCGATTTAAAGACTTAGAAAAATTGAACAAGCTCAAATGATTTCATCGATTTAATATCCGCACAATCCATTGCATGAGTATATCTAATCTTGTCCGGATAAGAGTTTATCATATAGCCTTTTGTCCGGATGTCTAAATCGCACGATAAACCGCTCAAGCTTTGTCCGAATTTAGACTAAACCGTCCAAATACTTATATTTCAAAACTCAATTATCTTTCAAAAATTAGAAAATACTTAAAATACCTGTGAGAAAAATATAACATATTAGCTCATCACAGATAAAATTCACTCCCCCTAAAAATATGATCAGATAAAAAAAATACATACTCCCCCTCAAATATAGATTTCCACAATCAAGAAATTTAAAATCAGATAAAAATTGAAACACTG
>NC_037537.1:12273994-12287577 GCF_001531365.2 Cynara cardunculus var. scolymus | reverse complement strand
AAACTCAGATTGATTAGCGTTACGCGAAGTATTAATTATAAGTCCGGGTCCTGAACCGAATTGTTTAGAAGCCACTTCAATGACTTCATCAAAGGATTATTAATAAATTTGGAAAGATTTGTAAATTGAAAAAAAATACCGATTTCTTTTGTTATTATGAAACTAAAATAAATTAATTTCTAAGGAAAAATTGATTATAAATAAACTCTGAAATTGATGGAGTATTTTTTATTTACTAGAAAGATACAAAATATTAATGGTAGTAAGTATATATTAAAAACAAATGATTGAGTGTTTCCTAAAAAACATCTAATCTATTTAATCTTTCAAATTTAGACACAATTAAAACATTACCAAAATTATCTATTATAAAGTCAAATAACAATCATACCCTTATGCATTAAAATTAAAGGAAAAAATGAAATTATTCTATTGGTTGATTTTAGTTTGTATAATTTGTATGAAATAGGTGGTTTGTATGAGGTGGCTTAATGAGCTATTCATCAAATCTTGAAATGTGGCTTATAGGTTGGTTGTTTTCATCGTTCCTCTTACTATAAAAATCAAAATTTATAGTACATTGATTCTGTGCCCATTTAATTGCATTTTTGAATCGTATTAATAAAATTATGTTTTAAATGTTTATAAGTTAAATTAGATACATAATTTCTACATACACACATCACAATAATAAAGCAGTGTCAATGGTATTATGTACAAATAAATCAATTATCAATATCAATATATGTATATTTAAAAGAAACCAAAGGTAAATGATGTGACAAAATGATGATCGAGTATTTTTAAATATTAAATATGATTGATTTTTATTATCCCAAATTGGTTGGTAGATGCAAAATTGGAAGGAGTCAAGATGAAAGGAGAGTGGGTACTTTTATGCGAAATATGAGGTTGACTCAATTTGGCTCCCCCTCTTTTTGCGAAAAAAAGTTTATATACATAATTTACAGAATATTTTTGTATTAAGTAATAGAGTTGGTTCGTTTTAACTTTTCTCTATTTTTGCAAAAATTCTATTCACATTAAAATTTATCTTATATCAGTTGACTTTAAAATAACAACATGTAACACCCCCAAATCACACCTTGTATATAACACATATTTCATTCATAGAATATATGTTTAAGCCCACAAAGGTCCATAATACAAGAGTCTACATTACAAAATATACAACTCAAAAATTTCAAAATACATGCTCTTGTATCCATAACATCTCTTCTTTAAAACACATCCAAAATGATCGTCATAAGGCTAAGCATATAGGAAAATAATTCACATTTTTCCTTTTCCTTTACTATCATTATAACTGGTATTTCCTACACATATTTAAAAATGCAAACGAGGGTTAGACATGAATGTCTAGTGAGGTTCCCTTTTTATGTAATGCATGGTGAAGATCACTAAAACATTTATTCAAATATATACCATTCCATATAATAAAAGATAAAATCACATTCTATTTGAGTCCGTCGAACCTCTGGTTCTAAAGACAGACTTAAAAAATATTTCCATAAACAAGAGAACCAGAGCTCCTCTGGTTCCTCTACTAGAGCTTCTGGTTAAGCCAACCAGAGCTTCTTTGTGTGTCCCAATTAATCAATCTTCCATGAAAGCTTCAAGATCATCAATGGAAGAATCAATATCTCTATTAAGAACACTTAGAGAAGGAGAGAGAAAGTCAACACCCACAATATGGTCAAACTTTATAAACGTATCTGATGTATTACAAAAGAAGCTCCTATCTAAATTTACAAAGACATCACCCTTTATATAGGGTCAAACTAGACAAAATAGTCAAAGTCAAACTATCCTRWTAAAAGTCAAACACGATGACTTTTATACAATTATAGACAATTTTATCTTTCAAGACGAATACAATTTTACACTGAATTTCATTCCTAACATTCTCCCCCTTTGTATTCAGACTTGAAAGAATTTGCGCGCTATGAGTCTCGTTTGAACTTTGAAGCTTTAAACACACTATGTCTTCTTCAAAAACAATTCTTCAACTTGAAATCTTCAGACAATCATTTTTTAAGAAAGATCTTCTAACATTCTCCCCCTCGAATGTAGAACAGCGATGATCTTCTCTTTTGACAATGTAGATCAGTATCAACAAAAATCTTCAGAAACAATGTACAAGATGTGATCTTCAAAGAATCTTCAGACAACAAATCATAAATTTTCTCTTTGATAAGAAAACTCTGTTGGTAAACTTTTGAAACGATGATCTTCTCATTCAAAAATTCTCAGTCATTTTAGCACAGGAATAATCTTTTGTAATCATCTCCAGTCGCACTCCTTTTGAGTCTTTTGCCATCTTTGTAGTTACTCCCCCTTGATCTTTACATCAAATTCCCCTTATAATGTTCGGAATTGGACATTTCATTCATTATTACATATTCCCCCTTATGATGAAATGAGAATCATTCCTTCATACACAAGAATGAATGAAATCCTCCGCGTAAGCCGTCAACTCATGAAATTGTAAGTAGATCTTTGCATATCCACTTATTTAATCTTTTCAGATTAAGGGAATGGGAAGGTAACAACCAATTTCAACGAATGAAATTGCTTTCAATCTTATAAAAAGATTGTCCTGTGAGTATAACAGAATTACTCAGTACAATGGATGTACTGTATATATATGAGACTTTTTGAGGCTCATCTCACCAGGTCTTCCATTCAATCTTTGATAGCTTAAAAGTAGCATATCTATGAATGTTTTGGCAAAATAACATATAAAATGCAAAATTTATGTAGTGTAGAAAGATAAAGCAACTAATGCTTCTGTTTAGGCTCAAATGATAAACCGTGTGGACTACACAAATTTATCAGACTCAATTAGTGATAAAAAAACTTGAAGGGGAGACATATATCCTTCTGATTCAATATCAACTTTCTCCGAATGAGAAATTGATAGATGATGAGCTGCGTGCCCCAAGTGTTATTGAAACACTTATATGTTGGGAGATAAATGAGTAGCTTGTGGGGTTGTGACAAGAATTGGCCTGGGCTTTGCCTTTTTCAACATTAGTCTCGAAAGAATTGAGAACTAATATATTGTGTGGTATGCCCGGATTTTAGAAATTTGGAACATGATTCTTATGTTCTTTTAGTCCTGACACAACTCTCGTCAATTCTTTTGTCTCACAGCAACTACCCCTCTCATTTTCATTTTAGTCTCAGCACACAAACCCTTTTGTATATAAAGCTCACTCAGATATGGTTGTCCTCATGGGTAGGTTTGTTGGTTCTGACATTCCATTGAGGTATTTCTGAAAAAGCACTCAGTTCCTCCTAAGATTTAGCATTATGCACAGTTGATGACAAACAGTTGATCAACAATATTATTGCAGATAAGCACAATGATCAGATAAAAATTGATCAAGAAATTTGGCTTTTAAACACAATCAATAAAAGGATGATGCGACAACAATCAGATTATTCGATATGCGAGAAAAATGAATGAAGATCTGTAAGAACAAGTTTACAGATTCAGATTAAAAAAAATGAAATGTATATCATTCAAGGTAAAAAATAGAAAAATAACCTTTGAATACAAACGAGTGAATTATCATCGAAAATGATTTTCATTTAAGAGATGTGATAATAACAGTTTGAAGAATAGCTGAAACAGGTATTGGAGTTATGATCGATGAGAAATTACACAAGTAAAATCTCAGGAAATACCTGTTCAGAAAATGTACTCGTTTCCCAAAAAAAATATTTCACTTTCCAAAAAACATTTATTCGAAAATTCTAGAAACTCCCCCTAGAAAATAGATTTAAGTAATGATTCGATTCAGCTCAAAAAATTAAAAAAAAATAAGAAAACATGCTTAGCACGGGTCCTAAATTGAGTGTTTAGAAACCACACTCGGTAAAGCACGGGTCCTGAACTGTGTTGTTCAGAAGCCTTGTTTGGATCAAATTACAACTCCCCCTGCATTGGTATATCACTGATATGATATTCTGATCAGCACAAAATTGACACACCTGCAAAATCAGATCAAACAGATTTTGGTACCCAAATGAATTTGGGTCCTATTTTGTTAGTATTGGGTTGTGGTATGTTGTAACTACCAAACCATCTATCTCTATTAGATATCTTCTTGTTAGCACTTTGAACAGGATGATCAGAAATAAAATATGATCCATACCAGTTATTGTGATCATACATGTTCTTACCTGTCCAGTTGTTCTGGTAACTGTTATCTCCATGCCACTTATTGAACCTTTTCTTATTGATAAACTCATTGGTTTTGCATGTTGAGCACATAATCCTTCTCTTGCTAAGATTGATCAGATCATTAGTGGATCTCATAATGCAAGGAAGAACAGAGTTAGTAACAACAGATGTATGAGATGAAACAAAATCAACTTTATTATCCCAAATGCTTTTAATCTTAGAGGATTTATTGGGTGATCCGATAACATACCCTTGATAAAATTGATTATAAGAACGAGAATAGTTCTTAGAAACAGTTGATTTAGGGCTGCTTGAATAACTGTTCGATTTGGAACAGTCATAGAAGTTAGTTTTACACTGAGAAGGAGAACCAATTGAGCTTCGAGCACAAGAAAAGTCTTTGACTTTTTTGTAAAAGCTGGTCTCTTTCAACAGTAACTAAATCAAGCTTATTTTTAAGTTCTGTTCTCATTTTCAGCTCAGTTTCAAAGTCTGTCTTCAGATCAGACAATTTATTTGTAGTGTCCAGGAGTTTACCTTCTAACTCTTTCTGAAGCATTTCAAACTTTCTCTTCTGATTTATTAACTCTCTTTTCTCTTCATTTGAGTTGCTCTTATCATTCTCAGAAGCGATGTCAAGCCACTTTTTCTTATTAGCAAGCTCTTTAGCAATAGCTGTATGTTTCTTTATAATATTCTTCTTATCAAGAGCAAATTGCTTCATATCATCATCTAAAGCCTTCTGCTTCAGAACAATGCTTTCAGATAATTTTTGTATTTGGCTTTGACAGTCTTCTGAGATGTCTTTCTTCTCTTTATCATTCTTGGCCCATTCCAAGATGATCAGCTGCTCAAAATCAGATATTTGCTTTAATAGCATTTTTGCATTTAGCTCTAGAGAGTTTATCTTATTCTCATAAGATATACATTCAACTCCAAATCTTTGCTCTAAATCACACATTCTCTTCTTCTTCTTTTCAAATTCCATTCTTTCAAAGCTGAAACTTTTCTCAGCTTTCAAAAAAATTTTATTCTCTAACTCCAGTAATTTCTCTTCTTCTTCTTTTGAAAAGATTTTGTATGACCAGAGCTTCTGGTCCAACCCGCATAGGCCAATCAGAGCCTCTGGTTCCAAATGCAAGACCAACCAGAGCCTCTGGTCCAACCCGCGTGGCCAACCAGAGCCTCTGGTTCCAAATGCAAGACCACCAGAGCCTCTGGTCTAACCTGCGTAGGCCAACCAGAGCCCCTCTGGTCTGTCTTTTGTTTGTAAGAATTTTCTAAGTATAAAATCTTCTAAAAACTCTTTCTAAAAATATAAATTGACACAGAGCTCTTATCTTTAGATACAGAGCCTCTGGTTTAACTAGAACTTTACAAAAGACTTGTATAAATCTCAAATCAACGTCCAAAACCCTCTGGTTCTATTATGAGGATCAACCAGAGCCCCTTTGGTTCCTTTCAAGGAACAACCAAAGCCTCTCTGGTTCCTCTGTATCCAAAAACTTATTTCAAAACAGTTTATAACCAAAACCAATGGCCACAAGCCAAGTTCCCCCCTTCTCAATAACATCAATACTATTATCTCTAATAAGAACAACATCTCTGAGTCCTTAAATCACAAAGAAGTAAGTACTCAAATCTATTGTAATCTTAAAAGTCATAATAGCAAGAGCTATAATAACCATACTCAATTGCCATCCTTATATCCAAAGGTACACCTCTCCCTGATATGCCACCCTTATAACCAAAGGTACACATCTCCTTGATATGCCACCCTTATCCTATGGTACACCTCTCCTTGATATGCCACCCTTATTTCCTCATGAAAATCTATGGACTAGTTCATACGAAGACATGTCGTAGTCACAACCGTCTTAATGAATCCTCATCCATAGTTTTATTCACAAAATCTATAGATTAATCCCAAACAAAGACAGACCAAAGTCACAACTGTCTTGTTGAATGTCCTCTATAGTTTTCAACCAGTAATGGTTTCCAGAACAGCTTTATCATTAAAATCTTCAAACTCAAGAACAACTTGTTCTTTCAATGATTTCCAAATATCAAACTTCCTTTAAATCCTTTAAAACAGAATCTCATTTCCCAGAACTGTTTTAAAGCACAATAACTGTTTCATCTTTCCAAAACAGCTTTAAAATCCATAATCATAAACACTTTATTCAAACTATTTATAAAACAGTATCCACCAGATTCGTTAAAGACCCAAATTCATCAAAACCCAACAGTTTATACGTCTATAATTCAAAAGGTTTTGGTTGATCAAAACTCACAGTTTATAATCAACAGTAGTTTATAAACTCACCTTAATAACACAGATTCTGCAAGTTTATTACACAGCAAATCACAAAATCTTCAAGCACTTCTTAAAACAGCAATTTTCTTCAAGAATGCTCTTCACCGCCTTAAAACACTTCTCTCTCTCAAACATGTTTTCTTTTCTAAAAGTGATAAGATAGCATCTTATATTTTCTCCTTTCTTTATATATTCAATAAAGACGGTGGAGTCTTTTATTATTATAAAAACTCACAGGCGGTGGGATTTATTATTTTTAAAACCAACTATCTTCATTATGAAGATATCACCTATTTTAATATTATATTTCACATAGGCATGTTATCGCACATGCACCCTCATATTATTCATGTATGCATATTATCATATACACATACATATCATCTTTTCATATGCATGCATAACATCATATTCACATGCATATATGGCTCATGCATTTCTTAAACTAAACATTCATGTTTCACGTATTTCACATAATAACCACGTATAAATTTCCTCAACCCAGGTTGTCTGAAACCCGGTTATAACACAACGAAAGGTAATGATATGATTTTACTATATATATTTTATATTTTAAATTTAATTAAAAACTTTAAAAAATATAACGAACTTTTTTATTGATTCTTTTAGTTTGTTATAACTGAAACTGAATCGATAATTATATTATGATAATCCGGTTCCGATTATATTATTTGGGGTGGTACTTCAAAAAGTCTTGGTAAGTAAATTATTTTAAAATAATGGTTATGTGATTATTAAAATCTTATATGATGTATGTATGTATGTGTGTGTGTATATATATATATATATAAATATATATGCATATGTATGTTAAAGTGAGGGGGTGAGTTTTAAAAATAATATTTCTCACCGCCATCTTATGGCAAGATATATATAAGGTTGAAATTTTTGAAAAGCAATATGTTGCCATTTTTGGAAAGGAAAAGGAATCTGTGTGTCTTTCTCTCTTTTGTGCTAAGCTATGAAGTGATTCTGTGTGAAATTTTGCTGAAGTTGATTTTGTGTTGCCGTGAAAAAGTTCATCTTCAAATTCTTGCATCATAAGGTGAGTTTTACAAAAGGTTTTGACTCTGAATATAATGCTTTTGATAGTATTCAGTTCTTTATGTTGATAGTCATGAATAAAATTGTTGTATGTATATACCTTATCGTTTATAAAGTATTGTCCGATGAGGACACTTATGTTTGTTTTAGTATTGTCCGATAAGGACCTTTATCGGATAAAGCTTTGTCCGGTGAGGACCTTTATTGGACAAGGCATTGTCCGGATTAGATATCTTATCGCCCAAGTATCATCCAGATTGAATGTTATGATTTTAAGTGTTGACCGGACTGGGTGATTCATCGCCCAATGCTTTGTCCGGTGAGGGTGCTTATTGGACAAAGCATCGTCCGGATTGAATGTTTATTTTTAAGTGTTGACCGATGAGAATGTTATCGGTCATAGTGTTGACCAGTGAGGATGTTCACCGATTATAATATTGACCAGTGAGGGTGTTTTATCGCCCAAGTGTTGTCCAATGAGTGTTGTCTGGATTGAATGTTGTCCAATGAGGGCAGTTCATCGCCCATGTTGTCCTATGAGGGTTGTTATCTCCCATTATGTGTCTTTTAATAGCTGTTCTAAATTGAGGAAGGTACTGTTTCTTTCAAAAACTATTGAGAAAGGTAAACTGATTTTCAAAGTTGATTTGAGATGATATTGGAACTGGTTTAAAACTATGAAAGTTCTTGATATAAAGTTTCTGAGATTCACCATACAAGATACAGTACTAATATACAAAATCAATATCATGTATCTCATATTTACCATACAAGATA
Source organism: Cynara cardunculus var. scolymus (assembly GCF_001531365.2). Taxonomy (NCBI): domain Eukaryota; kingdom Viridiplantae; phylum Streptophyta; class Magnoliopsida; order Asterales; family Asteraceae; genus Cynara; species Cynara cardunculus. The sequence goes on along the minus strand of NC_037537.1, from coordinate 12,279,205 downwards.
TTATATACACATTCCAAGAAATTTTACATATCGAAATTTTATCCTAAGATGATGGATGACCTGCAAAATAGATTTGTCCAATAATTGAGCGTTAGACCCAAATGCCTAATGAGTATATATTCCTTCTACAAAACATAACCTATTTCAAAATCCAAGACATATCAAACACTAGATCTTAATATAACATTCCATCATTCATATATCGCGGTCACACTGCCGTTTCCTCTATCGCGGTCACACCGCCGTTTCATCTATCGCGGTCACACCGCCGTTTCATCTATCGCGGTCACACCGCCGTTTCATCTATCGCGGTCACACCNCTATCGCGGTCACACCGCCGTTTCATCTATCGCGGTCACACCGCCGTTTCATCTATCGCGGTCACACCGCCGTTTCATCTATCGCGGTCACACCGTCATTTCATCTATCGCGGTTACATCGCCATTTCTTCTATCGTGGTTATACCGCCATTTCATCTATTGCGGTTACATCGCCATTTCCTCTATTGCGGTTATGAGAGATTTTGTAAGATGCATATCCCTGTCCGAACAACACTATCGTGGTTACATCGCCATTTCTTCTATCGTGGTTATACCGCCATTTCATCTATTGCGGTTACATCGCCATTTCCTCTATCGCGGTAATGAGAGATTTATTATAAGATGCATATCCTTGTCTGAACAACACTATGTCCGGAGAGGAGATTTCTGGATGACATAATCTTAACCGAACGACACCATGTCCAGAATGTAATTTATTAGCAACTTAATCGTATCTGGGCAACTCTATGCCCGGTGAAAATATACGTATATAATTCCGGATAATATTTTGACCGGTGTCTCACGAATCCAGACATCACTTTGTTTGGTAAAGAGTTCAATCCGGACAACACTTTGTCCGATGAGGGGCCTTATCCGGATACTGCTTTGTCCGGAGATGAACCTCATCTGAACATAGCTTTGTCCGGTAAGTTCTGTTCTTGAGGTTATACAGGCGACATAATAACAATATAGTTTAAATCTCTTTAGAACACATACACTAGCATTTCTATCTATTTATACAATCGTATCAAAACAACATAAAACTCACCTTTGCCTTTAATTTGGCTTTTAAATCTGTTTGTGCTTGTGATCTTTCAAACTTTTTCCAAAGAAAACTGATATCTCCCAAAAATTTTGTAAAAAAAACATTCCTCACTCATATGCACTTGGTATAAATAGCAAGTGCATAGCCGTCCTTTTTAAGCTTACTCGGCCATTTTTCGAAATAAAATAATCCATACTCTCACATACATAGCTATATTATTCAAACATAAACATAGAAAAAGAACCATAGATCAATTTGGGAACTGGAACCAAATATTACAATATCCCCTCAGAAGAATTCCGTCCCGGATCCACTAAGTAAATAGATAAGGATATTTCACTCGCATCTCTGCCTCTGATTCCTAGGTGGCGTCCGGTCCTTTATGATAGCGCCACTGAACTTTTACTAGTCCAATCTTATTATTTCGTAGTTTCTTTACCGTGAAGTCAGTAATGGCTTCAGGGGTTTCTTCAAAACATAATCTCTTGTCAATCTTACTATCTGGTAGAGGAACCGCTACATCTGGATTTGCTAAACACTTCCTCAAATTATGAATACCACTTAATTCCAATGGAAGTTCTAGTTTGTAAGCTACCTCCCCAATTCTTTCAATGATAGGAAAGGGTCCAGTATACTTTGGTCTTAACTTTCCTTTATTTCCAAAGCGTACTACCCCTTTCCACGGTGACACCTTTAACATTACTCTATCTCCAATTCGGAATTCAATCGGCTTCCGGCGTTTATCTGCATAACTTCTTTGCCGATCTTGAGCAATTTTCATTCGTTCCCGGATTTGGCAAATTTTATCAGCTGTTTGCTGCACTAATTTAGGCCCAATTAACTGTTTCTCACCTATCTCATTCCAACACAAAGGAGTTCGACATTTTCGTCCATACAGAACCTCAAAAGGTGCAACTTGAATACTTGAATGATAATTGTTATTGTAAGCGAATTCCACTAAAGTCAAATGATTATCCCAAGATCCCCCAAAATCAATAACACAAGCTCTAAGTTGTACTTAACTTAATCTGTGAACCCATCTCTCTTTGGAAACTTTTCCAGAACATAAAAGTGAATCGACTGTCTCGATAAAAAAATTATTGATAATGGGACACCATGACATGTCACTACCTCATGTCCTCATCAATATACAATTTTGCCAATCTATCCATCAAATACGATTCTTTCATCTGTAAGAAGTGCACAGACTTGGATAACTGATCTACAATAACCCATATGGCATCATAACCTTTCGACGTTCTTGATAATTTGGTTATGAAATCCATAGTAATGTGATCCTCTTTCCAGATTGGAATTTCTAAAGTCTGCAACTTACCATACAGACGTTGGTGTTCTATCTTCACCTGTAGGCATGCCATACATTGCTCAACATGTTTGGCTATATCTTTCTTCATGCCTGGCCACCAACAGTACTGTTTCAAATCCCGATACATTTTGTTTGTACTCGGGTGGATAGCAAAACGTGATTTGTGAGCTTCACTTAAAATACGTTCTCTGAGATTACCACAACATGGTACCCAAGTTCTGATTTGAAAATTCCATAATCCCCTACCATTCTTTTCAAATTTAGATACCATTCCACCAAGTCTTTCTTGTTTAATCCTGTCCTCTTTCATAGCTTCGTATTGACATTCCTGCAACTCTTCTTGAATACTTGGTAATAATTCAGCTTTTAAAGCTATAGCTTTGATGGTACCACTTTTCTCTTGACGGCTTAAAGCATCAGCTACCACGTTTGCTTTTTTCGGATGGTACTATATTTCACAATAGTAATCACTAACCAATTCTAACCATCGTCTTTGGCGCATGTTCAAATCTTTATGATAGAACAAATATTATTAGACTCTTATAATTTGTGAAAATTTGACATTTTGTTCCATATAAGTAATGCCTCCAAATCTTTAAAGCATAATTGGTGCACTACATAACTTGTCTTTTAACATTTGAAAAACTTGAGCTTGATCCTCTTACCATTCATACTTTACATTCTTCTTTGTCAACTTGGTTAATGGAGTAGCTATACGAGAGAAGTATTATATAAACTTGCGGTAACACCCTACCAATCCAAGAAAGCTTCTGATTTCGGTTGGGGTATTCGGCGCTTCCCATTTTTCAATGGCTTCAATTTTATGAGGATCTACCGTCATGCCCATTTCCGAAATAACATGACCTAGAAACTGAACCTCTTGCAGCCATAACTCACATTTTGACATCTTAACATACAACTTTTCTTGTTTCAATAATTCCAAAAGTAGTTGCAAATGATGAGTATGCTCTTCTTCTAATCGAGAGTAAATCAAAATATCATCAATGAAGACAATCACAAATTTATCAAGATATGGGCGACACACTCTATTCATCATATCCATAAATGCTGCAGGTGCATTTATAAGTCCAAAATGGCATAACCAAGAATTCATAGTGTCCATAACGTGTACAGAATGCCGTTTTTGACACTTTTTCATCACGAATCTTCAATTGATGATAATCGGACCATAAATCAATCTTTGAAAAATAAGTAGCCCAACCAATTGCTCAAACAAATCATCAATTCTTGGAAGAGGATACTTATTTTTGATCGTTAATTTATTTAATTCCCGATAATTAATGCATATTCTCATTGATCCATCATTCTTTTTCACAAATAATACCGGTGCACCCCATGGAGAGGTACATGGTCGAACAAAACCTTTATCTAATAATTCTTTCAGCTGCGACATCAATTCCTTTAATTCGGATGGAGCTAGACTATATGGTGTACGTGCAACTGGCGCTGCCCTAGGCAATAACTCAATCTGAAACTCTATCGATCGATCAGGAGGTAAACTTGTTAAGTCTTCTGGAAATACTTCTGGAAATTCCCGTACAACTGGAATATCCTCCATCTTTTTCTTTTCTTTCTTCATGTCAATTACATAGGCAAGAAAACTAACACATCCTTTCTGTACGTACTTCCGAGCCTTTAAAACAGAGTTAAGGCTGGAATAACGATCTCACCTGTCACCATAGATTATAACTGGTTCCTTCCCCGGTAAATCTATATGAATCATCTTTTTATTACAGACTATATTAGCTTTATTTTTATCTAACCAATCCATGCCTACGATTATATCAAACTCTCTTAAGGGTATGGGAAATAGATGTATAGGTACCTCACACCATTCTACGTTTATGGAACAATTATCAATCATTTCCTTGACCGACACTTCACTATCCTTTGCTGTTTCTACTATTAATACCTCATCTAACACTTTAGATTCTAAGTGCGCGCAACTAACAAACGATGGTGATATTAAAGAACAATTTGCACCAGAATCGAAAAAAACTTTGGCACATACTGAATTAACAAAGAATGTACCTGTAACCACTTCAGGATATTCTTCTGCCTCGCATCTCGTCATCTGAAAGGCTCGTCCTCTAGTCATCGTCTCATTACATGTTATTTCCCCACGACCGCTCGGAGCATTACGATTAACTGTTGGCCCGCGACTGGGTGGAACATAACTAGATCCTCGGCCCCCAACAAAACTAGATCCTCGTCCTTTAGCTTGCGGACAACCAGCGTTTACATGTTGAAAAGAATTGCACGTAAAACATCTTCGTACCATTCGACAATCTCGAGCTATATGCCCTGACTCCTGACATTTATAACACATTCGTGACTCTGTATAGCAGTTTCCTTGGTGTACTTTATGACATCGCACACATGCTTTATCAACAAACCTTGAGATTGGTCGATTCAGATTTTCAGTAAACCTTGGTCTATGAAAATCAGTGGTAACAGTTTCCCCTTTCCTTTTATCCCCAATCTTTTCTTGAGGTTGGTGATTGATATCCTTTTCCAGGATTTCTGCAGCATCAACCGTTGCCTGAAATGTAGTTGGATTTCTGGATATCACATATTTATGGAGATTAGACTCCAAACCCCAAATATATTTCCTAACTTTACTGCTTTCAATTGCAATATATGCTTCAGCAAACCGAGATTGTTCCATAAAAACCTCTGTATACTGACGAACCGACCATATTACCCTATTCCAAACGAAGGAAATTGTTAGCTTTCATTTCCTTAAATGTAAAAGTATAGAAAAAGTAAACTGCGAG
>NC_037537.1:12273701-12273894 GCF_001531365.2 Cynara cardunculus var. scolymus | reverse complement strand
TGTAAATCTTTTCTATATCTACTTTCATTGACTGTATTTACATTTCTGTAAATTCTGATCAAGCATTGTAATACTTGTATTATTTCCTTTGTTTAATAAAATAAGTATTCCAGTTGCTTCACTGAAAAAGATCCCTGAAAAAAGTAATAGGGACACAAGTCTATGAGTTCCAAAGTTACTTTTATCATTCACT
>NC_037537.1:12250008-12272261 GCF_001531365.2 Cynara cardunculus var. scolymus | reverse complement strand
ATATATTTTAAATTTGAAAATTGTGTTTGTATTCATCCCCCCCCCCTTCTACAAACTGTTTAGTATTCTTGTAGACCCTTTTGGGACCAACAATTCCCATTTCTCACCTTATTCAACCTGAACATATTTGGAGAAAGTTTAACCTAAGGGTTCAAAAGTACGTGGGATCTTTCATGATCTTGAAGAGGTAAGATTTTGCTGAGTTTTGCAGTATTTAGGGGTTTGGCTATGGATCTAATTTTGGGGTTGCTTCTAGTGCATTTTTAGGTTGGTTGTGAGCTTGATAAAGCTTATAGAGATGGATGTTTGTGAATCTAAAGCCTTCACCAGGAAGCTTAAGGTTGCAGTAAAACTAGATTTAGCCCAAATCTAGCATGGTGAGTTCAAGTTGCTTTGTGAAAATTATGTACATGCCAAAATGTGTATGTTGAAGTAGTAATGAGTTTTACTTGATATTATCAAATGTATGAGTTATTTCGTGAGTTTTGCATATTTGGTATTTTTGATTTTATAAATTTCGTGAGATACCTGTATTTGGGTTTTTGAACACTTTGGTAATAAATCCTGAGAATGCATCATTTTGATGATTTATTTCATAAATGGATATTATTTGACATTAATGTACTTTTGGTGCCTTTGGTTTTATAAAATATTTGGAAAATACACACAATCATGTTATAAAGCATTTTGGAGATATAAATAGTAAGATTCCGTTTGGAAAATATCGGGGAGTTCATGGCATAAACAAAGAAGGATTTGAGTCTGAGAAAGACTTTTTCCCCATTTTCATACGAATAGTGAGACATATCTTTTCGATTGTTAGCTGGAAGAGAAAGCAGACTAGACTGAAAGTAATGATGGGTTTTTGGAGTTAATCATACTTTGGAGCAGGAGTTTGCATAAACATTGGTTAAATACGTTTTTATCGCTTATGATGACTTTTATCTAATAGTCAATTGAGTTGTTGAGTTTTTGGCTCAGTTTTGACTCAGATGAGTCTTGGGGACATTTGTCCGGCTTATAATGCTCTATGTCGAGCCTTTTGAGTTTTATGCACTTACGACATATATATTTGAAATCTTACATATTTTGAGTGTGTTAGCCATTCAATTCATGTCGTGTAATTTAGACTGTAATGTAATAGATCCATAGGCATAAGAGTCAGTTTGATGGTTTGGAATGGGACAATTGTCCATGTTTTCTTGCTAGAAACTCGGACGTAAGGAAGGACTTGAGCTATAGACTGTGGGCGGTTGAACTTGATGATCGTATAACTCATAGCGGGTGACTTGAGCTTTAGATCGTGGATGGTTGAACTCGATGACCGTGCAATTCGTAGTGGCTATTAGTTCCAACAAACAAGCATGACTAGGATCATCTAAGGACCCAAACTACAAATTGTGGGTGATTGAACTTGGTGACCATATGATCCATTGTTGAGGCTCATTAACGTCAATTTGTGGCTTACTTTTATGTTCGTCACATTCGATGGATACGAGTCTCCCCGTCACAGGTGTTATTTTGGATAGTGTATTATCCATGTTTTCAGTGTTGTTTGGGTATTAAGTGTATCCATAATTTATTGTTTTATCTTGGAACGTATTCATGTGTTGGGTGTTTTGGATAATAGAGTTTTATACATGTTTTTAGCATTTGAACATTTAATCTCATTCACGTTTTGAGTCAGTATGGGGCTCTGGTTTTATGAAAAAAGGGGTGTTTTGATAAATGAGTTCTCATCACAAAAATGATGGGTATTGGAAAGGATGTGCTTTTATACTAAATACATTTCATTTTGGAAATTATGATTTAAATAACATCTTTTTAATTTTACCATTTTTTATTTAAGAAGAAAACTATTTGAACTTGCTAGGCATTAAGTTTAACCGTTTTCTTTGTCGCTATGTGCATCAGGTCCTTGAGGAATGATACTAGCGATATTGTGATGAATTGACAGATAGTTAGAGACACGAGAAGGATCTAGCTAATCGGTGAAGTCTTCTAGATTTGGAGATAACGATTGTTATTGAGTTTTTGTAACACCCGACCTTGACCTAGTCCTTATGTAAGGGTTTGGTCTATCTATTGTTGATACTAAATTTAGATTTGCTATCTAAGGTAATTCGACTATTCATTTATAGAAAGGGATTTATCCTTTGCTTAATGTATTATTGGAAATGTTAATTTAGTCATTTTTTTTCCAGATTTGAGGGTGTTATAAAAACCAAACTTGTCGCCTTCAAAAACCAAACTCGAAAACCATATATCTTTAATTATGAACCAAACTCAATATCAAGATTTGCCTTCGAAATAGACTCGAAAAGTAAACTTTGAAAACCAAAATTGAATCTGAAACCAAAAACCATATCTTGACAAGGACCAAAATTGAAAAACAATTTTATTTGGCACTAGACTTGAGAACCAAACTTGAACCTAGAATCGAAAATCAAACATGAATCTTGAAATTTATGGTTGTGATCAGGGGAGGCGGTTATTGATAGAGAGAGGTGGAGAAGACTGAGGGGGGAAACCTATCTAGTCTATCTCGCTCTCTCTCTCTCGATGAACACATAACCCATCTAGGGCACATGACTGGTTTAACGAAGCATGTTTTAACAATGTAAGTGAGATGGACTATATTGGATTGAAAAAACACAAAACATGTACCACCAATGTACTTTATAAATTGTAGGGACGAAAATAAAAAAACAGTCATAGACGAGGGACCAAAAATGTTATTCACTCTTTATTTTTTTTAACGAAAATAAAAGTAAAATGGAAAAAGACTAAAATGTTCATCACTTAACATTTTCTAATGGTGTTGGTGTATGGATCAATTTCAAGCATTTTTGCAAACCACGATAGCTAAGGTATAGTTTTTAAATTGTACAAATCAAAACCAAGGAACATCAAAAAGTACAGGGACCAAAAATGTAGTTTACCCCATAATTTATTTATTGTACATTTTATATAAAGTTTAAATGCAATGTGTTATACCCCTACGACCTCCTATCTACATCTTTACCTATTCACGGTACATTGTAAAAGTCGTTCAAGTATAACAAGGCGTCATCATCCGAAAGATTTGGAATACAAGTGTGAGAGTAGTGAATTCTTCACGTACTTGTTAGATCGTTCCAGATTGCTTAAGTCTTCAAACTCAACTCTCGACCTCACGGATGCTCTTATATATGTATAATCATGTCTTGAAATCGAAAAGGAACCCGTTCCAAATTTGCATAATGCACATACATACCTTTTCTCAATTACCCGTGTAACCTATGCAACCACAAAATCGTAGTGTCTTCAAGTACATAGTTGTGGTGTGAATCTTTGTGGCATTCTCTTCAATCTCCATAGCTTCAAGATATCTCTCGAACTGCTAATCATCGATCACTCTAATTTCTCTAAATTTCATCAAAAGTTGTATGTTTTGGAGCTTATATTCTTGGTGTAGGTGCACTCATGCTTACTTGATTTGCTACAAATCTTTTGCAAACTCTTTAACTTCAAATTGTCACTTCATCCCTAATGATACTTGAAATATCTTCAACTTGGTAGCAGAACTCCATTTTAAAAATATCAAGCACGGTTTTGACATCTTCTTGAACTTATGACTCTTCTGCTTCCAAGACTCCAACTTGTTGATATCATTCCATTCAGTTATCCAAGTGACTTTTCCATATCAACGACTTCAGCATTCATGCATCAACTCATTTGATTGGCCCCAACTTTTTGTTTGAACATTGGTAGTTTCTTGATCAAACTTTTCTCGTCCTCAAGTCTCATTTCAATTATAAGATTCGTCTCCATGTTGTTTGTCATCGTCGCGGACCTTACTTTGATACCACTTGTTGTAGATTTGTCTTCGTAAGCTTGCATATGTGACCCTTTTCGAACTAATGAGTCCCAAACAAGATGAGCAAACAACAATGTTAAAAATGATTGAAACAACTTTTCTTCTATTACTCAAATTCTCGGGTGTTTGTGGAGTTGTTGAGATGAAGCTTCTAACTAACAAGTTTAAAACATGTGTGGATGATTCATAATACGTTTGGATCCACTTTATTTTGCTTGACCCTTTTTGATATTTTTTTAAAGTTTTGCCATTCTTTTGATTGATCTACAATATTACGACTTATCGATAAACTTCTACAGGACGTGATAAAAAGCTCACTTTAACCCGCCAGAAACAAGTTTTTTAAAAAGCTACTTCAAATAGCTTTTGACAAAGTACTAAAAGTTCTCTCATTCATCTCTCATTCGATTGTTAGAACTCTCGGTCTTGCTCTCGATCTCTTAATTTTTTGCTCTTGGTGTAAATCGAACACATTTGTAGAGTCATTTAATTATATTGGATTTTAAATATATTAGATTTTAAACTTTCATACAATCTTTTTCATCGATAGACTATAATTGTAACCATAACTCTTATTTATTCAGATTGTATTAATATGTAAAGACCAAGTGTAACTTGTATCATCGTTAAATTTTCTCTAATAAAACCAGTGAAACTTCAAAATCGTTAAAATTCACGGCTTCCGCCACATTGATCGTGTACACAATTGGAGCTTTTTATATTGAAAAATATAAAATCAGAAATTAATTATTTATTGGGTTTCAAATTAAAGACGGTACAACACACTATGCCAGGATTCAAAAAGTTTCAATCTTCACTTTGATTTTCCCGCTCACGCTTTCAAATTTCAAAACCCTCACAAACTTATTATTTATCGTTGATTACACCACCACCCACAGCCGCTGAACCCCCCCATTTCTCCTCATCTCGATCCTCACTTCATCCTCTACAGACACCATCTCTGTGTCTCTGGAACAACCATGGCGACAGAGCAACGCCAGCCACTGCAATCAAGCACCACCGATAACATCCCACCGACCACTAAAGTTGCCAGCAAAAGAGGTAGGACCATCGAAGAAACTTTTCAGAAGAAGACTCAGCTCGAGCATATTCTTCTCCGGCCGGATACTTACATCGGATCCATTGAAAAGCATGAACAAACACTTTGGGTATGGGAAGGAGATCAAATGGTGAAAAGACCAATATCGTACGTCCCTGGTCTCTACAAGATCTTTGATGAGATTCTTGTGAATGCCGCTGACAACAAGCAGCGAGATCCTAAAATGGACTCTGTGAAGGTCACTATTGATGTCGACAAGAATTTAATCAGTGTGTATAATAATGGAGATGGAATACCCGTAGAAATTCACAAGGAGGAACAGATCTATGTTCCTGAGTTGATTTTTGGGCATTTGCTGACTAGTAGTAATTACGATGATTCTATTAAAAAAACTACTGGTGGGAGAAATGGTTATGGTGCGAAGCTTGCCAACATCTTCTCCACCGAGTTTACAATCGAGACTGCAGATGGGAAGCGTAACAGAAGATATAAGCAGGTATAACTTCAATGATACAGCGTATTTGTGAAGATTTAGGGTTCTTATAAATTTGAATCTAGTACTTTGAGATTTCTTGATTTCTTATTGTTCTTGGTCTGCTTTAGGTAAAATGTCTCATTTTGTTTGTGAATTAGGTTTTAGGAATCATAGGCGTTATGTTATAGATTGTGGATTTCACTGATTCTTGTCTTCAAAAGATAGATTTGGGATTAAAAATCTCAGATAGAAGACTAAAATTTGGAATAATTAGGGCCTTAACAGTTTCTTATAACGTATTTGTTTTCTTAAGAAATAGTATTTGATTGAAGTCGACTTTTACTGATTTTCTATGCTCTTATTCTTTGTGGTTTTCTGACTTAGGGTTTATAATTTGACATGTATCACTGATCAGGTTATTTTATCATGAACTGGATTCCTAATTATTTTTTGAACCCCAAACTGAATGTTTTCTTATTATCTGAAGTTTTGATTAACCCGCTATGTGAGCCGACTAATCCTAGGGCGACCACCTGCTTTACAGATAGCCCGGAGTCACCACATTTGAACCTCCGTGGCCACAAGGGGATTTTTATTCCTCCTTGGTTTGAACCTGGGACCTTCTGGTACTTTTGACCTTTGGAGCCAAGCTCAAACCAATCAGGCACCACCCTTGTGCTTTACAGATAGATTTATCATTTATGGTTTGTGATTCTTCAGCTTGCTTACCATGATTTGTTTGGAGTTATCTTTATGTTGGTATTGCTGCTGATTTGTAGCATTTGGTTGTGCTTTAGGTGTTCTCAAACAACATGGGGAATAAATCTGAGCCAACCATAACAAAGTGCAAGTCTGGTGAAAATTGGACCATGGTCTCATTTAAGCCTGATTTATCCAAATTTGGCATGGAATGCCTTGAAGATGATGTAGTCGCTTTGATGAAGAAGCGGGTAGTTGATTTAGCAGGCTGCCTTGGAAAGAGTGTGAAAGTTGAACTAGATGGAAAACGTGTTCCTCCTAAAACATTCGAAGACTATGTGAAGCTTTATCTCCCATCATCTGCCGACACCTTAAGGTTCTTTTTTCGACACCTATATTTGATTCCAAGCCATTCTTTATAAAAAGTGTTACTTTGATGCTCATTTAATCTGTCATTTTATAGGCTATATGAGAAAGTAAATGAAAGATGGGAGATATGTGTTAGTATGGCTGATGGACATTTTGAACAGGTATGAATTCTTTGAGATTATTTAGTTTGCTAGGTACCACAACAGCTTAATACCAACTTATTTTACTTCATTTTTATATATCAGGTCAGCTTTGTGAACAATATTGCCACAATCAAGGGAGGGACTCATGTTGACTACATAACCAATCAGATTGCCAATCACTTGGTAGCTGTTGTAAAGAAACAGAACAAACATGCTACTCTCAAAGCCCACAATGTAAAGAATTATCTATGGGTATTTGTCAATGCACTCATTGACAATCCTGCTTTTGATTCACAAACAAAGGAGACTTTGACGATTAAACAAAGTAGTTTTGGGTCAACATGTGAACTCACACCGGACTTCTTAAAGAAAGGTATGCATTCATTTTCATTGCAGAATCAGGAAATTATGCTTTTATTTTGTCAAAGTCGCCTTAATCTATTTTGTTATTCATTTTGCAGTGGCCAAATCTGATGTGGTGAAAAGAGTCGTCTCTTGGGTACAGTTTAAACAGCAGAATGACCTCAAGAAAACCGATGGTAACAAGAGGGGAAAGCTCAACATTCCTAAACTTGAAGAGGCTAATTATGCGGCTACAAGTAATTCCGATAACTGTACCTTGATACTGACGGAAGGAGATTCAGCCAAAGCTCTTGCAGTAAGTTGGTCTTGTTCTTCAATAAGCATCCACCTGCAAGCATGATCACTTTCAAGTGTATGTTTGTTCGGAAAAAGAAAGACATTGTATAATATGAATGCAATTTGTCATACAGATGTCTGGATTATCTGTCGTGGGCCAAGATTTCTATGGTGTGTTTCCATTGAGGGGTAAACTGCTGAATGTGAGGGAAGCAAGCCCTAAACAGTTACAGGAGAATGCTGAAATTCAGAACATTAAGAAGATTCTTGGGCTTCAGCAGGCTAAAGTTTACGAAAATGTGAAGTCCTTGAGATATGGGCATTTGATGATAATGGCTGATCAGGTGATGTAACCAAAAAAATCCTTTCATTTTGATGTAAATGATATCTAGTATTGCTATGTCATTCTGCTGATACACCATAATTTGTGGTTATGTAGGATCATGATGGTTCACACATCAAAGGGTTGTTGATTAACTTCCTTCACACATTTTGGCCGTCTTTACTAAAAGTTCCGAACTTTGTGCTTGAGTTCATCACGCCAATTGTTAAGGCTACTAACAAGAGGACTAAGAATGTGTTATCGTTCTATACAATGCCCGAGTATGAGGGTTGGAAGGAAAATCTGGGGCACAGGGCAAGAGAATACAAAATAAAGTACTATAAGGTTTGTTTATGAATAACCAGTTATCCTAATTTTTCGCTATTTGCAACTAAAATTTTCACTACTTTACAGGGGCTGGGAACAAGTAATGGTAAAGAAGGGGCGGAATACTTTGCTGATCTTGACAAGCATAAGAAGGATTTTGTTTGGGCTGATGATGAGGATGGTGAGGCAATAGAGCTGGCATTTAGTAAGAAGAAAATTGAGGCCAGGAAGACCTGGCTCCGGGCACTTCAGGTTTGTTTATTTGCAGCTTTTGTCAATCTAGCAGCCAATGGAGCTAAGATGAGCATTTCTTTATGATCGTTTGTGTCATTTTGTTATGCAGGCCGGTACTTATTTTGATTCGAAGGAGAAACATATCCCATATCGTGACTTCATCAACAAGGAGCTTATTCTATTTTCAATGGCTGATCTTCAAAGATCTATACCATCAATGGTAGATGGATTGAAACCAGGGCAGAGAAAGATTTTATTCTGTGCCTTCAAGAAGCCCATTTTCCAGGAAGTAAAAGTTGCTCAATTTAGTGGCTATGTATCTGAGCATTCTGCTTATCATCATGGGGAGCAAAGTCTTGTAAGTACGATCATTGGCATGGCTCAAAATTATGTGGGCAGCAATAATATCAACCTTCTTTACCCAAGTGGGCAATTTGGCACCCGTCAGATGGTGAGATATACATACATGTATATACACATTTGTAGTTTCTTACTTCTGTTTTGTACTTGCTAAACTTTCGAAGTACTTTTTCACAGGGTGGCAAAGATCATGCAAGTGGCAGATATATCTACACTAAGCTTTCTCCTATCACTCGACATCTTTTTCAAAAGTCAGATGAACTTCTCCTAGACTACTTGAATGAAGATGGGCAATCCATTGAGCCTACCTGGTAATATCCAAATTTCGTGTGGGTGTTAAATATGATATTGTGTGGTTGTGTTTGTTTTTGCATTTGTTAGTTTTCTTAAACAAATTGTTTAAACAGGTTCATGCCTATAATTCCAATGGCTCTGGTGAATGGAAGTGAAGGGATAGGCACTGGGTGGAGTACATTTGTACCAAATTACAATCCAAGGGATATCATCGCTAACCTCAAGCGCCTATTGAACAATGAACCATTGGTGCCAATGGATCCATGGTATAAATGGTTCAAGGGAACCATTCTGAAAATGACATCAAAGGACACTGGATATACAACTACAGGAATTGTAGAGGAAAAAGAGGATGAACCAAATAAGCTTATTATCTCTGAGCTGCCAATAAGGAAATGGACTCAAGAATATAAGGAATTTTTGGAGGCAGCTTCATTGTCAGGGAAGGACAAGGAACCATTCATTGAGGTAGTATATTAACGAGTTAAATTCTTAAAATTACATATTGCACATTTAGTGATGATTTGAAGTCTTATTGGGAAGCTTGTATTTTGCAGGAATATATGGCTCATAATGATGATACGACTGTAAATTTTGAAGTTATCATGTCTGCAGAACAAATGAACAATGCAAGGCAGGAGGGGTTTCTGAAAAAGTTTAAGCTAACGAGCAATTTAAACACAAGTAACATGCATCTTTTTGATGCAAACGGTGTAATAAAGAAGTATGACACCCCTGAACAAAGTAAGTATGAGTGACAAAATGCTATCCAATACGACAATCCATATACGAATCATTTGATCTTTAACTTTTTTTCTTCTGTTTATTGCGTTTACAGTCCTTGAGGAGTTCTTTCACCTTCGTCTCAAATATTATGAGAAAAGAAAGGCAAGTTTTATAACTATATAAACTAATATTTACTCTATAATGATTGAAGATACAGGCAAGTTTTATAATTATATAAACTAATATTTACTCTATAATGATTGAAGATACCTCTGACATTACTTGTGAATAAAAATTCTTTTTGTGCCCCAAAAATGGAGTCTTATGTTTTCAATGTTGCATCGACTAAATTGTGGTTATATGGATTACAGACAGCTCTGCTTCACGAGCTTCGGAAGGCTTTATTGCAGCTGGAAAACAAAGTCAGGTTTATTCTTGAGGTTATGGCAGGAACAATCATTCTGAACAACAGAGTGATAGAAGACCTGTATGCCGAGTTGAAAGATAAAGGCTATACGCCTTTACCAAAGGAAGCTGTGTTAGAAGCATCGATTGCAGGAGCGGTTGATCATGTTGAAGGAAGTGAGGAAACCGATGAGGCTACAGAGGAGGAAACGTCTGAGGTGGTGATTGAGGAAAAATATCAAGCTACTGCCAGCAAGACGATTCCCGGAACAGAATATGATTACTTGCTGTCTATGGAACTTCGAACCCTTACCCTTAAGAAGAAAAATCAGCTATGTGCTGAAAGGGATACGAAAAAAGCAATATTTGATGAGCTCACAGGCACTCCTTCGAGGTCTCTATGGTTGCGAGATCTTGATGCTCTTGAGAAACAACTTGATGTACGCTTTTGTATTTTTGTTTTTTGTGAAAAGATTATTTTTTCATTTTGGGATTCTTCAAATCTTGAACTTTTTTGTGTGTAATCAGGAACAAGACAAGAGAGATGCGAAAGATGAAGCAGAGAGAAGGAGACAACAAGAAAAGGCAGCGAAGGCTGGTGGTGGTAGGAATGTTAGGAAGCCTGCCAGAAAGGCAGTTACCAAGAAGGCAACCATCACAGCGGCAGTTGCTGAACCCATGGAAACTTCCGTTAGTTCTGCAATGGAAACAGGTATGTCCTAGAATCAAGTCAATCAATAAAGCCTTTTTCTCTGGTTACATTTTATGTAGTATAATTCTTGTTTTGATGGTCTCAGGCAATGCTCCTGCTGTCGCAAAACCAAGAGGTCGAGCAGCAGGTTCAAAGAAACCTCCGGCCAAGAATAAGGTAGGAATTCACAAATCATTGAGTTTGTTGTAATGTAGTTTGTTAGTAGTGAATTAAAGGTTTAATCTATTGTGAGCAGGCGAAACCTACTTTGATAGACGAAGATGACGATGAGGAAATTCCTTCGCTGGCAGATCGACTTGGGAAACATAATATACAATCTGAGCAGGAAGATGATGTGATTGTTGAATTGGAAGATCAATTAGCAAGACATAATATTGAATCCTCTCCTGATCAATCAGAAGGTAATAACCATCTGAAATCTTTGTATTTTTGAAGAAGAAAAATAAGGTATGTGAAGTTTCTAATTGATTATTAAACCAAAATGGCAGTAGTTGTTCCAAACAAGAAAGGACCAACTAAAAGAGGTGCTGCAAAGAAGGCTACCATCACTGAGATTTCTGATGATGAAGATGAAATGGTGATGGAAGATGGTTCTGACTTTGAAGTCCTGAGTGAAGCACCGGTGGAGAAAAAGAAGCGTGGTGGAGGCCGAAAAGTGGTGGCAGCAACCAAACCTCCAACTGGAGCTACCAAGAAAAGAGGACCAGCTGCTAAGAAATCCCAACAAACCGTTCCTGATGGACAAAGACTGATTACAGAAGCGTTAAAGCCAGCAGCATCACCGGAAAAGAAGGTGAGGAAGATGAGACCTTCACCGTTTAACAAGAAAAGCGGGTCTATGTTGGGAAGGTTGAGTAGTAGTGAAGAGGAGATGGTGGCAGAAACAAGCGGTGAAGTGGCGGCACCACCACCGAATGCTAGACCCCAGAGGGTAAACAGAAGGAAGACAACATATGTGGTGAGTGATTCTGATGAGAGTGAGGAAGATAAACCATCTGAGGATTCTGAATTTGATGATGATGACGATGAAGATGAAGAGTAAGGGAATTCAATACATGCTTGTTCTGTTGGACAATGTTGTTTGGTTAATGTCATTGGTAAGTACAAGTTTTTAGGTGATGATTTCGTAGATCCATTGCTTTTGGACTAGTCCATGTTTGTTTTGATTAGTAATCATAGCTAATGATTCTCTAAATTATTGGATTTCCATTTATCAAACACCTGGTGGGCAACATTACAAAGCATCAAGCCATCAACTATACACTATATAATAATTGATTTCTTTCCAAAATTCTTCCAAACTTCCGGACTATTTGCAAAGTAGATGGTGACCTAGGATTAGTGGACTCTTATGACGGGTTGGATATCCAGGTTAATAAAAAAAACTTCACCTGGTTCGATCCGGAGGAATCCACAAGAGTTCTTTGCTACGATCTTTACTATTTTTGATTGAGAAAAAGAGTTTCTAAATAAGAATTAAGTTTTCATTTATCCAAACGCTTATCCGGTAAAAGTAAACACTATTACTTGTACCGGGTAAAATTCTAATCTATTAAAACGGCATTGTATGTGATAGTTTATCTAGTCAACACTAATTGAGTAAATGTACTTCATTTACCGGATAAAACTCTGGATTTTTATTATCACTCTTAACGGATAAGATTCTTGAGCATCTCCATTCGAAAGTTATAATGATTTTTACTATTCCAATAAGGTATTGAAATAGCTTTTATGAAAATGTAGACTTCTACAACAGGTTTTGCTATCATATTAATAATTTAATACAAAAAAGCATGCAAGAGAGGGTTTTTAAAGATGGAATTTTGTTGGATAAAATTAGTTGAAAGCTGATGTGACAAATGTAAAAAGTATTTGAATGAGTTATGCATTGTGGATGCTTTAACAAGATTGTAAATATTTACCATATAAACGTTTAATAAATAACACCAAGACTAAGTTGAACTTTGTTTCATTTTTAATGCATATTTTCTTAATTTTAAAAACCATAGTATTTTCTATTTTAATCCAATTATTTCATAAAAAAAATGTTGAATGAATTATGACACCAATCAAAGTCAGACAAGAAGTCCGGACATAGGGTTGGTAAACCCTCTTATCCATTTCTTCACTCCAAAACATGAGGTGTCAAAAGGCTTCCACTTTCCTAAGATATTTTGCTTCCATGATTAACATGGTCCATGAAACCCATTGCTTTATCCTCTTTTTCTTCTTAAAAAAAAACACAAATCAAACACCCATCTCAACACTTGAAAATGATCAAACCAAACCATCAAATGCTCAAAAGCTTCAAACTTTAACCATTTGACACCAAAACCATATGGCTTCCTTCTCAATTAGCCCTTCATTCCACACCAGAACATCAAAGACCACAATTCAAGATTTGATCAACCCCATGAACCACCAAACCCGACCCACCTTTGTGGCTTGCGGAACCCGGGTTCCATTTGATCCACAAACGGATAAAGAGAAGGAAGGTAACGAAAAGAAGCCAAGTTTGATGGAGGTTTTTGTGGGTGTCGAGAAGCTTGGGAAAGGGATCCAAGATTTCTTGAGTCCAAAACGCAAAGGGGATTGGAAGGATTTGGTACTCATGAGTCTATCATTTGCGGTTTATGTTTATATATCTCAAAAGATTGTTTGTGCTTATTGTGAATGGATGTCCATGTTTAAGCATCATTGGTAGTTTAATTTAGGAAGAAAGTACAACTTTTAATGCATAAAACACAAGTGTTTGGTTCAGAAGATCATTTGGTGGTTTTATAGTATTTTGTATATTTGCATCATGGAAAAATTGAAGTTATTAAAGTAATTATAGTGTTTTATTTGTAATTATTTTTATTAAAGGGCCGTTTACCTAAATGCTTACCTGGTAAGCGCTTACCTTTAAGAGTCAACACTATAATTTATTTTATCGGATAAGATTGTAGTACATCAAAACGTATCATATACAACAATTTACCTGGTAAGCGCTTATGTAAGAGTCGTCACCCTCACTTACAGGGTAAGAGACCCTCTATCCTTATCATCGTTCTTACTAGGTAAGATTCTTGGCCTTTGCCATGTTCATCCGGTGAGGAAAATTGCTCGGTGAACACTTATCGAGTAAGCGTTTAATAAACGGCCCCTAAGTTTAACAATGCTTGTAAAATAGAATCATTGGGTACTTTATTCTAACCTAAAATATTTCAAGAATTATTTCTGATTCCTCACATTAAATTTGACAGAATTCTTTAAATTTGAAATAAACTATCATTTCATCTGGTTTAAAGAACAACATAAAAGATCTGTTGAGTAAAATAATGAACAAATATTCATTTTTTCTTTTTATTTTTTAAAAATTGTTAGAGATGCTCATAGTAAATCAATGAACCCTCCAAATATGAGTTATTCATTTGATAACTACAATGGTATGTTTGATTCGTAGGATTTGAAATAACATTGGATTCCATTACTTATAAATAATTTATAAAATAATTATAAAAATAATAAAATTACATTTTTATTAATTGATTATTACAAACCAAATGTTTTTAACATTTTTTAAAGCCTTATTTCATACAATCTAACGAAATCCCGAGCACCCCTAAAGATTTCAAAATCTTGTGTTTGTAGGATTTCAAATTCAGACAATCCAACAAACCAAAAATGAGATTGGAATGAATTTGAAATCCAAATCCTCAAATCCATTCCATTCCTGCAAAGTCGTTCACACCGATTTGTTACGAAATACTTCATAATATCTTATAATTTGAACAGAACACCCATAATTAATCTACACGAAGGTAGTAGTAGGCTTGAATATCTAAAGTCAAAAGTTTAGAAGAACAGACGATAATAATACAACAGTATCCTCAAGAACCATGTACAAGTTCTAAATTTTGCATTCAATTCAAACCCATAAACTTAATCATCATCTGAAACTGTTATCATCTTCACCCTTCCATTTTCAATCAGTTTTCAGCCTTTCACGCCTGAAAAGACGGTGGAATAACGAGAGCAGCCATTGCCAAACAAAAACCAACCAGCTTGAACCAGTCTTCGTGTGTTTGGGCTCGGGTCTTGGTCCGAACAATCCTTTGTAAAGCTCCTTTTGTTTCTGATAAACCATCTTGTCATCTTCGGCTAGCACCCGTAGTTCCTTCAATATCGCTTTGTCTTCTGGGGCTAATTTACGAGCTTTCAAGAAGTCTTCTCGGGCAGCATCCGTCTGTCCGAGTTCAGATTTAGCTTTCCCTCGTCTAAACAGCGCTTTCACGTTATTTTGATCCTCTGCAAGTACCTAGAAAATATATTGAGGGTTTAATTTGGAAATTATACATAAATGGTTTTGCCAAACGTCTAAGGGGTTGTTTGTTTACCTCTTAATAGTTCCCTTAGGGGTTGTTTGTTTACCTCTTAATAGTTCCATTAAGAGGCAACCTTTAAGAGGTGAATCTTGTTTTGCAAAAAAAATGTCTGCCTCTTAATGGTTCTAAAACCCTCTGAATGATTTTGTATCCTGGATCTCCCTTAACCATTAAGAGCCCTAATTTCATTGTACACAATTACCAAACAATTATATTTCATTTTGCACTATGTCATAAGAGCCTTTTAATCATTTTGACCACTTAATCATTCTGCACCAAACCATTCAGCAATTGCCAAACAGCACCTAAAAGCTTTCTTTTACTTTCTTCCCAAATTTGAGAACACAGTGTAAACCTTAAACCCTAAAGGTAAAAATAAAAAAGCTGAAGAATGGACGAACATAATCAACGAATGGGATACATACAATGGTGCATTGAGCAATGGCGTCTTCATAGCGTTTGAGCTTTATCAAACAAGCTGCAATGTTAAGGTGACACGGGTTTTTGACTGCCAAAGCCATGTCCTGATACTTGCCGAACAATTGAAACATGAAATCATCACCCATATATGCGATGGCCTATTATGTCCACGGAAGAATCAACACGAACATGTGAGAACAGAATTCGCAATTTTTTTTCAGAAATTAGGAAAAGAAATTTCAGAAATTTTTAAGGAATATTCAGTTTCACCATTTCATACTGTTGCATAGCCTCCTCTAGTTTTTCTTCTTTAAACAACGCATTTCCGTCCATCCTTCTCCTATCTGCTGTGCTGATTCTCTCTTCTACTGTCATGTCACCACGAGCTTTCCCCTATACAAACATTTGTATTTATCAGCCACCTCAATCATCAGCGGATCTACGGATTTCAGACTGAATAATCCTCTTTAAAAAGTAATCTAAACCAAACCGAACAAAAAAACCCCGTATATCCCACCCGGAGGTAGAGTGAGGGCAAGATGTAAGCTGACCTTACCTTGACTTTCTTTACAAAATACTGTGCATATGCTCAGATCATTAGGGAGCGAAACTAGGTTAGCGATGGAAGGAGACCATCACTTTGTCGCATTAGAGAGTTCAAATTCTTTTCGTTCCCATTAAAATGGCAACTTTAACCCCATAATGATTTCAAATTGCTAAAATTTCATATAAGATCTAATGGGTAGTCGATTTCCTCTTGGTGCATAGGTCACCCATATTGTAATAGAGATCTGACACTGCACTCGAAGGGTGAAACTCAAAAGTCCAGAAACTAGGCATCTTGTTTTTTAACTCGTGAACATTGTATTAGTGAGTGATAGAAAATAAACTATTTACTGAATACTCACTTCTTTGGTTTCATCAAAACCAACTAGCTCAACTTCATAGATGATATCTGCCTTAGGTGGGACATTTGGAAAAGAAAAGCTTCCTTCTTCACCATAGCCCAGTTCCCAACCCACGTGTAAGAGAGCACGCTCGCCGGATTTCATGGAGGATAGACCAATTGCCAATCCTGCCATTTCTTTTTTCTCTGGTACAAAAGAACAGGGTCAAGAAAAGTCAACGGATCTTCCATGACTGTAAGTGATCTTGAGTAAACCAAGTGATAGACTTTCTTAATCATCATACTTAGCTTTTCACCACAAATTACTCATTGCTCTTGTGATAATAATTGAAATGTAAATGCCAAAAAGAAAAGGAAAAAAAATCATACTTCCTCCATCCCAAATTTATGAAAAAAGCAGAGAGTTTTAGAAATGTGTGATTATTACACTTTTTAACTAACTAAATGACAATTTTACCCTTGGTAATAGAGAGAGTAATGAATTTCTCTATGCATAGTTGATGGTAGAATCCGAAAGTAGGCACTTACAAAAGTGGACACTTATTCTGGGACAGAGGGAGTAGTTACTATTTGTGTGCAAAATCGACTATTCTTGCAAAGCATAATGTTCTCTTTGCAATTCCAAGAACGATGGATTGTATGAAATGAAAAGTCAAGTATGAATGTTTAACAAGTCAACCTCACTTGTTGATGCAAGTATTAGTGCAGAAAAAATACCACCATGAAGGTAGATTAAATCAGGTTAATCTTACATTATTTAGATTAAGATGTAAGAACTTTTTACGTATAAATACCTTTCCCTAAGACCACTTCAATAAGTTGTAGCTCCTGCCAAGTGTCTTCAAACTTGTGCTGGGTACTTTCGGTCCATGCTTTGTAGTGCACTACAACAATAAACGCGGTTATGCTGGTGTTGTCTCCAAGTGATCAAGTAAGTTTTGGACCTAATAAACTGTCGTTGTCCAGGAAAAAAGAAGTTGCAGAGTAGTGCCATGATTTGAAACACCATGCGACATAGTTCATATAATTTCACAAATAAACCAAACCAAACTAACTCAGTAAATCCCAGCAGAGGTAGGGTCTTTTTATTTGTTGGGGGTATGTAGATCTTACCTCTATCTAGGGGTGTAAGCGAGTCGAGCTTTTAACGAGCTACTCGGACTCGAGCTTAATAATTCTCGACCTTACCTCNCAAGTGATCAAGTAAGTTTTGGACCTAATAAACTGTCGTTGTCCAGGAAAAAAGAAGTTGCAGAGTAGTGCCATGATTTGAAACACCATGCGACAGATTTGAAATAATTGCCCAATTAAACCAAACCAAAAAAACTCAGTATATCCCACTCGAAAGCGGGGCTTGGGAGGGGGATGATGTATGTAGATCTTACCTCTATCTAGGGGTGTAAGCGAGTCGAGCTTTTAACGAGCTACTCGGACTCGAGCTTAATAATTCTCGACCTTACCTCGATCTCGAACACAAAATAAAACTCGTTTAACTTAACGAGTCGAGCTTCATAACACCAATGTTCGACTCGGGTCGCTCGAAAACTTGATAAACTTTTCGAGTCGAGCTCGAGCCGAGCCATTCGAGCAAATATTTTTTTGAGCCAAACATGTTCATATGCTCGTAAATCATACAATAAAAATATAAAAATTATCAACCTCAAGCCTATAAACGAGCATTGAGCTCGATAATTCAAAAAATATTCGAGCTCAAGCCCTAAATTGGAAAAGTTATTCGAGCTCGAGCATGGTATTTTTTTTTCGAGCCTTATTCGAATAACCGACTACTCGCTTTGGCTCGTTTACACCCCTACCTCTACCCCAAGGGCTAGAGAGGCTGTTTTCGTGAAAACCCCTAGCTAAACCAAAAAATGCATCAGGGATGGATGTGAGAGAAATAGGTTAAGCAAACAAGAAAATAGTGTATACTTGTTTTAAGAATAAATTTTTATCCATGTAGAACTTCAACCTATGCTTTTATCTTCAAAAGTCCGGGGTGGAGTGGATCATATCTTTTTTTTGGAAGGGTGTCCCGAGCTATGCCCAGACTAATCCCGGCAAATTGCGACGGTAAGACATCAGCCCTCATAAACTTAGTGGCCACAATTGTTGTGAACACCTGGAATTGAACCCAGGGTAGATGGGTCCACCACATCCCCTTGGGCCTCAACCACTACGCCACAACCCCTTATGGTTGAGTGGATCATATCTTTGTAGAACTTCAATTGATACTTGCATTTTGCAAAAGAAGTTGCAGTTTGTCTTTCTACCTTTGGGATAGAGGCAAGGTCCGCACACATCCTACCCACCTCTGTGTGGGATATAGTGGGTCCGTTTGGTTCACTTTGGCTATTTTGCTAAAAGGTTGTTTCTACAACTCGATCTTGTGACTTTTCGCTAAAGAAGAAGTATATTCAACAGTTTCTTCAGGGCTCATCACTTCATATGAATGTACATTCACATTATGGCTCTGATACAACATAAGGAAGACCAAGGCCTCCTGGCTTATTTATTGGCTTTCAAAGCAAATCCAACAGTCTACAGCTTTACAAATCAATTTGTACTATGATAATACCACCTAATGAACTCAACCTTATGTATCTTACTTCCTATTTCTCACAAATGAAAAAATAAAAATAAAATAATGTTTTTAATAAGAAAAAGGGCCATGCATATGCAAATCTTGCATAGACTTACGGAAGCACGTCGAATATTTTGATGGCTTGTCACCATGACCTTCCTTAATGATCTGCTTTGTAACTTTTTCATGGAGGGATTCCACTGCCGTATCAACTTTAGGAGGTAGGTTATCATCTTGAGAAGGCCCTCCATGCACAAAAGAAGATCCTTCGGTCACAATTTCCTCTTTAGCATCTGGACCTGCATACATACCAGCTTAATTACACTACATTTGGGTTTCATACCAAAGCCTACAATACACCATCAGTCCATCACTTTAGAATCAAGTAGTTGGAGAACACTACCGTCTTGAGGAGGTTCTCCATTTGTCACAGAAGAACCTTCAGGTATGCTTTCAATTTCGCCATCTTGACCTGCAAATTATACAATAGTCAACCATATGACTCCATGGTCAATGCTCAAGAATTGAGTCAACAAATTTTACAGAAGTACCAAAACTTACAACCAATTCCTGATATTAAAAGATTAAGATGCCGACATTGTACAATACACGATACTCCGGCATATTGGCTTACAAAGTGTGCTATCTATGTGGGTGATTCCAAGCTCCAAAACTACCCGTCTACCCTTTCATCAATATTCTTTGCATCATACCTCATAAGTTATAAAAGTTCTCTGCATACCCAAAGTCGGATTCTCACTGAAATAATAAACTTACAAATCAAAACCTCTTAAGACATACAAAAATGACCCTTAAATGTGTAATCACCTAAGAAGAAATGACTAGCAATAGGTCTCTCGTACATTAACTCCTCATCCAACATCCTTTATGGTCCCTTACTAGAAAGAGCAACGGTAGGAAGACAACATAAGGCTTCATATAAAACTTTACTTCATATCAAACCAAAAACCTGCCTATATATCCTTATCGAGCATATGTCCAATATAAAGAAGGCCATGCGTCCACCTTTGTTGCCTGCATTTTCATTATTCATGCATGATATTCATCATGAGTAGTTGGTTCTCACGGTTCTCAAAATATTATGCTTCTCAAAATAACCTGCCACTGCTCACCTATTATCATCAACAAAAAGCATACAAGAACCTTTGACTTGACTCGAACAGATAACTGGACACACAAAACAATTTTTGCTCTTAATGTCATCTTTGTAGACACATTAGCACCCTTCAAGTACATGTGTATCACATGACATGTATATCTGTTTCAAGAAAACAAATCCTTAGAGGGGCGTTTGTTTGCAGGATTTGGTGGGAAATGGAATTGGATTCCATTCCAATCCTGTGCTTGGTTTAAAGGAAACGAAACCCCACAAACATGGCATTTAGAAATCCATTGGAGGTAGTTGGTATTTCGCGGGATATCATAAGATTTATTTGTGATAATGTTCTAAAATATGTTAAAAACACTCGTGTTGTAATAATCGATCAATAAAAAGGTAATTTAATTATTTGTATAATTCGTTTTTATAAACTATTTATGAAAAATGAAATTCAATTCCATTCCAAATCCATCCACGGAATCCAAATCCCTCAAAAACATTCCGTCAAACCAAATGGACCCTAAGACTTTCCTACTCAACCCTATGTGGTAGCATCATCCTTTGGATTCATGTGACACATATTCTAGTTATTACCATGTGAATTATATATGGCCAATAACAGGAACTTACCTCGAAGCTGGGAGTCACAGGGTTGACTCTACATCTTATTACTTTTCAATACAACTTCCTTGATCAAGTTTAATGTTTATTGAACATAGAATCTCCTGAAAAATCCAGCAAATACTTGATACCTTACTCAACTCGGTAATCAAACCTAACCCCTCAAGATTATGGTGACCAGCTGTACAATAATCTCCGATCCACCTCTAACTCTATGTACTAAAACTAATTGGAGAATAGTTAGCTGCATTCAAAAAAGCATACTATGTATACATAATTGTCATCAAACAATAAACAAATCTTGTGTCTGATTTAGCATTGTGGGGTCAACACAACAAAAATTATCAAATTAGGATCCTTTCTCCACAAAGGAAAAAGTGACTTTAATGGCTTACCAACTGTTTGAATCGGATGATGTTGCACTTCCTCCATTCCCAAGATCACCTCAAAAACTTGTTTATATTCGTCAACAAACTTCAATCAGCTAAAACGATCCTCAATATTGAACTGTAACGAATTCCTAATCAAATTATACAATATGTAAAATAACAAATAGCGAAAATTTAGATTCACAATCACAATTAGAATCTACTGCAGAAGGGAAATCGATCCCCTTCTTCCATAATTTAAGAACATGTATACTAAAGCGATCTTTTCAAAATTTAAAAACAAAATGTCCGATTTCCTTCATTTTCCTAGATTACAGGAGCATAGACGAGAATCAAGAATTGAAATGGAGTTCAATTTTAGTGCGATTGAACTGAAATCTTGCCTTCGTTTGAATTATCACTTCTGGGGTTTATACCACTGGCTTACTTGAAGTAATCGAAGACGATTCGAGAGAGAGAGAGAGAGAGAGAGAGAGAGACAGAAGGGTTTTGACCAATTTAGCAAAAAAAATGGGGGTTTGAAGTCGTTTATGCTGCGGCCTGCACATCTCGACTCTTGTCTGGCGAAACTTTGTGCCATTTGACATTTTGGGCACTATTGTTTGAGAATTTCTAATTAGGTCCCTTAAAAAGTTAAAAATGCTATTTCCATACGGATCAAACAATAGATGGCCAAAAATCGATTTCGATCGAAAACTTCAGGTCCCGTTAAGGTTACTTGTTTGTAACTGGTACGAGAACCGGTCATCGACTTAGGTGCGGCTTAAACAGGTCCTTTGTATTTTTTCTTAAATTCGATTTTTTACATAATTAATTTTTGAGGTTTTTTTAAGGAATTCAAAAATCTATACTATATTATAAAACATTTGACAAAAACTCTTAAAAACAATATTTTATGCATGAAGTACTACTGTATATGGTGCATATTACTTAAAATTCAATATTACAAGTAAATTGTGCATAAGTACAACTTATTAAATCTTATTTTTTTTAATACGTGTAACTAACTGCAGATAAACATAATCAAATACATAATAAACATCTCATTTTAAATATAAAAAACTAAAATATAAGTAAGATAATCATCGACTTTTAACATAGTACCTAATTATTATTCTTATAAAAATTATATTATTAAATAAAAATAAATTACTTTATTATTAAATCTAAATTAAATTAGAATAAAAAAATTAAATTAAAGAAATTACATAGAAAATGAGAAAT
>NC_037537.1:12244423-12249993 GCF_001531365.2 Cynara cardunculus var. scolymus | reverse complement strand
ATGACGACGTCGGAATCGAGGTAAATGACTCGATCCACATACGGGTCAAGTATATCGCCCAAATAGTTCCGGGCGTAATTCAACGGGTTCTCGAGTGCGACCCGGATCGAGGACGAAATCAGATTTATGACTGTGTCTTCACGGAAGATATAGACCTTGAAGTTAAGCGATGGGAAGGTAGATCTGACGAGCCGAGTCAAGTCCCGTGGATTTGCCGGGTCGAACTCGGCGGCGATAAAATGGAAAAACACGTTTTCCGGGCATGAAGCGTGGCGAAGGATGGAGTGTACGGCGGCTATTGAGCCACGTAAGTACTCCAAGTCGATCGTCATTGCGACGTGAATACTATCACGCGAGCAGCCAACGCCGTTTCGGTACTCCGGCGCTTCAGTAAAACCAAATAAAACATCAGATCCCGAATTAATATCCATCTCTCCATTCGCCGGAAAATAACGAATCCCTAAACACATCAACGGGAGTGTTGACAATAACAGAGCTACAATGGCGTCGTTTAACGATCGATTGCAAAATCGAAAACGACCCATCTCCAATAGATTGAAGATCCTTACCCCAGACCGCTAATCAATGGTTTTTCATTTGAAAAAAAATCGGGATAAAGCTGTAGAACTAAGAAGATAAAGATGGAATAGAAGGAAGAAGATGACACAAACACACAGAGAGAGGAGTGTAGTAGTATTATGATTGTGTGTTTGTAGAGAGCCTTCCCTCTCCCCCTTCAATCACTTTCTCAGTCTATAAATAATACAGATTTTACAGAGATTGTTGGGTGAGGATATGGCAAAAAAATATATAATTTTTTAAAAAATAAATAATGAAATTTGATGTCGCCTTCTTATTTTTGGACTTTTGCCCTTCTATCGGAATCTGTTTTTTTTTTATTTTTATGGAAAGAAAATCAATATTACTAAATATTTTCTTTCTTTCTTTTTTGAAAATGTAAGGATTGACTTGAAACATTTTATGGTAAATAATATTTAAGAGTAAAATAATATTTTCCAAGATAACCATCACAATTTATTAAAAAATATCTAAATTTAATCCTTCTTTCTAACGATCGTTAAGAATTTCTGTTAGATGAGAAGTATTTTTGTCTTTTTATCGATTAATTTCGTTAGTTACCCAATCAAAAACCATAGAGAGAAAAAATCGATAAAAAAATGAAAATGCCTCTTATATAACGTAATTTTTTGACGACCGTTAGAGAGAATGATCAAATTCGAATATTTTTATAAATCTTGATGATCATCCTATAATTTTGAAACTGCAAGGACAAAAAGTGTTACTTTTAACAAACCATAGGAATTAGATTTGTAGTTTACTCAATATTTAATTATAATCAAACATTAAATACATTTTTTTTTGGGTTAAAAAAGGTACGAGACCTTAAGTCAAATTTAATGTTTTGATTCACTGAAAATAAATTTATATATAGTTTAATAAAAATATTTAATTATTTTGATTTCTTAAATTGCCTTTTCAAATGGATTTACAATGTGTTATTTATTTTTGTATTTGTTAGTGAATTTTATAATCATATACTATTCGTTATTGTTGTTTTCTTTTTATTAATAACAACATAAAATAAAGGTGTTTTTATCTCCATCCTAATATTAAAATACTAAAAAATAATGGTCTTTAAACTTGGTTTCTGTATTTAAAGGTCAAAAAAGCTGGTCTCTATAAATGAAATATTAATATAATATTTAATTTTTATAATTATAGTCATAGATTATTATGAGAATTGGCAAATATTTGAGATGTAAAGATCGAATTTGACTGGTCTAAAGTTGCGGCTTTGACAGGTCAATATTTGCGGTTATGCCAAAAATAGATAAAGTAGTTTCGTAACTTTTACAAATAGACAGTAAACATGTTCATATGTTGAATCTGTGTGATTCACATATGAACTATATGTTCGTTATTTTCATCTTACGCACATTTTGTGTACTTTGATCGGTACTAACGATTGCGCCACAAAATTTACATAAGAAACACACAAAATGGTTTGTGACGTTTATTTTTCTGACTTTGTTCAATGTGTATGTATCTTAGTATCTATTAAAATCAATATATCTGATAGTTATAAGTTTCTAATTTTTAACGTCTATTATATAATTTTTAGGCTTTAAAACATGAAACTAAAATAAAATATTTCAGGTAATCTTTTTGTCTTAGAGAACACAGATCTCATTGTATGCATTTTTAATAAAACCATAATGTACATAGTATAAAATCAAAATTAATGATTATTGATGTATAAAAAATTGGATAATCATCTAAAATTACAATATTAGAGAGACATTTCTTTAAACAATGCTAAAATGACCTAATTTTTGCACTTAGGAAACAATAGTTTTAAGTGCAATGTACATTATTATTTAGTTTTGTGGGTAATACAATTTTGGCATTTTAAAAGTAGTTTGCGAAATATGAAATTTTCTTATTTTCTGTAACATTTTTTTGTAGTAAAATGCAATATGTTTTTGCCTTATTTTGATTTGTATTATGTGTTAGACTTGTTATTTAGAAAAAAGTTTCAATAACACTTTTAAAAATAGCTCAAAAGAAAAAACAAAAACTTTGTGTGATGGGGGGTTATATTGGGTTGTAGCAAATTCGCTCCAAAATATATTCAGGTTTGGCTGATTTCCACTGTATCCCTACGGGCGGTGCGGGTTGGAAGGCAAACCGTTGTTTGGTGTGTCTTTATAAATGATCTGGAGTTCTCTGAATAAGGTAGTTTTTAAAGATCATCCACCCATCTTCATTGATATTTTCTTCGAAACTCAGCTAGCTTCATTCTCCTGGATCTCCAAGAGGGATAAGTTTTTCCCACCTCCTAGTCCGATTGGTGCTCCATCCCTACTGGTTGAGTCCTTGGTTGCTGGTATAATGGCTAGTCCTCTTTGCTTTATCTTCCCTATTTTTGTTCTATCCATTTGGGTAGTTACCGTTAGGGCCCTTCTTTTTTTATTTTTGGCATAGTCTATGTCTTGCAGATTAAGTCTTTTGTTGTTTTGTTGATTTTCCTTTGTTTGCAATAAATTTATGTCTTTTGAAAAAAAAAATCATATATTGACTTAATGTTGTGTTAGACGTGCCTTTTAGAATTAAAAAAACACATGTTTTTATTTTGATAACTCGTAAAGTCAGAAATCCTTTACATTTATTATCATCTTTGACACAATCCGTACAAGTCAAAGAAAATGTCAAAATTAAAATGATACTACCTTTTTAATATGATTATCCACTAAAAATATTAACTCAACATTGAAAACTATGGGGGTGTTTGGGATTGTTTATAAAAGCTGTTTTTTAACTTATTTCAGTTTGACACCAGTGATAAGCTGTTTTCTGATGTTTGGATAAGAAAAAAAAATTGCTTATACCGGTGCCAAACCGGTAATAAGCTGTTTTTGATAAGTTAATCATTCATGACTTATGAAAAACTGTTTATTACCAGTTTACAATTTTAACTCTGTTTTATTTAACTCTGATTTAATACCACATAAGTTAATAAACACTTTTACAACAAAACATAAATTATTTTAAATAAGCAATCTCAAACACCCCTATAAATTAGGAAAAATTAAAGGTTTTAAGAGTTGTAATGTTCGAAGACATTAAGGATGCACAATAATTTTAAATAAATATAAATGGAAAATCATAATGGAGTGCAATTTAGTAGTCAACATATTGACTTGCTTAAAATCATTTTATTTATTAAAACTCTATTATTTTTTTCATTTTAATTTTTTATTTAATTATTCATATCAGTTTTGATTCATCTTATCTATACTATATTAAAAATATTTAACAAAAACTTTTAAAAGCCATTTTTTATGTATGAAATATTGTTTATTGATGCATATTCTTTAAAATTTAAGATTACAAGTAATTTTACCAAAGTACAACTTATTAAAGCTCTATTTTTAAATTCGTGTAACTAACTTCTGATAAACATAACCAAATACAGGATAAACATCCATTTTAAATATAGAAAATCTAAAATATAATTAAGATAATTATTGAGTTTTAACAGAATGTTTAGTTATTATCTTTATAAAAAATTATATTATTAAAATAAAAATAAATTATTTTGTTATTAAATCTAAATTAAATTATAATAAAAAGTTGAATTAAAGAAGTTACACCAAAAAAATGAAAATTATTAATAGTTAATTTGATACTATTATCGATATTTTTTGACAAATTTTTATGTTATCTACAAATTTATATTTTATTTCAAAAATAAAAACATTACCGCTTTCTTAAAACCACATAAAATCATATTATATCAATTGAGACAAATAATAAAAAATAAACATTAAAATCGAGATCATCTCGCTGCATTGCGCGAGTACCATTCTAGTTATTAAATAAAAACAAATTACTTTATTATTAAATCTAAATTAATTTAAAATAATAAATTGAATTAACGAAATTACACAGAAAATGAGAAATTTTAAATAGTTAATTTAATATTAATATCGATACATTTTTTTCAAAATTATATTTCGTTCAAATAAAAATATTATCGTTTTCTAAAACCACGTAAAATCGTATAATATCGCTTTTGGTCCCAAATCTTTGGGGTTGCTTTTTCCAATAAACGTTGGTTACATTTCTTTATGTTTGTTTTGTGCTGTTCTTTTGGTTTGGTTTAGGGTGAGCCTGCTTTAGGCCCCTTTTCCTTTCCTTTGTTGTTTCCCCGTTGTTTGCTCAGATCTTGCCTTCCTGGGTTCTTCCCTTCTGGTTGGCTCTTTCTCTTTCTCTCCTTTTCTTTCGGGGTTCCTTGGCTTTTCTGGTGGTTGTGGTTCGCCCCCACCCGAGCGTATTTGGCTTGCTTTTAGCGTTTTAGTGTTTTATCTTGATTTGGAGGGGTCTCCCCTTCCCTATCAAAAAAAGAAAGAAAGATGGAAGTTATCCTATAGATCATGTATTCATGCCTATTCAAAATGTGAATCATAACATGGTCTCATTTAACATATAATAATAGTAAAATATTTATATCTATCAAAAACGGAAAGTGTTCAATTGGAACATGAAAACGTGACTAAATTGGTCAAATTAAAAGTTGCTCCTGCTACCCAACCGAGAGCCTTAAGCATTGTACAAGGACGTGTTGTAGGAGTTAATGCTTTCATACGGCGGGAATCATTGGTTCAAATCCAATAGTAGGTAGAACTTATTAGATACCATTGACCGCGGTATCTAATAAGTTTTTATTGAGGGCTCTCAGCCACTTGGATAGTTCAATGTGTTCATCGACGCCTGACCCTGAGATGTGGAATAATGGTTGGAGACTCAAATGATGGTTATGCAAGCATGATAACTTATATCCATAGAGAAAATGAATAAAATGAAACATTAAAATCGAGATATATCTCGCTGCATTGAGCGAGTACCCTTCTAGTATATTATACAACATTCGACAAAAACTCTTAAAAACCATTTTTTATGCATGAAATATTGTGTATTAATACATACTAGAAGGGTACTCGCGCAATGCAGCGAGATACATCTCGATTTTAATGTTCTATTTTATT
>NC_037537.1:12231496-12243903 GCF_001531365.2 Cynara cardunculus var. scolymus | reverse complement strand
AAAATTAAATTAAATTATAATAATAAAAATTAACGAAATTACATAAAAAATGAGAACTTTTAAATAGTTGATTTGATATTAAAATTGATATATATATTTTTTCAAATTTATATTTTATTCAAAAATAAAATCTTTATTGCTTTCTTAAAAACACATAAAATCGTATTATAATATCAACAGAGACAAATAATAAAATAGAACATTAAAATCGAGATGTGTCTTGTTGCATTGCACAAGTACTCTTCTAGTATTTTATAAAGATAATAATTAAGTATTCTGTTAGAACTCAATGATTATCTTAATTATATTTTAGATTTTTTATATTTAAAATGAGATGTCTATCCTATATTTAATTATGTTTATCTACAGTTAGTTATACGAATTCATATATGAAACTTTAATAAGTTGTACTTACGTACAATCTACTTGTAATCTTGAGTTTTAAGTAACATGCATTAATAAACAGTACTTTATACATAAAAAGTGGTTTTTAACAGTTTTTGTCAAATGTTTTATAATATAGTATAGATTACTTAAAATTTAAATTACAAGTAAATTATGCGTAAGTACAACTTATTAAAGTTTCATTTTTAAATTCGTATAACTAACTGCAGATAAATATAATCAAACACAGGATAAACATGTCATTTAAATATAAAAAAGTTAAAATATAATTAAGATAATTATTGAGTTCTAACAGAATCATTATCTTTATAAAATTTTATTGTTAATTCAAAAATAAATTACTTCACTAAATTGTAAAAACATATCTTTCTCAAAATCACATAAGCCGTATTATATCAACAGAGACAAAAAATAAAATGAAACATTAAAATAAAGATATATCTCTCT
The DNA here is from genome assembly GCF_001531365.2 of Cynara cardunculus var. scolymus. Lineage (NCBI taxonomy): Eukaryota > Viridiplantae > Streptophyta > Magnoliopsida > Asterales > Asteraceae > Cynara > Cynara cardunculus. The sequence goes on along the minus strand of NC_037537.1, from coordinate 12,243,051 downwards.
GTATTGTGTGAACACCTTTCTAGTTTATTATAATACACTTGAAAAATATATTTGATCAACTTAAAAAAGACGTTTTATTATAACTTTATAACTTGTTTTCAATCAAACACTTAAAATGTTAAAAAATACATTTAAAGATACATCAATGTAAATATGTAATCCTAGAAAGGAGTTCCTTCATTTTGAAGTTTAAGAAGAGCCTCAACGTCATCAATGTCGGGTTTATCATCATCTTTAAATTGTGAGTAAGTGTCGTCGATATCGATAGTTGGTGGCATTGATAGGTAGGGGTGCTTAAAAACCCGATCAACCCAACCTAACCCAACGCGAAATAACTCAACCCGAAGCAACCCGATGTCTAATCGAGTTGTATTTTTCAAAACGTAGGTATCGGATTGATATTGGGTTACTATTATTTGAACCCAACCCAACCCGATGAACCCGATATCCATTTATTTCTTAGATTTAATATGATTGTTGAATTTCTATTAATATATACACTAGACAATTACACTATCGCGTACGCTATTCATATACACATCTTTTCAATCTATTTATATTTCTATATAACTCATTCGTATATATGTTTAGTAACTATAAACATATATACGTAAATTGAGAAATTTAACTAGATGTGATATACGTAAGAAGTATGGATAAGTTGTATCAAATGGTTGATGATGAAAAAGAAGTTATGAGTAGAGAAATAACATATTCAATGTTAGAAGAATATTTTAATGTACCAAAGTATCAACCCAACCAACCCGTATGGTTTGGGTTGGGTTGGGTTGGGTTGCACTTTCGTTTGGGTTGGGTTGGGTTAAGATTTTTCAAACCGCAAGCATTGGATTGAGTTGTTCAAATGTCTTCAACCCGATCAACCCAACCCATTAGCACCTCTATTGATAAGTTCATGACATATTCATTTTCTTCCACATCTTTAAGCTCCACCTCTAATGATGTCGTGTGTTGAGTTCATTCACTGCTATCCAAATAATCCTTAAAGCATACACAACACTCCAAAAAAAATGACAACTGGGTGCTTTTAGATGATTTTCAATCATCAATATGAAATAAAATTAGGAAATCGTATTTAAACAAATACATTAATTAGTTTATAAGAATATCTAAAAAATGGTATTTTTCATCAAAAAAAAAAAAACATATAAAGATTCAAGAAAATCCAAGGGACTTTATTTTATTTTAAGTGATTAAGGGGCCTTTTACTTAAACATTTAACCGGTAAGCGTTTACCGGTAAAATTCAACTCTATTATTTATTTATCAGGTAAGATCTTAGTCTACAAAAACGACATCGTTTGTAATAATTTACCCGGTAAGCGCTAACCATGATAAGAGTTGTTTCCATCACTTACCGGGTAAGACTCTTGGTCCGTGCCTTCGCTCTTATCACGTAAGATTATTGGTACTTGTCATATTCATCCGATAAAAAAATGTGACTTGATAAATGTTTACCCGAGTAAGCATTTGGTAAACGGACCTAAAATGTTTTGTATAGTACTCTGGAAACAAATAAATCATTGTTCTTTATAAAAATGATTTAGTAAATCTTTTTGACCAAACATGTTGATTCTAAAAGTTTAATAAAAAAAAACCTAAAATCACTAAATATTCTGTTTATTTAAATATAATACTAAGGCGACGTTTATTTTTTAGGAGGTACTAAAGTTTAAAATCTAAAGTCTGATTTTACTTATGATTTATAAGAGATAGTGTTGAAGTTTGAAATCTGAATCAATAAGAGACTGTTTGGTTTTAATAGTGAAGTGTGAAATCTGAATCGATCAAATTAATGTAAAAAAATATAAGATAATTTTTTTTACAAAAGTATAAAAAATAAATAGTTTTTGCTAACAAATCTCTTACAACCCCCAAAATTTGAACCATTTAATAGAGCGGATTAAGATTAAGAGGCATCAAGGGATATTTTTACCACTTAAAATTTCATAGGACATTTAGAGCTTTGAAACTCTTATTTAAAAATAAAAACAAACGCTCTTGATACCAAAACGTTTGATCGAATCAGACTTCAGAGGTATTAATGAGGCTTACTCATAAGACTATCTTATTTGGATGATCTTATTTTTACAAAACAAATCTTATTATATAAAAATAAAAATGAATTATGTTTACAATCATCAATATATATACACACACACACACACACACACACACACTTATAATAAATAAGTAACTTGGGTGACATGTGTCATCTTCTAGTGAGTCGTTTTCTTGTTTCCCACCTAAACACGTATCTAGACACAATTTACATTAACAGTTCAGTTATACTCACTTGATTGACATGTGTCATCTTATTCAATCAATTCCACTAATTTAGAACGCAATTGATTTGGGTTAATTAATTCATGTGGTAACTGATTCCCAAAAAAAATGGTGTTTACTTCTAATTTTAAATTCAATTTACTGATATAATTTCATTTTTAAATTCAATTTAATTCTATGGTTAACTTTATTTTATTATAAATTCAATTTACTGAAAAGTTTTAGTTCATAGTTATTTCAAGAGAATAAGTCTGAAGACATTCTTCAGAGTTAGCTCACCCGAACTCTGAAGTTTGCTTTTTCAGATATAGCTCATCCGAGCTCTGGAGTATGAACTCTAAAGTCTTCTTTTTCAGATCTAGAAATCTGAACTCTAAAGTCTTTTTTTCAGACTTAGAAGTCTGAACTCTCAAGTCTTTTACGATTATGAAGATTGCAAGTCTGAAGAGTCATTCTTCAAAGTTATTTCACCCGAATTCTGAAGTCTTCTTTTTCAGACTTAGTTCACCCGAACTTTGATGTCTGAACTCTGAAGTCTTTTTTTCAGACTTAGAAGTCTGAACTATGATTTAATGGGATTGATTTTATACTTCAGAGTTATTTCAAGGAGTACAAGTCTGAAGAGTCATTCTTCAGAGTTATTTTCAGAGTACAAGTCTGAAGAGTCATTCTACAAAGTTAGCTCACCCGAACTCTGTAGTCTTCTTTTCTAGACGGAGCACTATGCAGAGCCTCTGACTTGCCTATATAGAGCTCTGAAGTCTGAAGAGTTTTACTTCAGAGTAATTTGAAGAGTACAAGTCTAGTAATAAACTTATCTAGACTTTGAAGATAAGTCTTTAAGACTTAGACTTAGTCTTGTAAGCTAGAGCACCTCTGGTTGGTTTGACTTCTGGATGCATTTGCTTCTGGTTGTTTATTTGAACTTTGGAAAAATATTTGAATCCATCATAAAGGAACCAGAGGGGATCTAATTGATTTTCATTTTAACCAGAGGGTCTCTTGTTGTTATTGGAACACAAATTCTGTAAGTATTTAACATTATTTTGACCCAGAGGCTCTGGATAGACGAACCAGAGGCTCTGGTTGACCAGAGAACCTTTGGTTGGCCTTGCTCTTGGTTGGTGAGTCCACAAGGGCTCTGGTCCTTAAGAACCAGATGAGCTCTAGTTGGTCTTGCTTTGTATGATACAAACTCTGTCATAGGGTCTTTTTCAAAGATATTGGGTATTTGAATAACTCTGAACTCAAGATCCTCAAACTTCGTCTTCAGATTTGACACAAGCGCTCTTGTAAGTTTAAATTCAATTTATTGATATAGTTTTATTTCTAAATTCAATTTTATTCTAGGGTTAACTTCATTTTAACTAATTATTGATATAGTTTCATTTCTAAATTCAAGTTTGAAGAGTCATTTTTCAGAGTTATTCTTCAAAGTTATTTCAATAGTATAAGTCTTAAGTCATTTTTCAGAGTTATTTCAATAGTACAAGTCTGAAGTCATTTTTCAGAGTTATTTCAAGTATGAAGACTCATTCTAAATTTACTTCTAAGTTAAATTTAATTCATTGATATAATTTCATTTCTAATATTATTATAGGATTAACTTCATTTTTACTAATTATTGATATAGTTTCATTTCCAAATTCAAGTCTGAAAAGTCATTTTTCAGAGTTATTATTCAGAGTTATACTTAAGGATTATTTCAAGAGTACATGTTTGAAGTAGCATCGTATATTCGATGATCATTTATATCTGTAAGATAAGTTCCTGATATAATTTAATTTTTTTAAATTACCTCTTGTAATACATGAGATCTAACCTAGTGTGTGTGTATATATATATATATATATATATTATTTTATAATTCTTCATTTACAATTTCAAATTAACTGTAACTTAGAGCATTAAACAATAATTTAAACATAATAATATGATAAGATAATTATACGTTTTATTTATTTTAAAGATAATTAAATAAGTATATTTGTTTATTTAAAATAAAACTTATTAAAATAAAATATAAGAAAATTAGAAAAAGTTTACAAGAAAAAAAATATGATTAATGATTTATATTGTTTACAGCTCCAACTTATACATACTTTAACAAATATGGTTTATAGATTTATTAAAATAAAATAAAATGATAAAAAAAACACACCCAGTTTTTATAAGAATGTGGTTAGACAAGAAACCATATCTCATACTCATAGTACCAAAATACCCATCAGTTAATATTTCCACTTCGTACTTGAACCAAATTTTATAGCAAATTACAAACATTACCCATGGAATGGAAGATAGATTTCTTTGAACTAAGGGGTCGTTTACTTAAATACTTACCCGGTAAACGCTTAACGGTAAATTTTAACTCTATCTCTTATTTATCGGGTAAGATTTTAGTCTACAAAAACGACATCGTATGTAACACTTTACCCGGTAAGCTCTAACTGTGGTAAAAGTCGTCGCCATCACTTACCGGGTAAGACTCTCAGTTCGTGTCTTCGCTCTTACATGGTAAGATTCTTCGTCCTTCCCATATTCATCCGGTAAGGGAATATGACTTGATAAGCGCTTACCTGAATAAGCATTTGGTAAATGACTCCTAAGTATTCCACCAAATTGGGTAAATTATTGTTCATTTCACCAACTTTGATACAAGATTCGCCATCCCTGTGGCAAATTTGGTATTTAACGTCTGAAACTGTTCAGAAAACTATCCAAATATCCGATCGGAGACAACAATCATCACAAATTCACAATCTTCCATCAAATCTCTCTCTCAAATCATAACTATATTCATCATCCTCGTATTCTCTACCTCCTTTTCGGCTTTTATGATATAATATATATATATATATATATATATATATATATATATAAGCCAATTCATCTTATATGGTATCATATATAAATATGATCTACTAGTCTAACCACTTGGATCAGCCTTCCTCCTCAAGTGCTCCTTGAAACCCATTATATCACCTTGCCATCGAGTCACGGCTTGATTCTCGCACACCCATATCTCGTGCGCAACCTGGTTTATGAGCCGGAAGTCGTGGCTAACCAGCACCATTCCGCCATCCCACTCATTCAGTGCATCAGCCAGCGAGTCGATTGTCTCGATATCCAAATGGTTAGTTGGCTCGTCCAAAAGCAGCATGTGTGGTTGCCTATACGCTAACCACGAAAATATCACACGGCTTCTTTGTCCGTCTGAAAGATTCTTCATTGGCATCACCTGTGCTTTCCCCGTCAGCCCAAACCTGCCGATGGCTGCCCTCATCTTCTCCTCTTCGTTTCCCGGGTACTCGCTCATCATATAAGCCAAAGCCGACATTTCCAGGTCAAGTTTTTCCGCTAAGTGCTGGTGGAATTGAGCGATCCTCAAGTGGTTGTGCCGCCTTACCATGCCGTCAAGCGGAACTAGTTCTCCGCTCATCAGCTTCAGCAGCGTGCTCTTCCCAGCTCCATTGGGTCCCACCAACGCTACCCGTGAGTCAAGGTCAACCCCAAAGTCAAGATTCTTGTAGATGAGGTTATCGGGTGTGTAACCAAAAGAAACTTCCACAAACTGTAGGACGGGTGGCGGGAGCTTGCCCACATCAGTAAATTGGAAGACCAGAACCTTGTCTCTCGTGACCACCTCTGTGAGCCCGCCACGCTCCATTTTGGCTAGGGTCTTCTCCTTGCTCTGAGCCTGGCGGGCGAGCTTAGCGGACCCATGGCCAAACCGAGCAATGTACTCTTTCATAGAAGCAATCTGGTCCTGCTCCCATTTATATTGTTTCATCTGGTTCTCTTCTAGTTCGGATCGGGTCTGAACATATTGGTCAAAATTACCAGTGTACATCTTCAATTTCTTATTTTGCATATGGATTATGTTGGTGCAGACGCCATTCAGAAAGTCTTGAGAGTGCGAGATCACAACAAGTATGCGTTCAAACTTCTTCAGGGTTTCCTCCAGCCACACACATGCTTCCAGATCTGCGTTGAATGGGAACATTAGCAGAGGCAGATCCAGAATTTTTTTCAAGCGGGGATACAAAATTAATTAGCATAATATAAAATAAACAACTAATTATAAAAAGCATTGTTTTATTAAAAATGACATATCAAGTGTTTTTTTGCAACACCCAAGTGTATTTTTCCTTTTTATTTCCCGGTGTTGTTACCAAAAAATTAAAAAAGGGCCAAAGAGATTCGAACTTGCAACATGTAATGCTACACGCACCGACACTACCAGCAGTCTAGCCACTTTTTGTTAACTTAGGAGAGAACAAATAAAATTAAGGTGAATGCAACTTTAAGACTCCTAAAAGGTTTCCACTACGTCGACATGATGGGGTGCGGTAGCACAGGCAACCCCTCCCTCCTTATATCCGGCCCGGAATATTAGACCTCTCCATAGTTCGAGAGCATCCTCATAGTGATCTCCGGCCACTGCCATGAATATAAACCAACCAAATGAGCCCAATAGACCCCCCACCCGGATGTGGCCATGTGGGTGTGGGAGTGGGATGTATGTAGGCCTGTCCTCTACCTTGAGAGTAAGCGGCTCATGTGGCCACCACCACAAATATAATGCAAATCAAAAGCAAAGTAGTCAATAAACTTGAAAACAGGGACAGGCCTCATGAAATGCACAAGAATTGGAAGAAAAAATTATGTTACAAAAGAAATAACGCACCAAGATGATTTGTGGGCTCATCAAGTAACAAGATGGTGGGGTTCATGAACAAAGCACGAGCCAATGCAATCCGCATTCTCCAACCACCAGAGAAGTCTCGGGTTTTCTTCTCTTGCATCTTCTTGTTAAAACCAAGACCATTCAGAATCTCAGCAGCACGCTTCTCAGCAGTGGATGCATCCATAGCATCCAAGCGTTCATAAACTCGTTCGAGAGCTTCTCCACCACCATCATCCTAAAACCACAAAAAGAAGTACAATCACAAGCCTTGAATCCCTAATAAACGGAACAGAAATTTGTTGTCTAACGTTTGGTGCGATATTTAGACCCAGACAAGACAGCATTTAGTGAGGCAAAAATGCATTTTTTTGTCCCATCAAAATAGGTGGAACAAAAATCAGGGAGATGATACAAGATTGGTAAATTACTAAACTACCCCGGTCAAATTCAAAGCCTAATATCATGCACAATTTTTTCACCCAACCTACCTCACTCTCACACGCCCAGTCATGTCCAGTCCTGCGTACCAAACACACCCTTGAAGACAAAAAAAAAAAGTTGAGGGTCAAATATGCACCTGACCAATTAAGCGTTCAGCCTCTTCCTCCAACTTCAGCCTCTCTTCATCACAATTCATCACAGCCTCAAGTGACGACATATCAGAAGCTTCGATCTCTCTGGTAAGATGGAATATATCCATGTGTTCTGGAATAGGAAGCTCTCGTTGTCCAATTGAAGTAAGAAGAGTAGATTTACCACACCCATTCAACCCAAGCAAACCATATCGCCTAAAAGGTCAAATACGATGGATGAATTACAGATAAATATACATATATTTGCCTCTACTCAATGTAACTGACACAAACCTTCCATAGTTGAGCTCCAGCTCTGAATCAACAATTAGATCGTGCCCATGAAAAGTAAGTGATAGAGACTCTATCTGCAATCACAATTAGAGGTCAGAATATATATGATGCCCAGAGAGCCAGCATGATAATCCAGAGTTGACACGATACTGTCAGAATTATATGAAAAATACACAACTTTTTTCTGGGCTATAACAAGGAACAGATCATTCATGAAATTACCTCTTATAATAACGTTGAATAGAATCAACACATTCAGATAAACGTTAATAAAACCAGGCAACATTGATGAAAGAACACCCTGATAATATGCCCATCTGACTAGGCAATTGTCTAGGTGCCACCACAGCCAGAACACTTTGATAGCACACCCATCTGACTAGGCATTTGTATAGGTGCCACCACGGCATCCAGCAAATGCTGTTCTTAACATAAAAAACAATCAAGGATCAACAAGAGAAAGAAATAAAATCTAAAATATGAACGTTGGTCTAAAATGAGATTTGGTTCATGAACTTCAAAATATCAACTATGAGCTTGTTAACTTGGTGATGTGCACGATATTTGCCTCCATGGCTGACTTTTGCTTTTTTTTTTGTCCAGCAAAAACCTTGACATGCTGAAATATAGGCCCATGTGGGTGACCTTTACCTTTGCTGGTCAAAATTGAACATATTAATAGTTTACCATTGATTAGTTGATGATGAATATTGCCGTTACATTACTATTTTTGTTTTTACGTACAATCTGCTAAACATTTTATGTTTATTTATAAATTTAAAGGTTAATACATGGATTTTTCCAATTGTATATAAAATATAAAAATAAAATTGTATGATATAATTACTTGCTTTCATCAAACTCCAACAATTCACCAACCTTTTGAATTACAAATTCATCAGCACTTCATCTTCTTCACTGACACCAACAGTTTCATGAAGAGTTCTTCTTCTTCACCAACATTCCACCATTGATGCCATTGATTAAGTCCAACTACAATCCTACGACAAATGAAGCCAAAACATTTTATATCCACGCTTATTCTGAACTGACTCTAAAAGCGAACTAAAATCTGAAAAAGTATTCCCATGTCCAACTCGAAGCAACCCCAAAAAAGATTATAACGCTTTCAAATAAAACCTAAATTAAACTCAAAATGGTTTATTTTTTACTCAAATCAAGCTCCAAAGTGGGTTCGATTGGGTCCAAGATTGAATCTAAACCAAAACTTGTGTGATTGTGTGAACCCAAAATCGATCTTCAACCCATTCTCGACAATGGAGGTGACAGTTAAGCTCCCAAGAAAATGAAGTTACCAAAAGAGCATTGGCCAACAGTACCTGGGTTACTGGTAGAACCCAGTCTCCCAGGAGGTAAAGGGTTCACACCAAAGATGAGAAGTGTGTTTGATTAGTTGTTGTATATAAATGTTATAATATACTTTAAAAAAGTAGGTTACAAATTCAGATTATAACATCATATAAAACTAATAAATACTCCCCTTCTTTCACATGCAAATTATAACATTTTGCTAAGTACAATATAGCTTAAGTGTTTGACTATTAGTCAAATGCCTCAAATACCGTTTTACGGTTACAAAAGAGAGTCGTGAAGATGCAATCGATATGAACATCTACACTTCCAGTCGAGTTTTGGAAGTTCCACAAATGGAAAAAAATGATGCAATTTTTTATTTGACATCTCAGAAAAAAAACATTACAATGATGTAGTTATAATGTGTATATGATATTTACTACATAAACTACATATATGTTTTACCATATCTATTTTTATAAGATAAGTAAATAATAAGCATCAAATTCGAAAGTCATACCTTTAGCATTGTAGTTGTACTCAACTAGAAATAACCTATGGTTACACATTTGCAGAAATTACTTCTACTCAATACAGGATTAAAATTAATTTGTTACAAAACAATATTTACAAAAAATGTACGGTGGTGAACTTGAAAAAATCATTAGGGTAAAATGGTCCATGTTAGATCTTTAGGTCAAAAAATTGAAGCCCCATAAGATACCATAAAAGTTTGCAAGCCCATAGTTGAGATTTTATAGTTCACGTGATTCATCAAATCCCTGTAAAAAACCAAGTTTATTGGACTATATAGCATCATTCCCCAATAAGAGAATATGAGAACTCCACAATATGATGGTAGCAGCTCAATTTTTGGACAACAAAACTTGAATCACAGCTAGGACAAAGCATTAAGGTCCACAAAAAGAATCAGATTATCACATCCAACCACTAAAAGAAGAAAGGGCTTCAATGAAAGCCTAACCAATACTCACTGCCTTTAGGCACAATGTTTTAAGAAAATGAGGTCAATGGCATAGCTCCAATAAAGCTCCATGATATTGCATATGAAGAAATGACACAGAAATACAAGAGATGTTTTCTAAGATTTCATGACCCCACAGTTCTACAAAAATTACAAGCAATTTCAGGTAGAAGTTAATTACAACATGCTAAAGCTAATAGTATAAGAAAGGAACTTGGAGAAGACTTGGAAAACAAGAACCGTGACGTGCAATTTTGTTCCCTTGCAAGTTGGGACTCAATTTAAGTTACTTGTTAGGCCTGAGACCTACAAAGCAATTGTAAATCAGCCTTGAACGTAGGCCCAAGAACCGATTGAAGAATCATGGAGTTTCCGGGGAGATTTTTGAGTACAAGTTGAGGTTCGGGCTCGAAGTTTCGGCAGTGAATTTAAGGTGAGAAATTCAACCTTAAACCTTAAAAATGTATAGTACAAAACTTGTTGTGTGCTGTTTCTAAATTAATTGCTTGAGTCAATTGTGGCTCAAAGCCACTAGAAGTTCCAACGATGCTAAAAGTTTAAAATTGATTATTTTAAACCTTGTTTAAGAAAATTAATTTCTGATTTGGTCCATGATAATCTCTAAAGATCATAATTCTACAAATATTTTTACATGCTTTTTTAATTTGAAATACTAAAACTTGTTTCTCTCTAGCGGCATAGTTCTATCGACATAACTTGGGAAGATGGATTAATTTATAAAATATGCATTACTTTCGGCAATAAGTTAAAAGTGTATCAAACATTGATAAGAGACAAAATAGTATAAGCTTACACCACAGAATAATGAACTCATTGTAAGAAACAAGTTACAGTAATATGTAAAACCTAATGAATGCAATTTTTCTTTCTTTTTAAGAAGTGACGGATGCAAATATCTATTTCATTTGTTCCATAGCATTCTTGTACAGGTTTCTGTATCCATTGATGCACATTTATTCGAATTTATGGGTACTTGTGTTAATTGTGTAGTGTTCGATTCGAACTCTTTGCATTTATTAGATATCGGATTTCATTTCCCATTCATCATTGTATCACATGTTTGATTACCCACTAAATTTCATATCCGTATTGTCTAAATCGAAATTCAATTTGATTTGATTGTCTTTGACACATTCCCTACGCGTGATCACATCACATGTGTTGCGGGACACACCTCCCTATGAAACTAATCATTTGTTTGATTTCGATATTCTTTGATATATCCTGGTCATATTTGAGACTTTGTAGTGTTGCATGTGTTGACACATTGATTCTGGGTATGTCAAGCTATTAACCACCTATGTGGTACCATAGGAATGTCCTTTGGCACTGATTCTGGGTACGTCAAGCTATTAACCACCTATGTGGTACCATAG
>NC_037537.1:12220791-12231191 GCF_001531365.2 Cynara cardunculus var. scolymus | reverse complement strand
GGTAAATAAGTGGAGGGTAGTTTGGTATTTTCTGAATAGAATAATAGAGACAATTCCTTTATATTGGGAAGTTTGTTAGTGGAGTTGACATTCTGTTTTGTGAGATCGAAAAAGGGCGCAAGCTCTTTGGGAGAGAACCGGCCTCTCGAAAGCCGTGTAATCCATTGTAATTCCATTTCTTTTACTCAATTCAATAAGAAAGCTACCGACTACAATCAATTTGCATCAAATTGGTATCAGAGCGAATTCGATCCAGCTATGGGAATGAGAAGTGCGACAGCCAGAATAGATGATTTGGAAAGTTGTGTTGGATCGATTGAGAAGAATCAACAGCTAATGGAGAAGAATTTAGAGAAGATTTTTCAGCAATTGGAGAAATTAAGCAACGAAGTATCAGCTAGGGTGATTACGTCAGGATATCGGACGGTGAGGATGGGGAAGAAACGGCGAAATCGAAGAGGAAGAACGAGGAGAGGCAAGGATCGAGTCGACTATTTGCCGTGAAAGGTCGAAAGCTGGAAATTCCTTCTTTCGACGGAACCGATCCTGATGGATGGATTCTTTGTGAGGAACGCTATTTTTATCTTAATCGATTGACGCAGCAGAAAAAAATGACGTATCCTTTATAGCGTTTGAAGGTACTGCTTTAAAATGGTTTCAGTGGGAGAATCGTCGACATCCGATTTCACGATGGGAGGCTTTGCGTCAACTGATTCTTCTTCAATTCAGATCGGCAGCAACTGGAACCTTATGCGAACAATTTTTGGTTGTCAAACAAGAAGGTACAGTCGATGAATTTAGGATGAAGTTTGTGGAATTGGCGGCACCATTAGAAGGAATTACGGAAGAAGTATTCATGAGTCAATTCATCAACGATTTGAAGAATTCGATCAAAGCCGAGGTTCGACTTCTCAATCCAGTAACACTTGAGGAAGCGATGGAGATGGCTATGAAAGTTGAAGCTACACTGTGATCGATAAGGAAAGGACATTCTCAGTGCCAAAAAAATCATTTCCGACATTCTCGAGTAACAAGATTGTTACCGGTGGGGCTGAATCAGTAAACAGTTCTAGTTCGATGAACAATTCGATAAACAACTCGAGATCGGAGTATAGAAGACTGTCGGATCAGGAGGTTCAACAGAAACGAGCTTTGGGCCTTTGTTATCGTTGTGATGAGAAGTATTCTCTAGGCCATAAGTGTACAAAAAAGAGTTGAATGTTTTGTTAGTACAAGAGGAGGAAATGATGGATTCCGGTAGCGAAGTAGAGGACGGTAAAGTGCTAAATACAGCTGACGTGATTGAGGTGAGCAAAGAAGTATTAGTTCATCTTAATTCGGTAGTAGGCCTAACGAATCCGAAAACTATGAAAATGGAAGGACGCATAGAAGGTCAAAAAGTGGTAATCCTCATCGATAGTGGAGCAACTCACAATTTCATTTCCAAAGATATAGTAGATAAGTTGAATCTGAAGATTGACAAAACGAAGAAGTATTTTATAACGATGGGAATGGGGAACAAAGTGAAGAGTAACGGGATTTGTAAGCATGTTGTGTTGAATGTGCAAAGTTTGGAGGTGGTAGAAGACTTTTTGCCCATACAATTGGGAAACAGTGATGTGATCTTGGGGATTCAATGGCTGGAAACTTTAAGAGCAACGTACACTAATTGGAAACAGCAAGTTATGAAGTTCACAATCGGAGGTAAATCGGTGGCGCTGAAAGGTGGTCCCGCTCTAGGGAAATCGTTAATTTCATTAAAAGCAATGGGGGAAATTGATCCAACAAGAACAAGCTGTTCTGGTGGAGTTGGGAGCCTATTCAGCGATGAATGATGAAGTGCAGGAAGTAGGGCCGAGGGTACCATCTGTTCTCGAAGAGTTTGAGCAAGTATTCAATATGCCAAAAGGGTTACCACCGAGGAGAGGTAAGGAACATGGAATTGTGTTGAAGGAGGGAACAGATGCAGTCAACGTGAGACCTTATCGTTACCCACACTACCAGAAAGATGAGATAGAAAAGTTGGTGAATGAAATGTTGGAAGCGGAGGTGATTCAGACGAGCAACGGTCCTTTTTCAAGTCTCGTCCTGTTAGTCAAGAAAAAAGATGGTAGTTCGAGGTTTTGCATCGACTATAGGGATCTCAATAAGGCTACGGTGGTAGATAAATTTCCGATACCGGTGATCGATGAGCTGCTAGATGAATTATACGGTGCTAAAGTGTTCTCCAAACTCGACGTGAAATCGGGGTATCACCAGATTCGTATGAAGGATGAAGACATTCAAAAGACAACTTTTAGAACACATCAAGGCCATCATTACGAGTTTAAGGTAATGCCTTTCGGTCTTGTAAATGCGCCTTCCACTTTTCAAGGATTGATGAACGAGGTTTTTAAAAATTGTTTAAGAAAGTTCGTGCTAGTGTTTTTTTACAATATATTGGTGTATAGTCGATCGGAGGAAGAACACATTGACCATTTGAGATTAGTGTTCCAATTGTTATCTTAAAACAAATTATATGCCAATAAAAATTAGTGTGAATTTAGTCAAGAAAGACTGGGTTACTTGGGTCATATGATCTCAAGTAAAGAAGTAGAGGTAGATGATTCTAAAATCAAAACGATTTTAGAGTGGAAGGTACCTCGAAACGTGACGGAATTGAGAGGTTTTTTGGAGCTATCGGGATACTATCGAAAATTTGTGAAGGGATATGGAGTTATAGCTAGTCCCCTCACGGATTTACTTAAAAAAACCAATTTGGTTGGACTGAGGAAGCACAAGAGGCTTTTGACAAATTGAAGAAAATCTTGTCTTCACCACTGGTATTGAAACTGCCTGATTTTTCAGCCGAGTTTGTGGTCGAGACGGATGCTTCCGGGACAAAGTTGGGGGCTGTTTTGATGCAGAATGAACAGCCCGTGGCTTATTACAGTCAAGTTCTGGGCACAAGAGCAAGGCAAAAGTCGATTTATGAGAAAGAATTGATGGCCATAGTGTTGGTTGTGAAGAAGTGGAGACCCTATCTGCTTGGAAGGCATTTCACGGTTCGCAGAGATCAACAGAGTCTCCGATATTTGTTAGAGCAACGAGTGGTGGAACCAGAATATCATAATTGGATGAGTAAACTAATGGGGTATAATTTTTCGATCATTTACAAGCAAGGGAGTGCTAATAAAGCTGCTGATGCACTCTCTCGTAAGCATGAAGAGGTAGAGTTACCTAATTTGAGTGTACCAACATGGAGACAGTGGGAAAGTTTGAAAGAAGAGCTGGAAACGGATGATTTTTTGGTCAAAATAAAAGAAGTGTTGAAAGATGTTAGCCGACATAAAGGTTTCGAAGTAAGACAAGAATTGTTATTCTTTAATGGTAGATTAGTGGTGCCCAGAAAGTCGATGATCATTCCAAAGTTGTTTGAAGAATTCCATGTGTCACCGCTCGGGGGACATAACGGTGAAGAAAGAACGTACCAACGGATGGCAGCTGAGTTATTCTGGATTGGTATGAAAAAGGACGTACTTAATATGGTTAAAGAATGCAAAACATGCCAGAGGAACAAAGTCTTAAGTGGTTCATCGGCGGGGTTACTACAGCCGTTGACTCTTCCAGATACGGTTTGGAGTGATATTTCGATGGACTTCATTGAGGGACTACCAATTTCGGGTGGTTTGAATTCTATTTTGGTGGTGGTAGACAGATTCAACAAATACGCTCATTTCGTGGGTCTAAAGCATCCATTTACGGCTCAATCGGTAGCAGAGGTATTTTCTAAGTAGATGATCCGATTGCATTGGGTACCCAATTCAATCGTTTCTGACCGTGACAAAGTATTCCAGAGTAACTTCTGGAAAGAACTGTTCAAATTGCAAAGGACGACTCTGAAATTCAGTTCGGCTTATCACCCACAAACGGATGGCCAAACCAAAGTGGTGAACAGAGGGCTGGAACAATATTTGAGGTGCTGGATTTCGGATAGACCCCGCCAATGGAGCAAATGGTTATCATGGGCAGAACTGTCATACAACACGGCGTATCATACAGCTCTTAAATGTTCTCCGTTCAAGGTGTTGTATGGACGGGATCCTCCTCCTTTATTACGTTATAAAGATGCTTCAACTGTGGTACAAACGGTGGACATGGAATTGATGAGTCGAGATGAGATTTGGGATGAGGTACGAATGCATCTTTTGAAGGCGCAGTGTAGAATGAAACAAGAAGCTGATTTGAAAAGAACCGAGGTAGATTTTGTTGTTAATGATTTGGTATTTTTGAAGCTTAGACAGTATCGACAAAAATCCCTTGTGAATGGGAATAGTCCAAAGTTGATGGCAAGATTTTATGGTCCTTACAAAGTCTTGGAGAAGATTGAAAAAGTCGCTTATTGTTTAGAGTTACCGGAGGGAGTAAAGATACACTTTGTCTTCCATGTATCGCAACTTAGAAAAGCTGTTGGGAATTGTTTGGTTACGAAGAACATACCAACTCAAGTATTTGCTGATATGGTGTTACAAGTAGAGCCGGAAGCCTTGTTGGATGTTAGACGGGTGGAAACAAATGATGCAAGAAGTTTGGAGGTGTTAGTCAAGTGGAAAGGGCTGTCCGATTTCGAGTCGACTTAGGAGAATCTGGAAGCTTTGGCTCAACAGTTTCCTAATAATCACCTTGAGGACAAGGTGAAAGCTTTGGGGGGAGGTATTGATAAGCCTACTGTTCGCTTTACATATAAAAGATCTAAGTAGTTTAGTGGTAAATAAGTGGAGGGTAGTTTGGTATTTTCTGAATAGAATAATAGAGACAATTCCTTTATATTGGGAAGTTTGTTAGTGGAGTTGACATTCTGATTTGTGAGATTGAAAAAGGGCGCAAGTTCTCTGGGAGAGAACCGGCCTCTCGAAAGCCGTGTAATCAATTGTAATTCCATTTCTTTTACTAAACTCAATAAGAAAGCTACCGACTACAATCAATTTGCATCAAAGTTCTTTTATCATATTATTTTCCTTTGCGTGTTGAGCATTTGTCTCTCGTGTTTTCTTTTTCATGACAGGTAACTAGGGGGTTTCAGTCTTGGAAGCAAAGCGAAAGAGAGTATGTCAAGCAGACGATTCAAATAATATTTGTTAGGATTATTTCAGGAAGAAGCGTTTAGTTTTTTTCCTTTCACGTTCGTAAATTAGTAACTACCAAAAATATCTGAATATTGTAATGGCATGTCATTCATTTCATTAGAGACTTCAAATCTTTGGGGCTTATTTTCTGGTCTACTTATGATTTCCGAGTAACCTCCCATTTCTATTTAGAAAGTGAGTGTTAGGTTAATCAACAGAGATGATATTTAATGTCATTCAAGTTCAATGCATGCTACAATTAAAATCTATTATCTTTCTAAGGAATAAAGCAAGATGAACATAAAAGATTATACAATGTTGATCGAGATACTAGGTGGCTAGGAGGTCATTAGGCATTTGGCAAACAAAACATTAGATAAGCACAACTACCAATTACAAATTAACATCATGTCATGTTATTTTGTCATCAAATTAGGTATCTCTTCAGTCTAGATTTCCCATTCATAAAAGCAAGAGTAGCAGCCAACAGGAAACACCATCATTGAGGTATTCTACTCACAGAAATTTGAACACATGAAACGTCCACCTTCTAATCAGGCTTATATGAAATTCTAATAGTAAAACCTTCCATAGACAACAGGCAGACTTCTCATTCCAACGTTTATACCTACTACCCCTCTAAGGCTCTGAACATATATGGCAGGGTGAAATGAACTAACTTGATTCCCATTTGCAAAAAAAATAATCACACTACATAGATTAGAAGTGGCTATGGGCTATGATACAAGGGCATCGGAATGAATCATACGCCTATAATCAACTAGAGTGGATATTTTCTAGAAACCACCTACAACCAAAGCAACACTAAACACTATTTGTTGAATTTCTCCAACCAATTTTTCAGTAAACCATGAGATACTAGAGTGGTCTAATTCACCCAATACTCAAACACATGACTGAATATGCAGCTTCTAAGTGATAGCCATGACAAATTAATTGAGCTAGAAAATATATCTATTCACATAGATGTGAAAGAGGTTTTTCCCTGTCAGCTGATTTCAAAAGCCCAAGTATTATACTTTATCAACAGAAAAAAAAAAGTCTATCTTCCATTTGGACAAATTTAATCAATCGGATGCATCAGTTTTTTGATGAAAAAATCAAGAATTTTCACTGTCAAAATAAGGATCCAATTTGGAGTATCATACTTACCCGAATATCCCGAGATAAAGGATGAGAACAAAGAACGCCAGTACATGTCCGATCAGAGATCACAAGAGACCCCATCCCATTCGCCAAGTTATCGGAACTCGAACTCCCTTTCACCTTACCAATTTCCGCCGCCTTCTTCGACGCGGCAACAGCAGCGGCCTTGCCTCCTCTCTTAGCGGCAGCTGCGGCCTTCTTCTGAGCCGCCTTCTTCTTGCTTGCATCAGAAACCATCTGAATCACACCAAAAGCACAAAATAAAAATCAAACACAAACCCTATAAAAGATTATTTGATTTCAGATGATACCTTGTGATCGGAGAAACGGAAGATCCAGATAATTCCGTGAAATATATTAGGTAGAATTCGATCGGCAAATAGAATCGTAGAACTGAGAAATTTGAGGGTTTGGGGAAGTATTGATGTTGATATATTGACAGGGGTATGCGGGCAAGAGGGGTACCACGTGGCGTGTTACCGTTACGTATCCGAACTGGTTTTCTGAGTCCCCCCCTCTCTCGTGGCTTGCCGCCTTTTTATTTAGAACCTTTTCAAGTAAATTACAGATTTAGTCCATGGGTTTACATAAAAATTATAGATTGAGTCCCTCGATTTCTTTTTCTATGGATTCGGTATCTACGGTTTCATTATCATTACAGATTGGGTCCCTAATTTAATCAACTATCGTTAAAGTCAATCCGTTAAACCATGGGTGTTTTAAACTTTTTAGCCATTAAATAGAAAATACCTAGTTAATCTACGCCACATGCTATAACCCACCCCATTCCTCTCCTTTCCCTTATACGATCAGACCCATGCGCATCCTTTGTTGCCCAACACACACAACTACATAATCATACACGTTGAAGAAACACGAACCCATAGTCATAACCACCACCAACTATGCTCAAGTCCTAGATTGATGGAAATATGAAACGCATAACATAGTTCCATCGGAGATGAGAATGAAACTACGAAATATATAATATCACATCCATTGTCAACGAGCCAGACCCACCAATAATCCCAATTTCAAAGCTTACTACAAACTCTAATCACCAAAACTCAACGCAAAATCCAAACCTAATCACTAAAACAAAAACCAGAAACGAACAAACAATAAAAGATGATTTGATTCAAATGCTCCATGTACAAATGAAAAATAGTGGAGATGGTTTAAGAATTTGGGTTTATGGAGTTTAGCTCCAGGGAAGGCCAAAAATCGACAAGGGAGATGTAGATTGTCGAAGAAATGGGTTGAGGAATCATCAACATATGAAATTGGGTTTGTGTTAGCGAAGGGATGGTCAGTAGGATAGTGGGGTGTTATTTATTAACTATATGTAATTATTAAAAAAGAGAAATTGAAATAAAAATGCAAATAACCAAAATACCTTTAAATTAGCATAATTCTTTTAACAAAGTTAGTACTAGGAATTCAATCCGGAACAATAATGAAACCACATGTAATCAATCTATAAAAACAAATGTAAGGGACTCGATTCGTATTTTTCATATAATTATGGGGACCATATCTATAATTTGCTTGTCTTTTCTATTTAGGCTCTCCTAAATAAATATAAGACTTTTGACTTATCCAAAATCACATTGTCCATTCTTAAAATAAAATGATTGCCCAAAAAGAGCTCTATGGTTTACGTTTTATAACAACATTGGTATATCACTCTACTACAATAAAATTGGGTTTATAGGACATTCTCAATTTTTAAGCTTTTTAATAGACCTTTTTATAAGACTTAGTTTATAGTATAAAAAAAGCGTTCTATCTAAAGGCGTTTTAATAAGTTTATATGACGTTTTCTGACGTCGTAATAAGTTTTTAGGACATTTTTAATATAAAACATCATATTAGCAATTTTATAAGACACTATTTGAAAAATTGTCCTATAAAAACAAATATCCTATAAAAATTGAGTTTATAGGACACTTTCTTAAAAGTGTCGTATAAAGTTGCTAATGCAACACTTTGTACTAAAAATATCCTAAAAAACTTGTTAAGACACGCAAAAGCGTCATATAAACTTATTACAACAACAAAACACTTTATATTTTGTTCCTATAAATTAAGTTTTATAAAATAGTCTATTAGGATGCTTAGAGATTGGAGGTGTTCTATAAACCCAATTTTATTGTAGTGTTCTAACTCAATTAGAAAAGATAGAGTTAGAGACAAGGATCTAAAGCATTTATAAAATGTAAATCACATGGTCCTTTTAAGCAACTGTTTCATTTTTAATTGGTAAACCATATGTCGCAAATGAGTAATTTACCAAAAATATAACTAGATGTGTACCAATGTTAGTGGTATTTTATAATTGAGAATAAAGTTTTAATATAAATTTATATTTAAAAAAATATAATTTTTTGTTTAAATAAATTGTAAATTACATATGGTTGTTGAACATGTCTTTCGAATTTGAATACCCGTTAAAAACCCAAAAAAAATAATAATAATAATATTAGTGTCAAATTAAAAATTAGAAAACTCTTGTTTTTTTTTTCTTGCATTATTTGTTGATTTAAGATTTTATTATATTTTAGATTAAATATAAAGATGTAGTTTGTTATATTTTTGACCGGACTATCTATACTATATTATAAAGCATTTGACAAAAAACACTTAAAAACCATTTATTATGTATGAAGTACTGTTTATTGATGCATGTTACTTAAAATTCAAGATTACAAGTAAATTGTGCGTAAATACTACTTATTAAAACTCTATGTTTGAATTCGTGTAATTAACTTCAGATAAACGTAATCAAATACAAGATAAACATCTAATTTTAAATATAAAAAATCTAATATTATAATTAGGATAATCATTGAGTTCTAACAAAATACCTAATTATTATATTTTTAAAAGTTATATTATTAAACCAAAAATAAATTATTTTATTATTAAACCTAAATTAAATTATAATAATTTTTTTTAATTAAAGAAATTACATAAAAAAAAATGAAAACTTTTAAATAGTTGATTTGATATTAACATTGATATTTTTTTTCAAATTTATATTTTAGTCCAAAATAAAATCATTATTGCTTTCTTAAAAACACATAAAATCGTATTATAACATCAACAAAGACAGAGAATAAAGTAGAACATTAAAATCGAGATGTATCTTGCTGTATTGCGTGAGTACCCTTCTAGTATTATAGAATATTTGACAAAAAACTCTTAAAAACCATTTTTATGCATAAAATACTGTTTATTGATCCACATTACTTAAAGTTCAATATTACAAGTAGATTATGCGTAAGTACAACTAATTAAAGCTCTATGTTTGAATTCATGTAACTAAATGCATATAAACATAAAGAAATACAGGATTAACAACTCATTTTAAATATAAAAAATCTAAAATAATTAGGATAACCAATGATTCTAACAGAATACTTAATTATTAGCTTTATAAAAAATTATATTATTAAACAAAAAACAAATTACTTTGTTATGAAACTTAAATTAAATTATGATAAAAATTTGAACTAAAGAAATTACACAAAAATGATAATTTTTAAATAGTTAATTTGATATTAATATCGATATATATTTTTCAAATTTTATGATATCCTCAAATTTATATTTTTGGTTAAAAATACAAGCATTATCGCTTTCTCAAACCCATTTAAAATCGTATTATAACATCGATAAAGACAATAAAACAACACATTAAAATCGAGATGTATCTCACTGTATTCACTGCAAAACAAATGACTTTTACCCAAAAAAAATTATGTCGGTGATTACTGACGAATCACCCAGAGAATACAAATGATTTGGTAGAATCCAATATTTTTTTAGAAAATACCAATGGATCATCCAGAGAATCCTTGGTAATCTATCACTGATTTGAATTACCCACAAACTCTTATAATGGTTTTGTGACGAAGCACCCTTTAATTACAGATTTTTATCACAGGTAAAAATTTGTAGGAAAAAGTCTTTCATATATTAAAGATTGCACAAGTTCCATTCTAGTTTTTAATAACAGTAATAATAGAGAATTCTATTAAGTTCAATTATTCTCATATGTTTAAAATTATTTATCACTTACTTATTATAAAGTTTAAAAAGTATACTTACATAATAATTAGTTAT
>NC_037537.1:12211803-12220661 GCF_001531365.2 Cynara cardunculus var. scolymus | reverse complement strand
AATATAGAAAGTATATTATGAATATTTATTTTATTTTTTATTCTTTAATAAAAAGTTAAATGAAATTTACCTTTTTGAAATCCACAGAAAAATTTATTGTGACTTATCAAATTCAAATATAACTTCTTCAAATTAAGATTATAAAAATACCTATTATTCAACATTTAAGTTCAACGCATATAAGTTGATCACTTTGAAGTGTTAATATTAGATCTTTGATCCAGAGATGTGCGGATCTGAAATACGGCTTAGATGATGCACAAAGATTTGAGAGAGTCTTTGATAATCACGTAGAGATGCGGATTCTGCATGTTTTTAGCTAATGTTCAGATATTAGTCGAGTTTATGCTACAAAGAGATTTGAGTATAAATCTTCAGGCTAGTGGAACCATATATCTTTTTATCTATTAGCTAATTCGGCAAGTTTAAGATTCATAAAACTGGACGCTTTGTGGGCACTCTGTGGGCACAGTATATAAGAATTCACTTTCGAGAGATCGGAGTTCTTATAGAAGTCCCATGAGTTCTTGACCAAATTGTTTCTACAATTTTATGAAGGGAAGCTTACACCCAGACCCATCTTTTAATATTAAAGGTTCATTTCGTATTTTAAAGTTTTGCACAATCAAAACTCAACTATTTTCTCAAAACTGAAACATGTTCAAGAAGTTCATGAAACTCTTTGATTCTCAGTAAGTCCAGTCCTTGTGGAAACGATCATGGTACTATACCACTCTATTACTTGAAGCGATCATAGTGTCGGCGTGCACTTGCACCACCACTTTGGGGACTTTGTGCCCACTGTGTGCATACTTACGATTCCGCCACACCAAATACATAAGTATTTATCTCATAAAAAGAGACATAAAGAGAGGTAAATATGGTGTTTTCACTACCAAAAAAATAACAATTAGAGAGATGGATAACCTAATGATAACTCTCAATTTTGAGAGTTATTTCTTGTTCAATACTTCTATTTTATGTCATTTTTATATACCTAATTTATTTCTATCTCATTCTTTTTGTCTAAAATGTTTTTAAGAGGTGATGAAAACCAAGAATCTATATATATATTAAAGAAGAAATCACATGCAATGATGTGGCCTCTTCTCAAAACAAGAAAATGATTTATCTTTTTTCTCTTTTTCTCAAGTTTCTCCTACTTTAATATTTGTTTTTTATGTTTCATGTTCACATTTAAGATTCTTTAATTAGGTTGTTTCAACTTATTCATGTTCCCTCTAATAAGTACTCTTTTAACTCTCATTATTTCTCTCTATTCGGTTATAATTTTTCATCTTCTCTTCATGGTATACCTCTATAATAATCTCTCAATTCTTCATCTCTATTCATATATAATTTTGTGGTACATCTCTATGATAACCTCTCTATTAATCTCTCAATTCTTCCTCTCTATTCATGTATAATTTTGTGGTACACCTTTATGATAATCTTTCTATTAATCTTTCACTTCTTCCTCTCTATTCAGTTATAAATTTGTGGATGCGATTTGCATTTTTGTTGATTTGAGGTGTTATTCAATAAGACAAATCATAGTATGAGTTTTTGCTTATGTAAGTATAATATTTCTTTTTTTTTTTAGTCGAAGATATTCACATTAAAGTTGGAATTATGTAGGCATATGAAGTTTTTGTGTATGGATACAGTGTGAATCCTTGAAGAAATAGTGTAACATTAGATAGAAAAAAAACCTCTCAATTCTTCCTCTCTATTCAGTTTTCGAGGTGATTTGCACTTTTGTTTATTTGAGACGTCATTCAATAAAAGAAATATGATATGAGTTTTTGTTAATGTAAGTATATATTTTCGTCTTTTAATTGGAGATATTCACACTAAAATTGGATCAGAGACATTCACATTAAAGTTGGAATTATGTAGGCATATGGAGTTTTTGTATGTGTGGATAAAGTGACATATGAATCCTTGAAGAAATAGTGTAACATTGTTTAAGAAGAAAAAAACTCTCAATTCTTCCTCTCTATTCAGTTTTTGAGGTGATTTGCACTTTTGTTTATTTGAGACGTCATTCAATAAGAGAAATATGATATGAGTTTTTGTTAATGTAAGTATAGTATTTTCGTCTTTTAATTGAAGATATTCATAATGAAATTGAAATTATTCAAACATATGAATCTCTCAATTCTTTCTCTCTATTCAGTTATAATTTTGTGGGGATGATTTGCATTTTTGTTGATTTGAGGTGTCATTCAATAAGAATAATCACAGTATGAGTTTTTGCTTATGTAAGTATAGTATTTCGTCTTTTAGTCGGAGAATTCACACTAAAATTGGAATTATATAGGCATATGATTTTTTTTGTGTGGATAAAGTGACATGAATCTTTGATGAAATAAGGTAACATTATTTAGCATAATAATCTCTTTTAATCTCTCAATTCTTCTTCTTTATTCAGTTTTTGTGGATGTGTTTTTTTTTTTTTGTTGATTTGAGGCGTCATTCATGAAAACAAATATGATATGAATTTTTGTTTTTGTTGATATTGATCGGTCTATTGTGATTTTTTTTCCTTTTTTAGCACTGAGCTTGGAAATTATTTTCTAATATTTTTTATTCTTAAAGAATAAACCAAACATAATGAGGTGTTATCCTCTAAACATTAGAAACCCATTTTTTTCTTTGATTTTTGATTTTTTAAAATATTTGATATATGTAAAAGACTTTTCCATCCCTATATTTAAAATATGAAATTCAATATAAACATATCTTTTATTTTACATAATGGTATTAAAACCTCTATTTTTAGGATTTTTTTTTATAAAAAAAAAACTATGAACTGTCTAAAACAAATCTAAAAAGCTTGAACAAGTCAAATGAAAAAATAACAAATCAATCAGACTCTTACATATCTAGAATGGTCATAATACTAGCTATTATTTTCATTTTATGCAATCACATGTAGGAAAAAAGTGGTTTCAATGAGGTTCTTGACCAATGTTGCAAATGAGTATATCATGAACTAATATAAGCAATTGCAAAAATATTCAACAATTATATCAATGTAAATAACAACACAATTATTGCTTGGTGAATATAAATATTTTATGAGAATATATGTAGAAGATAAATTGATATGCATTATGGTAAAATAATTCTCTTAATACACCTCATTATTGTAATAAATATGTTCACTTTTTTTTTATGATTTTGAACCAATCACAAAGTTTGATAATAAAAGTTGATATATAAAACTTAATAATTTTATCTCTCTCTCTCTCTCTCTCTCTCTCTCTCTCTATATATATATATATATATATAATATTAAAAGAACAATCAATAATGATAAGTTAGATTCATATATCAAAGATAATATTGATTCTTATTAGTTTAATATATAAATGTGATCATCGACTCATTTAGCTAATTTCAATAAATTTTTAAAAAATTTATCGTCATCGCGCAAAGCGCGATGACAAACACTAGTTTAATTGTGTTCTAAAACCTATCACTGTTGGACTGTGGCCACAATATCATCACTGTGGGCAAAATTTCGGGCAAATTTGGATAAGTATTGAAGATTTGAATAAGATTTCATGAAGGCAATTATGGTTGCATAATGAAGAAAGGTAAACTTCCATAAGAATAGAAACGAAAAGGCTTTATTGTCCAAAAGATATTGTGAAGTTTCTTTCTAATAGATAAAAGGATGATCATTTCTCCTTTTCTCCCTCTTGTAAAGAAGCAATGAAGAAACATTCATCCATCCTATACTCACTCCAGACCTCAAATCTATCTATATATATATATATATATATATATATATATTAAAGAAGAAATCATTATGTATGATGTAACATCTTCTAAAAGCTATGAGCTTATTTATCTTTTTTTATTTTTTTATTTTTTAAGATACTAATTAAGTTAAAGAATATTATGCCCCTACAAACAAATTGTATGTTTTATAATAAATGAGATCATTTGGTAATTTTGTATCGAACTAAGTTTAACCTTCTAAATTATTCACTTCTTGATAAGCATTCAACTTAAAAATTTAACCTCCTAGACTATTCAACTTCTTGATAGACATTCCTTTTATTCTTTATTGCAATTGATTTACCTTCTTCAACTTTTTATCTCTTTATTTCTCGATCTCTTCCTCATGATTTAGTTAAAACCATTCTCACAGGAACTCAAGTTCAACCAGGATTACTTCATAGCGGAAGCTTATTATGATGAAATTTTGATGAGAATAGTAATTTAATATCTTTATGCCATTTTCTCTCAGTTGTTTTAATTTTGATCTCTCTATGTTTTTATTTCTCAATCTCTTCATATCCATTTAGCTTTGACATTCAAGAAACAATTGATTATGTTTTTAAAAACATTTGCACGCACTCAAGTTCAACCGAGACTACGTACTTCATTGCGGAAGATTAGTACGGTGAAATTTTGCAGAGAATGGTAATTTTATATCTTCATGCCCTTTTCTCTCGGTTGTTATAATTTTGGTTCCTATATCTGTTCCTACACACGAATACAAACAGTTTGATTAAATGTCCGAGTGCTTTTTTGGTTTGAACTCACATCAACAACATTCCCTATCCTAAAGAAGATAAAGATCGAAAAATTCCTCCTTTATGAACTTTGATAAATTATAAATTTAAGTTTTTTCTTATGGTAAATCATGAACTAAATTTGTTTCCATTTATGAACTTTGAAAAAAAAAATCTTATAGACTTTATGTTTTCAGTTCCATCATGAATTGAGATTTTTTTATTTTTTATCAATGTTGAGTTGGATGTTCTTTGTTTGTTTATCATGACTATTAACTGAAAATTTTGCATATTGAAGCTTTGTTGTTCGGAGTAATTACGACAATTGGTGATATAGTGCCTCAAAAAGCCTCTCTAACATCAAGAAATTGCAAATATGTTGACTTTTTTCCTCAAGTGATATATTCCGATTGTTTTCCATGTTAAGATTTAACTGAATCTTTGCAGAAAGGTTCTTACAATCCCAATAAAACTTGATATGTTATCTTTGTTGTTAAGTTTATATAGTTGTCCTTTGACATATGTTTTGGTGCTTCAAACCCATTTTTCTTTTTTCTTCTTTGTCCTCTATTTAGCCTCATTTTGTTTACTTTCCCATTAATATCTTTATATTATTGAATTTTCGTATTCCATTATTTATTTTATTACAATTAATGTAAATTAACATTTTATTTTATTTTATATTATTAACCATTCATTTTTCCTTTCTTTATGGAAGTTAATTATTCATTTCCCCTTATTTAAGCATAAATGATTTTTTATTGGCTATGTTAATGGTTTTTTTAACCTTTTCGTGATACAACAACCTACTTATCAATCTCTCCTTCTAATACATTTTCTCTCACTATATTTGCCTTGCTGAAAGATCAATCTTTGTTATTGTGTTTACTCTATTGTTTTTTTGTTATTTTTTTTTTGTAGTAAGTAGCACAAACAAAAACAAGTTATCTAAAGATTGCTAAATATGTCAATGAACATCAAAGCTTTATCATCAAGACACATATATTATTATTACACGTAAGTCTAACTACTAGAAAATAGTGTATTAACGATGGTTATTAGCGATGGAAAAAAACCATCGCAAATCAGCGATGAATAGGCCAAAACCCAGTTTCCTCGCAGATCCCTTGCTGATCAGCGACAAATTAGCGAAGGAACAACTTTTTGGCTCATCCCTCACTAACCATCACTCCTTCAATTTCAATGTATTCTTGATTTATCTACTTTTTAATTTCTTAATTTATTATTACCTTAATTATCGTTTCAACATTTATATTTTCAAGAGCGTAACACACAACACTAAAAGAATATTTGAGTATTGTTTAGTTTGATATTACATTGTTACTCACAAAGGGACAATACATCTTCATTTTTATGTTCGCTTCTTGATTTGGTATATACTAATATATGTTTTTAGTGTTTCTTTCGAAAAAACAAAGTTTTACGAGAATGTAAATTCGGTAATATTTTCGAAGTTTGTTTTCTTGATCTTCTATGATTTTGAAACATGTTCAAAACTATATCTGATCTATAGGGGACAAAGATGTTTCTTAAATTCGGCAAACTTTTATGGGGTTTAGTTTTTTTTTTTTGACGAATATGGATGCCCACTGTTTAGGAATGGGGATGTAAAGATAATTGCATAACTTCCTTACTACAATTATATCTTTGGAGGGAAGCAAAGCAAATGATATGAATCAGAGAGGTTTATGAAGTGTGTTGATTTAAGGAATCCCTAATCAGAGAACACATATATTGCGGTAAATATAAATCATTAATCTTTAAAGCATATTTCGCATGATATCAATCTACCCGAGTTTTGTTAGAAGACCTCTGCCTTATTTCACATGTGACATGTCTTCTCCTGCTTATGTCTCGTAATCTTTGTTTTGCAATATGCTTAACACTGTGATGAAGCTTGAATAAAGTTGTAAAGATGAATCATTGAACAACTGTTGTTTATCTAGTTAAACAGGTTGTTCTTTTCACCTCAAATGGTATTCCAATTTTGGATTTCTTTGAATGAATGGTTCTTACTAAACCATGGTATGTTGTCTATTGTTCAGATATTTGACCAAATTGGAAATGAATGTCCCGATGTTGATGATGTTCTTTACCTTAAAGCGGTTTTTGAGGTGGTTCAGGATCTCCTAACTGACAAGTTGATCTCTATTGGTCATGACATCAGTGATGGTGGTCTTATTGTCAGTGTTCTTGAGATGGCTTTTGCCGGTAACTGTGGTGTTTAAATCAATTTGAGTTCACAAGGAAAGAGCATATTTGAAACACTATTCTAAGAAGAACTCGATCTTGTTCTTGAGATTAGCAAGGCGAATCTGGATAAACTAGCAACAGCTTTTGTAAGTCATGGCGTTTCTGCAGATATCATAGGACAAGTAACTGTTGAACCAAGAATTGGATTAGAAATCGATGGGATAACTCATTTAGATGAGAAAACAGCTAACCTGTGGGACATTTGGGAAGAAACTAGTTTTCATCTAGAAAAAATCCAAAGATTGGTCGCTTCTGTGATCTCAGAGAAAGAAGGATTGAAGAATCGACATGAACCTGCTTGGGGTTTATCTTTTACTCCAAGATTTACCAATGAGAAACACATGAGTGCCATCACAAAATTGAAGGTGGCTGTGATTCGAGAAGAGGGCAACAACGGTGATCGAGAGATGTCTGTTGCATTCTTTGCTTCCGGGTTTGAACCTTGGGATATTATTATGTCTGACCTTCTTAATGGCTCCATCTCGTTGAATGAATTCCGTGGTATTGCGTTCATGGGTGGTTTTAGTTATGCAGATTTGCTTTATTCTACAAAAGGCTGGGCTGCTTCTGTACGATTCAACCAACCTCTTCTGAAGCAGTTCCAGAAGTTCTACAACCGTCCAAACACCTTTAGTATTGGGATTTGCGACGGGTGTCAGCTCATGGCTCTATTAGGGTGGATCCCAGGCCCTCAAGTTGGTGGAGTCCTGGGCAATGGGGATGACCCATCGCAACCTAGATTTGTACACAATGAGTCATGCCGGTTCATATGCCGATTTACAAGTGTGACTATAAAACAATCTCCAACAATAATGTTCAAAGGGGTGGAAGGTAGCACATTAGGTGTCTGGGCTGCTCATGGAGAAGGAAAAGCTTATTTCCCCGATAATGGCATTCTTGATCAGATTTTATCTTCAGATTTGACCCCGGTAAGATACTGTGACGATGATGGGAAGCCAACATAAACATACCCCTTCAACCTCAATGGTTCTCCGTTATAGGCATGGTGGCAATTTGTTCCCCTAATGGGCGGCATCTTGCTATGATGCCTCATCCGGAGCTTTGTTTCTTGATGTGGCAATTTCCTTGGTATCCAAAGCACTGGATGTCGAAAAGAAAGGTCCCAGCATGTGGTTGAAGATGTTCCATAATGCTAGAGAATGGTGTTCTTGAGAGGTTAGAATCTTGTACCAAAACTCTCTACTCGCAATTTTGTTGATTCATGATTCTCTTTTCTTGCTGAAATTGATGCAAATGTGGCTCGATCGAGTTATTCAACAATGATGTTTTGTACAAACTGTTGATCTAAAAGGATTTACTTAAATATGGTCATGCTTAACAACTCCCGAAGCTTAAAGAAAACCATCATGTGGCATTAAAGCATTGATTGTATATGTTCTCTGCCTCCAACGAGTCAGAGGGGGTGTTTGGTTCACATAATGGAATTTGATGGAATTGGAATCCATCAAATGAATTTGACTTTGAAGGAATTGGAATGAAATTTGATGGAATTTGACCACGCCTTCGGTTGGTAAGAACTGGAATGAAATCTCTCAATAGAATTGAAACAATCGTCTTTGTTTGGACTGTCCCACCCATCGCCCCACGCACACCCTACCAGCCACATTTGTCGTTGTCACAGCTATCACCCACCCACCCCTTACCCAGACCTTGCCCCAACACTCATGCCCCACCCTTTCTCCTATTCCATAGGTGGGGGTTGTTGGGAGCAGACGGGGTGGGGGGAGGCGGTGGGGCAGCTGTGACGACTAAAGTGGTAGGATGGTGGTTAGTGGTGGGTTGGAGTGTAGTAAATTGGGGCGGTGTGGGTAGGGGTAGGTGGTGTGGTGGTAGCTGTGATGATGATAGTGGTGGGATAGTGGTCAGGTGGCTGAGGCCTGGCCTGGGAGTGGGTGGGTAACAATAGCGGCATGGTATTTAGTGGTGTTTTGGGGTAGGGTGGGGTGCGGGTGAGGGTTAGGTTAGGGGCATGACAATAATGGTAGTAGTATGGTTTGTAGTAGGGATATGTAGTGAGTGACTGGGGGTGGG
>NC_037537.1:12208478-12210933 GCF_001531365.2 Cynara cardunculus var. scolymus | reverse complement strand
AAGTGTGCTTGGTTTTATAAAAACTCGAATGAAACAATGAAACGTCGTTTTTGGAAACACTTAGCTACTTTCGTTCGGTTTGAAAATCTCACATTTTTGTCTCACACCCAAGCTATAAAAACTTAGCTACTCATAACGGTAAGTAAAAAATAAATGACGGAAAGTAAAGACATAAATGTAGATTGCGTAAAATAAATAACAATAAAGTAAATGACGGAAAAGTAAATAACAGGAAAAGTAAATGATATAAAATAAATAACGAGAATGTAAATGACGGGAAAATAAATGACAAGAAAATAAATTGCGGAAAGTAAATGACGGAATGTAAATGACAATAATCGTAAAGAAACGTAAAATAAAGAGCGAGAAATGAAAGACGAGAAATTAAAGAAGAGAACTCAAKAACTCAAGAACTTGGAAATTTTTCTTAAAKACTCTCAAAATCAGCTCTCACTAGCTGATTTTGATCCTTAAGATATGATATTAGATAGATAAACAAGTGTCCAAGCAMTCCTATTTATACAAAGAGTTAAGCCAAAAAGTAAAAACCCAATGGTTAATGACCAATGTTTAATAACAAAAAGAATCCTATGCTAAAGATAATCCATTGGTCCCAAACTTTCCAGATTTTTAAGATCTTCCAGCTGTCATCTGGCTTTCCTTCATTCAGCACCAAAAATCAGCAGCTTAATCGTTAAGCCCTTGCCCAACCGTGTGTACATCAGATGGTTGCTGCTGCAGTGCTGTAGCATTAGGCTGTTTTATAAAAAATTATCCGTTAGCTTATATTTTCTGGTTCCAGCAAGTTAAACCACAATATTTTAGCTCCATAACAAGAAATATAAAGAACTAAATTAAAATGACTCAAAGTGGGAACGAAAAATAACTAATTTTAACTTAAAAGACGTAAAACGGATGCRTTATGTGTTAATTTCTCAACACATATCATACCCCCAAACTTAAACCGTTGCTTGTCCCCAAGCAACCAAAAGACAAATATAAAGACTCAATATAAACACAAATACAYGATCAAGGCATTAAGTGCCCACCTAAAAAGAGTTATACATACATGAGGTTCATAGCTTTTCATAATTCCTAGATGAGTTCATTCAAAACCAAACCTTTTTATGTGAACCATAGGCTAGCRTTCCCTTTTCTTTGTTAGTTCAAACACAATCACACATAGGATCAATAGGGCTTTAAAAGGGTTAACTCTCTTTGGCGTTTTCTTTTCTCTCATTGCCTTTTTCCAATTATACTCCACATATGAATTTTTCAAATTTTTGGGYACTTTGGCCTCTTTTGCTTGGAGTGTGCACATAGCCCCTATGGGACTTTTATTGTGCTAATTTGAAACACATAGCCCCTATGGGACTTTTATTGTGTTTACCTAAACCTTTTTGGTGATAAGGAGTCAAATTAGAGCTTTGCTCTTTGGTATTGACTTAATATCCTTATATAAACGCCTCCCCCAAACTTGAAAATTACAATGACCGCATTGGAGCTTGGTGTGGTGGAAAGTGTGTAAAAAGGTGTGCAAAAAGGGGTGATCATGAGTAACGAAAAGAAGGCCTAAATCATGTCCGAATGTGAGTTGTGTGATCAAATGATTTGCCCAAAAAGTGGTTTGCTAGTTCTAGTGTGGAGTAAAAGGATTGGGGTGAATGACATGTAATCCGCAAAATTATTCAAGCTATGAACTTATGTACATATGAGTCATCYTAAGTGATCATGCAATAAAAGAAGGCTAATAAACTAATAAAAACTGTTCCCAACGTAAATAAACAAAATATGGAGTYTAAAGTACGTGATAGAACCTGCCCTACTCCGAAGGAGTAGGCTGGAAACGATGGGCAGCTTCGTTGATTTCGGCCTTAAGCCGTGCATTTGCCGCCTGGCAGCGTCTTAGCTTCTGTTCCAGCTTCTGAATCTTCCTCCCAGCTCGCTTTTCCAACTCCTCTATTGTACCACTGGTGCGCGTTTCCATTTCCGCTTTGAATTTCCGAAATCTTTTCTTGGCCTTTCTGTCATTGTGCTGTAACTGCTCCATAAACTCAGCCTGCAATTCTTCAATCTTCTCGACCATCTCAGTTCGAAAATCTGTCAAACTGTCCATTAAAGTGCTGCCCTGTGCAAATAAGTCGTCCAAAACACGCGCAATCCCGGTGTTTTCCCTGTGTCGGTCCCCTCTTTCCCGAAGCCGCGAGACAGCCTTCATATCGATTGACCATTTCTCCTCACTTTCCTTGATTTCCAGATCATCTGTATACCGCGGAACTCCCTTTTGCAACAACATTTTACTTAAAAGGCCCGGGAAAAACAGTTTCCCTTGATTTCGTCGTGCACAATAGAGTATTGCTTTCTCGACGACCTCCCCCACATTAACCGATTTTCCCATGATGGCACAATATAAGAGAATGAGTCTCTCTACCGAGACAGAACTGTCGTGAGTGGT
>NC_037537.1:12206269-12208048 GCF_001531365.2 Cynara cardunculus var. scolymus | reverse complement strand
TGCTTTTCTATTACCTCACGTATAAATTCAAACTCCTGAATGCTTCGATGATCAAATCCTTTGTCAGGCAACACTTTTTTATTTTTAAATTTTGCAAAAACATCTCGTGCCTTATTRGAACTAAACCCCTCAAAAGGCAGCTGGGGTCGTGTGATGGTTGTGGGTCTGGGGGTGGATTGGGATCCAGATGGGCCTGCTGGTTCGGTTTGGGTGAAGGATCCCTTTCGGGATGATTTTCGAGGTGGTTCCAAAGATGTGGGAGTTTGGTGTGGCCTTTTCCTCGAAGGCCGTCTGTCCAAGGGTTTGGATTTCCTTGCAAATACCCTTCCTAGACCTTKTCGTTTCTTAGTAGGTACCGAAGTCCTACCCCTAAGATCAGCTTCTAAGTTCATTGCCATGGTAGGTAACTGTCTGTCGGCTTCCTCAACCGACCGTGTACCCATGTCAAATTCCAAAGGGTTTTCAACGGATTGTTCACAGGTATCATTTTCCAAAGATTGAAACCCAATGCTCTCWGCMACAGTTGGGGTAGTGTTGCTGACTATAGTGTGCTCAGGTAAGTGGGTGCAAGACTGATCATACCAAGTCAAAAGATAGACTTTGGGTTTATTGACATTAGTGGGTGGTGGTGATGAGATGGCCGCAAAATCGTCTACCTCCATAGAGGAATCGGAGGTTGTAARGCCATCTAAAAAGGAGTTAGGGCAAAAATTGAGATTTACCTCAGGACCCAGTTTAGGGTTGGCACCTGCTGTGAAGGGCGTCGGATTGGTGTCGGCGACTGTAGGCGGAGGCGATGAATGGTCGTCGATGGTGTGAGGCAACGGCGGCTGTTCGTTATTAACAGTTGGTGGAGGAGAGAGCGCGGTGACGGCTGGTGGTACTAGCGAATCAACAGTGGTGGCGATGGCGGTCGGGAGCGGAGAAGGCCGCGGGTATCTAATAGTGAGGAAAGGATACTTCTTGTGGGGTTGCCGCGTCCTTGGTGGTGAGTCGGCAATGGACGGCGGTTTGAGCGAAGCTATGGTGGCGATTGGTGGTGGCGACGGCATATGGTTTGCTTGAGAAGGGTTTTCACCGCAGGGGGTATCGACCGGAGGTAGTGGTGACGAGGGAGGAGACGGCGAAGGCGAACCGTCGGCTACTAGGTCTACCGTTTCTGGTTCTTCGGTYCGAGCGGCGATGGTGCAGGCTCGCCGGCGGTTTCTCCTTCGTGCCGGTGGTGGGGAAGGGTTGCGTATGACGAGCTTCTTTGATCGAGCCATAGGGTACACCGTTYGTGAGTGAGAGCGAGGGGTTGGGGTGGTGATTGTGGGAGAGAGTTGGAGAGTGGTAAGGATTGATGGAACCGGTAATGATAGGCCGGCGGTGGTGATGATGGCTTTGAAAAACTCAAGGGTCTCTTCCTCATTAAAGCCTTTTGTTTCTTCCTTTTTGAAAATTGGCGGTTGAAGGAAGAACCAATGGACAAAAGGGATGCATGAAGAGTAAAAATTTGCATCATTGAGTGGATGGTACCTGCATGGGAAACAACAAAAAGCCAGATAAATTTATCTGCTTCTCCAGACTGCTGTTGATGACAGTGTACTTTTAGTGACTTTCTCCAGTTTGTCTTTATCCCCATTGGACCAAAATATTCTAACACTCAGCAAAGTAATCATTTTTTCCTTTAACTCTTTCAAAAGTATCCTGCATTTTAACAAACTCATTAAAACATAACTGCTCTTATCTAAGATAATAAAAATAAAGATAAAAATAAAAAGAAGACATATTTACAAA
>NC_037537.1:12138308-12206169 GCF_001531365.2 Cynara cardunculus var. scolymus | reverse complement strand
TTTTAACTGTTTTCAACAGTTTTGACTGTTTTTACTGATTTTATACAGTTTTTCGTCGTTTTTCTAAATTCTCATCAGTTTTTTGTGTTTTTCTGTTTGTGTGTTTTGAGCTTAACTGATTTTGATTTCTTTTTAATTGATTTCATCGCATTAGATTCTGTAATTGATCAATCTTATTTTTTTTTAATGGCAGATATCCTAGAGGAGAATCAAGAGATGAGAGCTCAGATTTGCAAGCTGGAAACGAGCATAGTGGACTATAAAGAAAAATACATAAACATTTTTTATGAGAACCATTCTAATGTAGAATTCATTGCAAATCGGCAAAAAGAGCATAAAGAGGTTTTAGAAAGAGTTGAGAATGATTTCAAAAATCAAATTAATAAACTTGAAAATTCTCTGAATGATGTAAGAAAAGATTGTGATATTGAATTGAAAACATTGAGTAAGTCTAATAAAGATATATTTCACAAACTCCAAGAAGTTCATAGTGAATTGAGAGCTGAAATAAATTCTTCAGGTAGAAAGCTTTCTAAAACTGATGACTTAACAGATAAATCTTATAACTCTGAAAGCGACATGATTGAGCTAAGAAAGCTTCTGAATTTAGAGAAAGAAAAGGTTTTAGAAGTGGAAAAGAATTTGAATGCTGAAAGGAAAGTTTTGGAGAAAGAGAAGAATAAGATGATAGAAGTTGAAAGAAGATTTGAAGTTGAACGTATATCTTATGAAAATAAGATTAATTCACTTGAGCTGAATGCTAAATTTCTTTTGAATCAAATTTCAGATTTTGAGCAGCTGATCATCTTGGAATGGGCCAAGAATGATCAAGAAAAGAAAGACATCTCAGAAGACTGTCAGAGCCAAATACAGAAATTATCTGAAAGCATTGCTCTAAAGCAGAAGGCTTTAGACGAAGAGAAGAAGCAATTTGACCTTGAGAAAAGAAATACTTCAAAGAAGTATACAGCAATTGCTAAAGACCTTGCTAATAAGAAAAAGTGGCTTGACATCGCTTCGGAGAATGATAAGAGCAGCTCAGATGAAGAAAAAAGAGAGTTAATAAATCAGAAGAGAAAGTTTCAAATGCTTAAGAAGGAGTTAGATGGTAAACTCCTAGATACTACAAGCAAATTGTCTGATCTGAAGACAGACCTTGAAACTGAGATGAAAATGAGAACTGAACTTAAAATTAAGTTTGATTTAGTTACTGCTGAAAGAGACCAGCTTTTATAGAAAGTCAAAGACTTTTCTTGTGCATAAAGCTCAATTGGTTCTCCATCACAATGTAAAACTAGCTTCTATGACTGTTCCAAGTGGAACAGTTATTCAAGCAGCCCTAAATCTACTGTTTCTAAGAACTATTCTCATTCTTCTAATCAGTATTATCAAAGGTATTTTATCAAATCACCCAATAATTTTTCAAAAGTTAAACAAATATGGGTTAATAAAGCTGATTCAGTTGTGTCTCATAAATCTGTTGTAACTAACATTGTTCTTCCTTGCACTGTGAGTTCTTCTAATAAAATGACCAGTCTCAGCAAGAGAAGAATCCTATGCTCAAATTGTGAACTAATGATTTTGTTAACAAGAAGAGCAACAAAGGATATGGGAACAACTAGTTTGAAAACAGCTAAAATTCATTTAACAGGTACAATAATGACTGGTATGGTTCTTATTGCTTATCTGATTTACCTGTTAAAAGTGCTAAAAAGAAGATATCAAATAGAAATAGATGGTTTGGAAGTTACAACATACCCCAACCCGATACTAACAAAATAGGACCCAAGTTTGTTTGGGTACCAAAATCTACTTAATCTGGTTTTGCAGGTGTGTCAGTTTTGTGTTGATCATAATATCATATCAGTGATACACCAATGCAGGGGGAGTTATAATCTGATCCAAATGAGGCTTCTGAATACATCAGTTCAGAACCTATGCTTTACCGAGTGTGGTTTCTAAACACACAGTTTAGGACCCGTGCTAAACATGTTTTCTTATTTTTTTTTTAACTTTTTGAGCTGAATCGAATCAATTCTATTATCTACTATCTAGGGGGAGTCTCTAGAAAGTTCAATAAATGTTTTTCGGAAAATAATTTTTTTTTTTTTGTAACGAGTACATTTTCTGAACAGGTATTTCATGAGATTTTACTTGCGTAATTTCTCATCGAACATAACTCCAATACATGTTTCAGCTATTCTTGAAACTGTTATTATCACGTCTCTTAAAATGATAATCATTTTCAGTGATAATATGCTCGTTTGTATTCAAATTTGTTTTCTGAAATTTTTTTTACGTTGATTGATATACGTTCAATATTTTTTTAATATCAAAATCTGTGAACTCGTTCTTACAGATCTTCATTCATTTCTCTCATATACCGAATAATCTGATCATTGTCGCATCATTCCTTTGTTAATTGTGCTTAAAGCCAAATTTCTTGATAAATTTTTTTTATCTGATCATTGTGCTTTAAAGATATAATATTTTGATCAATCATTGTGATCAACTGAGCATACTGTTTTAGGAGGGACTGAGTGCTTATCAGAAATACCTCAATGGAATGTCAGAACCGACAAACCTACCCATGAGGACAACCATATCTGAGTGAGCTTTATATACAAAAGAGTTTGTGTGCTGAGACTAAAATGAAAATGAGAGGGATAGTTGTTGTGAGCCAAAAGAATTGACGAGAGTTGTGTCAGGATTAAAAGAATATAAGAATCTTGTTCCAAACTTCTAAAATCCGGGCATACCACATAATCTATTAGTTCTCAATTTCTTTCGAGACTAATATTGAAAAAGGCAAAGCCTAGGCCAATTCTTGTCACAACTCCACCAGCTACTCATTTATCTCTCAATAGATAAGTGTTTCAATAACACTTGGGGCACGCAGCTTATCATCTATCAATTTCTCATTCAGAGAAAGATGATATTGAATCAGAAGGATATATGTCCCCCCCTTCAAGTCTTTTTGATCACTAATTGAGTCTGATAAATTTGTGTAGTCCATACGGTTTAGCTTTTTAAGCCTAAACAGAAGTATACGTTGCTTTATCTTTCTACAGTACACAGATTTTGCATTTTATATGTTATTTTGCCAAAACATTCATAGATATGCTATTTTTAAGCTATCGATGATTGAATGGAAGACCTGGTGAGATGAGCATCAAAAAGTCTCATATATATAATACATCTGTTGTACTGAGTATATCAGTTATACTCACAGGCCAATCTTTTTATAAGATTGAAAACAATTTCATTCGTTGAAATTGGTTGTTACCTTCCTATTCCCGTAATCTGAAAAGATTAAATAAGTGGATTTGCAAAGATCTACTTACAATTTCATGAATTGACGGCTTACGCAGAGGATTTCATTCATTCTTGAGTATGATGGAATGATTCTCATTTCATCATAAGGGGGGGTATGTAATAATGAATGAAATGTCCAATTTTGATGTAAAGATCAAGGGGGAGTAACTTCAAAGATGGCAAAAGACTCAAAAGGAGTGCGACTGGAGATGATCACAAAAGATTATTCCGATGCTAAAATGACTGAGAGATGTTGAATGTGAAGATCCATTTTTACAACAGTTTACTGAAGATCATT
Source organism: Cynara cardunculus var. scolymus (assembly GCF_001531365.2). Taxonomy (NCBI): domain Eukaryota; kingdom Viridiplantae; phylum Streptophyta; class Magnoliopsida; order Asterales; family Asteraceae; genus Cynara; species Cynara cardunculus. Next base: position 12,202,556 of record NC_037537.1, on the reverse strand, counting down.
TTTGAAGATTGTTATTGTTTCTGATCTACATTGTCAAAAGAGAAGATCATCGCGGTTCTACATTCGAGGGGGAGAATGTTAGAAGATCTTTCTCAACAAATGATTGTCTAAAGGTTTCATGTTGAAGATTCTTTTGAAGAAGACATAGAGTGCTTAAAGCTTCAAAGTTCAAACGAGAGTTAAAGTGCGCAAAATTTTCAAGTCTGAATACAAAGGGGGAGAATGTTAGGACTGAAAATCAATGTATAATTGTATTCGTTTTGAAAGATAAAATTGCCTATAATTGTTTAAAAGTCACCGTGTTTGACTTTTCTTAGAGATGTTTGACTTTGATTTTTGTCTTGTTTGACCCTATATAAAGGGTGTTGGCTTTGTAAATTGTGTAAATGATGCTTATTGTAAAAATCATTATACGTATATTGAAGTTTGACCAAAATTAGAGCTTTGACTTTTCCTCTCATCTATCTCAAGTGTTCTTAATTTCTATATCCAGATCTGCAATGGATTATGAAGCTTTATGAAGATTGATCATTAAAGAGGACTAACAATATATATTGAGAAATACAAATTACACCACACTGGTCCCACTAGTACAAGAAACTTATATTACAGAATTTACAACTCAAAAATTTCAAAATAAAATTCTTGTACATCACATGTACAACAACATGTATTCTCAAAATTCAACACGTGACAGACTGATTTTCAAAATAGCGGATATGCACATTAGGTAAATAATTACATTTCCCCATTCCCCTTATCCTAGGACTCAGCTGGACTTGCAATGCATATTTTAAAACACAAAATGAGGGTTAGACCATGAGTCTAGTGAGATAACCCCTTTTTTTGCAATTACAGGGTGAAAATCACCAAACCCTGTTTAAGAAAAAAACCACATTCGAATATCCAACCACTTTAAATCAAATATAACTTTAGTAAAACAAAACTGCAAGTTATAATACGATCATACCACATATGAAGCATAACCACTGAGGTTCTCAAAGATATCTGGAATACAACTCTCAAAGCACGCAAGTCATAACATATTAGAGCTTACGGTCTCAATCTCCAATCATAACAAGAAATACTTATCTTCAGAGTTCTTGGTTATTATTAACAACTTTTTAAAATAAAAGCAGTTATTCTCAATAAAAACTAATTAAATAATGACCAACGACCCCCCGGGTTTTATCTCAAATCATTATTTTTTTGAATGATCAAAATATGATATCAAATCATTTGAAAACACGGGGAATTAATGTCTCCGGCTATAAGCCATTTTTCCCTTCTCAATAACATTGTTGTTATCATTTCAATAAGAGCAATATTCCCAAGTCTTCATGTCACAAAGAAATGTTGACTCGGAATTATCGCATCTTACGGATGTGACAACAAGAGCTATAATAGTAACCACACACACAAATTCCACCGTTATCCAAATGTACACCTCTCCTTGATATGTCACCCTTATCCTATGGTACACCTCTACTTGATATGCCACCCTTATCCCATGGTACTCCTCTCCTTGATATGCCACCCTTGTTTCCACCTCAATCTACAGATAAATCTATAGTTTTAACCAATAATGGCCTCAAAACAATTTCATATCAGAAACTTTATCTCAAGTACTCTCATAGGTCTTGAATTCACTTTCAATCTCATCTCAATATTTCTTTCAAAAACAGATTTCTCATCACAACAGTTTTGATAGAAATAACAATATCTTTCTACAATTTAAATCAACATTTGAAATATACAAATTCCCCTTTTTCAATACGATACAGTTTTGAAACTACTAAACAACACTTTGGAAAACAATTGTTTTCATTAAACAAATATTGGGTGATAATTGCCCCTCATCAGTCAACATTATAGCTGATATCCTTCCTTCATCAGACAACACATTCAATCCGGACCATACTTGGAAAGATTAACATTTTCACCGGACACACTAAGTCCAGTAACGACCTCACCAGTCAACACTCTGTCTGATAACTACCTCACCGGTCAACACTTGCAATATAAATATTGAAACTAGTTAAGGCTTTGTCTGATGAGCATCCTCACCGGTCAAGGCATGAACAATAAAGGGCTCTCATCGAAGAACAGCATGTCCGATAACAGGTCCTTATTGGACTATGCAATTCACAAGAATACACACACACACACACACATATATATATATATATGTAATGTATGTACACCAGCAGTTTAAGCATATAAAAACCAGTATTTGTAAACCAATTCAAAGGTTTGTTTTGTAAAAACATTCACCTTTTGCAAGCAATAACTTTTGAAGATGAAATAACAATTTGAAACTGCTATTTTTGATCCCAAATCCCAGTTTCTCTTCTTATAGCAAGAAACGCACAGAATTTTCTCTCTTACTGCTTCTTTTCCAAAAATGGCAGAAAAAATCTTCTTCCCCAAAAATATCACCTTTTTATAGTTTCCTTCTAAGGAAGGTAGTTTAAGATTTAATATAAAATTTCCTTTTTCCCTTTCCTTACACAAAATGCATACATGCACACCCATATGCACATAAACAATACATACATATACCCTATGCATGCATGCATGCATGCATATATACATATACCCATGCATGCATACATATAAAATATGCACACATATGCACATCAACAATTTCATTCATGTACGTGATACATATTTTTACATATATATGCATATACTCACATCATGAATTAATTATAACAATTAATCACATACTCACATAATCATATAATAATTACCTCAAGTGTATAACCGGGACCCATTTATCACACTATCCACCCCTTAAAAGAATTTTGTCCCGAAATTCATTCAATCGAACAACTACAGATATTCGGCTTTCATCTCTAATTCTAACTCCGAGGTTGCCTCTGAATCTTTATTGAAATGCCACTGAACTTTTACCAGATTTATCTTTTGTTTTGCAATACCTTGGTTTCTCGATCAGTGACAGATTCTTGTGTTTCCACAAAGTTTAGCTTGTTGTCTAATTTCACCTCTCGTAACGGTACTGCCAGACTCTGATCTGCTAAACACTTTCGTAAATTAAACACATGGAAAGTGTTATGAATCGAACTAAGATCTTATGGTAGCTTTACTGATAAGCAACTAATCTGACCCGTTTACAAATCTTGAATGGCCTAGTATACCTCGGACTGAGCTTATCTTTTTTTACCAAATCTGACAACACCCTTCCATGGAGAGACTTTCAGCATCACAAAATCCCCTACTAGGAACTCAATCGAATTACGACGTTTATAAGCATAACTCTTCCGTCGGTCCTGGGCTGTTTTAATTTGTTTCCGGATCTGTTCAATCTTCTCAGAAGTTACATGTACAATCTTTGGACCTGTTACCTATCTCTCACCCACTTCATTCCAACACAATGGCATTCTGCATTTTCGACCATACAAGACTTCATACAGTGCCGCTTGGATGTTGGAGTGATAACTGTTGTTATAAGAAAATTCAATCACAGGCAGATGATCTTCCCATGATCCCCCAAAATCAATAATACAAGCTCTTAACATATCTTCAAGAGTCTGAATGGTTCTTTCACTCTTCGTATCAGTCTGCGGATGATATGTCGTACTCAATCTAATTTGAGATCCCATAGCTTTTTGAAAACTCTCCCAGGACTTCAAGGTAAACCGACTATCCCTGAAATGATGGATAATGGAACACCATGTCGAGTTACAATCTCTTCGATGTAAATCTTTGCCAACCTTTCTAAAGGATAATTCTCTTTTATTCGTAGAAAGTGCATAGATTTAGACAAACGATCTACAATCACCCATACACCATCATATCCTTTTGGAGTTTATGATAGCTTCAAAATAAAATCCATCATGAGATGATCCCATTTTCATACAGGAATTTACAAAGATTGCAGATTCTCATATGATCTTTGATGCTCGACCTTCACCTGTAGACATGTTATACATCGTTCAACATACCTTGCAAAGTCTTTCTTCAATCCTGGCCACCAATAAAACGGTTTAAATCTTTATACATTTTATTGGTACCTGGATGAATAGAATACCGGATATGTGACTTTCATCCAAATTAATTCCCGGATATTCCCATAGCGCGGTCTCCAAATTCTTTCCTGAAAACATAAAATCCCCTTCTCATTCTTTTCCAGGGTGGAAATCATTTTACTCATTCGTTCTACTTTGAAATTATTTTCTTTGACATCTTCCTCTTGACATATCAAAATTTCATTGTGAAGATTCAAGATCAACTTCATTCTCATTGCAACTGCTTTGATTGTTCCACTTTCTTTCTTTTCTACTCAGAACATCAGCTACCACAATTGCTTTCCCTGGATAGTAGAGAATCTCGCAATCATAATCGTTAACTAGTTCAAATCATCATTGTTGTCGCATATTCAACTCTTTCTAACTGACCAAGTGTTTAAGGCTCTTATGATCGGTAAAGATCTAACGTTTCGCTCCCAATAAGTAGCGCCTCCAAATTTTTAAGGCGAATATCGTGGCTAAACTACTAGTTTTGGAATAAAAGTTGTTTATATGAGTTTGTACACTCACTAGACCCTTTGGGTCTAATGCTCAGTTGTTGGACTAATCTGTTTTGCAGGTCATCATACATCACAAGATAAAGGGAAGGGGAAAGTTTAAGCAATCATGTAGATGCATATTAGAAAAGTTTTTTGTTAACCCCTATTTTGTAAACAATATAACGTTTGGTTATCAGATATGGTTGTTATATAATACATATGAGTATAAATTGTGGGTTGTTACAGTTGGTATCAGAGCCTTAGTTTAAGGGATCTGGGTATTTGTTAAATACTTAGACTTAAACTAGAGGTGTGGAAGTTATGATAATAGGTTTAATTGGGACTATGAACATGGAATATGTTATAGCTGAACCTATTATGAGAATAAATATGATAAAGTTAGATTACGTATGACTGATGTCATCATGAGTTATGGGTAGATTGAGGATAAATGTGTTATCATGTTTTGATTATATGAATAATCATATATGTTTAAATGTGACAGAAAGATATGTACATTGAGAAACAGATAATCCTAATCTATCAGAAAGGACCTCTACCGATTATGGAAGAGGTCGGGGAAGAAAAAATGTAACCCAAGAAGAAGACCCGGAAAATATGATGACTATAGAAACGCGAAGTCGCAGCAGGGGTCGAGGAAGAGGAAGAAACACTAGACAAGAAACTCGTATGGAGCAAGAATTTTCGGCACAAGAAAGTTCAATGTCTGGTCATGGAAGAGGAAGCGCAAGGGGTGGACATAATGTTCCTGATTTCGGTTTTATTACCCAGGAAATGTTGGCAGCCGAGTTGGAAAAATTCCAAGAAAGTTTGGTGAATTTGTTGGGACGTACATCACAAAATAATCTAGAAATAGTAAGGGATCCTGATCATTAGGAAGAAGCCGGAGCTAGTACATCGGCAACAGACACATCTGTGCCCCTTACTTCATCCTCAGTTCATAAAGGGGGGGATATTAAAATGTTTCTTGCCTGTAAACCTCCTAAATTCTCTGGGAAGCGTGACCCTGTTAAAGCCATGTGTTCGCTTAAGGAAATTGAATTAAGTTTACATATCAGTAAAAGTGCAGAAGAAGACAAAGTTATGTTTGTTGTATCCCGATTGAGGTCCAGTGCTTTATACTGGTGGGAGGTTTTGTCAAGTTCAGATCCAAATATTCTAAAAACCATGTTATGGGAGGAGTTTGTGATAAAATTCAAGATGCAATATTGTCCTGAAGCGGCAGTACGAAAGTTAGAAGATGATTTCCTTCGTCTAGAACAAGGAAACATGTCAGTTCGTCACTATACGAAAGTTTTCATGGAACAATCTCGATTTACTGAAGCCTACATCATATATGAAAATAGTAAAGTAAGAAAGTACATTTGGGGTTTGGAGTCTAATCTCTAGAAATATGTAATATCCAGAAACCCAACGACATTTCAAGCAGTAGTTGACGTTGCCGAGATATTGGAACAAGACATCAATCGCCAACCACAAGAAGGGGTTGGGGATAAAAGAAAAGGGGAAACTACAATGACCAATTTTCATAAACTACGGTTTGTGGAAAATTTGAATCGGCCAGTCCCAAGGTTTGCTGATAAGGCATGTACACGATGTCACAAGATACATCAAGGAAATTGCAATACCAAGTCGCGAGTATGTTTTAAATGTCAGGAACCGGGACATATAGCTCGAGACTTTCGAATGGTGCGAAGATGTTTTACTTGTAATTCCTCTCAGCATGTAAATGCCGATTGTCCACAAGCCAAGGGACGAGGGTTTGGATATTCTGGGGGCCGAGGATCTGGCTATGTTCCAACAGGTCGTGGGTCAATGGATAATCGTATTAACCCAAGTGATCGAGGAGAGATAAGACATGGGGAGTCAAATGCTAAAGGGAGAGCCTTTCAGATGACGAGAGGCAAGGCGGAAGAACATCCTGAAGTGGTGACAGGTACATTTCTTGTTAATTCAGTATGTGCCAAAGTTTTATTTGATTCTGGAGCAAATCGTTCTTTCGTATCACCATCGTTTGTTAACTGCGCACATTAAGAATCTAAAGCATTGAGTGAGGATCTAATTGTGGAAACAGCAAACGATAGTGAAGTTTCGGTTAAGGAAATGATAAAGGAATGTTTTATAAGTATAGATGGGTATGAGGTGCCTATACAATTATTTTCTTTGCCTTTAAGGGAATTTGATATAATTATAGGCATAGATTGATTAGCTAAAAATAAGTTAACATAATCTGCAATGAAAAGATTATCCATATAGACTTACCGGAAAAAGGAAATGTTGTAATTTATGGGGACCGACGGGATCATTACTCCAGCCTTATCTCAATTCTAAAAGCTCGGAAATATATACAGAAAGGATGTGCTATTTTTCTTGCATACGCCATAGATATGAAGAAAGAAAAGGAAAAGATGAAGGATATCCCAGTCGTGAGAGAATTTCCTGAAGTATTTCCAGAAGAATTGATAAGTCTACCTCCGGATCAAATGATAGAATTCCAGATTGAATTACTTCCTAGAGCAGCACCCGTTGCACGTGCACCATACAGATTAGCTCCTTCTGAACTAAAGGAGTTAATGTCACAATTGAAAGAACTATTGGATAAAGGTTTTATCCGACCAAGTACTTCTCCATGGGGTGCGCCAGTACTATTTGTAAAGAAGAAGGATTGATCAATGAGAATGTGCATTGATTACCGGGAGCTGAATAAATTAACAATCAAAAATAAGTATCCTCTCCCAAGAATTGATGATTTGTTTGATCAATTGGTTGGGGCTACTTATTTTTCGAAAATTGATTTACGATCCGGTTATCATCAATTGAAGATTCAGAATGAAGATGTGTCGAAAACGGCATTTCGTACACGTTATGGTCATTATGAATTTTTGGTTATGCCATTTAGACTCACAAATGCGCCTGCAGCCTTCATGGATATGATGAATCGGGTGTGTCGTCCTTACCTTGATAAATTTATGATCGCCTTTATTGACGATATCTTGATATATTCTCGTTCAGAAGAAGAGCATGCTCATCATTTGAGATTACTTTTGGAATTGCTGAAACAAGAAAGACTGTATGCTAAGATGTCGAAGTGTGAATTTTGGCTACGAGAGGTTCAGTTTTTGGGACATATTTCAAAGGAAGGTATTAAAGTGGAACCTCTTAAGGTTGAAGCCATTGAAAGATGGGAAGCCCCAAAGACTCTAACTGAAATCAGAAGTTTTCTTGGATTAGCTGGATATTATCGTAAATTTATACAAGATTTCTCTCGTATAGCCACTCCATTAACAAAGCTGACAAAGAAGAATGTAAAATATGAGTGGGATGAAGCACAAGCTCAGGATTTTCAAACATTAAAATATAAGTTATGCAGTGCACCAATTATGTCTTTGCCAGATGGGATGGAAGATTTTGTGGTTTATAGTGATGCATCAAAGATGGGTTTAGGTTGTGTGTTGATGCAACGTGGAATGGTAATTGCTTATGCTTCAAGGCAGTTGAAAGATCATGAAAGACAATATCCTACTCATGATATGGAATTAGCGGCTGTAGTATTCACTTTGAAGATTTGGAGACACTACCTATACGGAACAAAATGTCAAATTTTCACATATCATAAGAGTTTACAACATCTGTTCCATCACAAAGATCCGAATATGCGTCAGAGACGATAGTTGGAATTTGTTAGTGATTACGATTGTGAAATTTCGTATCATCCAGGAAAGGCAAACGTAGTGGCCGATGCTTTAAGCCGACAAGAGAAAAGTGGAACTATCAAGGCTATAGCTCTACGAGTTGAGTTATTACCAAGTATTCAAAAACAACTGCAAGAATTTCAACATGAAGCTTTGAAGGAGGATAAAATTAAACAAGAAAGATTGGGTGGATTAATATCTGAATTTGTGAAAGATAGCAGAGAGTTTTGGAATTTCCAAAACAGAGTTTGGGTACCATGCTATGGTGATCTTTGGAAACGTATCTTGAGTGAGGCTCACAAATCACGTTTTGCAATTCATCCAGGTACAAATAAAATGTATCAGAATCTGAAGCAACATTATTGTTGGCCAGGTATGAAGAAGGATATAGCTAAACATGTTGAGCAATGCCTGACATGTCTTTAGGTGAAGATTGAACACCAACGTCCTTATGGTAAGTTGCAATCCTTAGAAATTCCAGTTGGGAAACGGGATCATATTACTATGGATTTCATAACCAAACTGTCAAGGATATCAAAAGGTCACGATGCTATATGGGTGATTGTAGATCGGTTATCCAAATTTGCACATTTCTTATCGACGAAAGAATCATATTCAATGGATAGAATGGCAAAACTGTACATTGATGAGATAATGACACGTCATGGTGTTCCTTTATCAATTATTTCTGACAGAGATAGCCGATTCACTTCTATGTTTTGGAAGAGCTTTCAAAGAGAAATGGGTTCACAGATTAAGCTTAGTACAGCTTATCACCCTCAAACCAATGGACAAAGTGAACGAATTATCCAAACATTAGAAGATATGTTGAGAGCTTGTATCATTGATTTTGGAGGATCATGGGATAGTCATTTGGCTCTGGTGGAATTTGCTTATAACAATAGCTACCATTCAACTATTCAAGCTGCACCTTTTGAGGTTCTGTATGGACGAAAGTGTCGAACTCCTTTGTGTTTGAATGAAATAGGCGAAAAACAGTTAGCTGGACCCGAGCTGGTTCAACAAATAGCAGATAAAATTGGCTTAATAAGAGAACGTATGAAGGTGGCACAAGATAGATAGAGAAGTTATGTGGATAAACCTCAGAAGCCAATTAAATTCCAAGAAGGTGATAAAGTGATGTTAAAGGTATCACCTTGGAAAGGAATGGTACGTTTTGGTAAAAAGGAAAAGTTGAGTCCAAGATATATTGGAACATTCCCTATCATTGGAAAAGTTGGAGAAGTGGCTTACAAACTAGAACTTCCTTTGGAACTAAGTGGAATCCATGATACGTTTCATGTATCAAATTTAAGGAAGTGTCAAATAAGCCCAGATATAGCGGTGCCTTTACCTGATATTAAAGTTGATGAAAGGTTGTGCTTTAAACAAATCCCTGAACTCATTACTGACTTCAAAGTAAAGAAACTTTGAAATAAAGAGATCGGGTTAGTAAAAGTTCAGTGGCGTTATCATAAAGGACCAGACACCACCTAGGAATCAGAATCAGAAATGCGAATGAAATATCCCTACTTGTTTGCTTAATAGAATTCTGGGACGGAATTCTTTTTTAAGGAGGAAATATTATAATATTTGGTATTTGTTAATTAGTGATTAGTTAGTTAATGTCGGAATTTCAGGTTATTATTATATTCGTAAAATTTTGTTGTATATTTAACGAAATGTGTGTATTTGGTTTATGTTATTAAAAAGGATTGTTAAAGGGGGGGGGGAAGAGTCGGTTGTATGTCACCGCCCCACAAAGTTTTTCATTTACTATATATAGTAAATGGGGCTCATAAGAAAAAGTTTACACTTTTTGAAGAGGAAAGTCTCCTTATAGTATCATCCGGATTGGCAGAAGAAGAAAAAAGAAGAGAATTCAAAACTAGGATATTCGGTTTTTAAGGTGAGTGTAATATGCTTTGAGTATTAATTGTTTGTATACAATTCAACTGCAATTGGAACTGGCTTATTACGATTCACATTACATATTGTGCGGATTCAACCTAAACCGGACAAGTGCTGTCCGGATTCCACCTAAACTGGCCAAGGTGTTGTCCGATATAACCTAAATCGGCCAAGGTATTGTCTGGTATAATCCTAAATTGTCCAAGAGTTGTTCGATGTGGCCCTAAACCGCTCATAGGCCATCCGGTTTAAATTGTTAAATCGTCCAAATATCACCCAGGTTCTCTTCTAAATTAGTGTTGTCCGGATTACATCTTCGGACAGTGTTGTCCGGATTACATCTCCGGACAGTTGACCGGATTCCATCTCCGAATAAGGTTGATCGGATTTCATATCCGGCTGATTTTGGTTTGATTTCACTATTGGTTTAGACTTGATTTGAATTTAATATAATAGTGGTAATGGCAGTGTAACCGCGAGAGAGTGGTAATGGCGGTGTAACCGCGAGAGAGTGGCAATGGCGGTGTAATCGTGAGAGAATAATAATGGCGGTGTAACCGCGAGAGATGGCAATGGCGGTGTAACCGCGAGAAAAGGGTAATGGCGGTGTAACCGCGAGAAAGAGAAATTCTATATCAGAATATAGATAAAAGTACATATGTTTGTACAGGTTTGTTTCTAAACTACTAGTTTTGGAATAAAAGCTTTTATATGAGTTTGTACACTCACTAGACCCTTTGGGTCTAATGCTCGGTTGTTGGACTAATCTGTTTTGCAGGTCATCATACATCACAAGACAAAGGGAAGGGGAAAGTTTAAGCAATCATGTAGATGCATATTAGAAAAGTTTTTGTTAACCCATATTTTGTAAACAATATAATGTTTGGTTATCAGATATGGTTGTTATGTAATACATATGAGTAAAAATTGTGGGTTGTTACAGCATGCTCCCCCTCGGATGATGGTACAGAGGAACCAGGTTCAGAACCAGAGGTATTGTGCTCTGGCTCTACAGAACTGGGCTCTGATGCAGAGCTTGTTTGCTCTGGTTGTGGATTCGCATGATCACAAGAGGAATCAGATGTGTGTGAAGGACCAGAGACAGATGTACTTGTAGTTTGTGGTTCTTCATTTACACAGGCAGACTCATCTCTGGGTGCACGTACAAAGATTTCCTCATCGCCATAGAAGTCTTCAAATAAAAGCTTGGGTTCCAATTCCCTTTACTTCATTTGAGAATTGGAAGTCGACTTGTTGAGTTCGAGTCCAGAGCTAAAGTACTCTGAAGTGATTTGCTCTTTATCGTCGAACGAGACGTTGATGCTTTCCATGACAGTCTTGGTTCGTTGATTGAAGACTCTATACGCCTTGGCTTGTGTAGAGTAACCAAGGAACTTGCCTTCATCAGCCTTCTTATCAAACTTGCCAAGTTGATCACAGTCATTTAGAATGAAGCATCTGCAACCAAAAACATGTAGAAACTTAACATTGGGCTTTCTTTGGTTGATTAATTCGTAAGGCGTCTTCATATGCCTCTTTTACCACCGTTGCTCTATTTTGGATAAAGCAAGCGGTTGAAATGGCTTCTGCCCAAAAGTGGGTTGGAAGACCAGAGCTTGCGAGCATTGTTCTTGCTGCTTCAACCAGAGTGCGATTCTTTCTTCTACTACACCATTTTGCTGTGGTGTTCTTGCTGCAGAGAAGTTATGAGATATGCCTTCCTTGTCTAAGTACGCATCAATTTTTGCGTTCTTAAACTCAGTTCCATTGTCACTTCTTAGCTTCTGAATTTTGTTCTGTAGAAGAACTTGAATCTTGGTCATCAGCTTAATCAGCAGCAGTGGGACATCTGATTTCTGCCTTAAAAACTCAATCCAAGTATATCGTGAATATTCTCTATGAAGGAAGAACATGGAGCAATCATAGATATTAGTTAGGAAATTTGCTCATTTTGGCATTCCCTTTTGTTACCTTGTAAAATGACAATACTTCATATTGGAAGTTGTTTCACATACTTGTCTCTCTAATCCACACACACCATCAACTTTGATGGGAGAGGGGACCATGAAGAAATTATAGTCAATTGTTGTGAGATATTGATTGATTTGGGGATCGATTGAGTGAGAGAGCGTGAGAGCGAGAGCGAGTGCGGCTGTGAGAGATCTGGAAAGCGAGAGTGTGAGATGTTGTGAGAGCGTGAGAGATCAAGAGAGATGAGTTTAAGAGGTATTAAGTGATAAAACTACACTTAAAATTTCAGAGGAAAAATAAGTCATTAAGCTCGTATTTGAACCAAAAAAACAAATGCTCTTAATACCAAAAACGTCTGACCGAATCAAACTACAAAGACATTAAGAGCTTAATATCAAAAAGAAAAATAGGCCCTTAGACCTTGTTTGGGTTTTCAAAAAAAATTATTAGTCTTTTATGTCCGATTAGTTAAAAGGTAGGGCAACTCAGACTGTTCGTTTTTTCCAATTTTTATCTCTATATAAACATTGGCTTCGCAATTGAAGTGGAGGGCTTTTTTTCAAAAAAAGGGTAAAAAATAAAACCTATGGGTTCATTTTTTAATCCTTTTTTTAAATATCAACTACTTGACGTTCATCCGATGCATCCGCTATGGTTATTTCTTATCCTGTAATTCTACATGCTCCCATAGCAATAACACAATTAGATTCGTTCTTCATAGACAAATTTGGGATTTGCGAAATATACACCAAAAAACTACATAGAAAAATTTGGGATTTGCTATGGTTCGTAACAATCTATCTTCCGGGTCATACCCCAAAAAAAAAAAAAACAAAAAAAAAACTTGTATATATATTTCTTGACCAAGGCCAAAATGAAGTGTTTACACCTTCTTTTGATTGATGCATTCCTTGGGTTGAAGGCATGAGAAAATGAAAGAAGCAAAGCAACAGAATGAATATAAAGAAATGAAGGTATGAAATGCGATTCATTTCTCTATTCATTATGAAGATATGATACAATAGTCAAATACCTTCAAACACTATTCTTCCCCTTCCATGGCAAGCAGGCAGGACTGACTGTACAAACCAACAACACTACTACACCACCCAAATATCAATCAATATTCACTCTGCATCTCCACATTTATGGTAGTAATCTAATCGCCAGCCACCACGACATCTTTCTTTTGGTTTTCGATCGATGATGTTCATATTTGAATGCTACGGATATCTTCTATACAAACACACCAACACTAGGAACGAACGACACACACATTGCTTACTTCACTCGGAAATCGTGTCTAAAGATTGTCAAATTTTGAGTGAATTTGTCACGGTTCTTTGAATCCAAGCTTCTAGATACGTCACCCATTAGTTTGTCAAAACACAACGAAAGCCGCTGATGCTGATCTGCTGGCTGCAATTTCACACAAAAAGATTCAGCAATAAAAGCAAGATGCATATTAGTTGATGTATCAACTTCTTCTGTAAGTTGGACCCCAAATTTAAGATGCAACTATTTCTGAACTAAGGGAATCTCCAATGGGTGGGTCTTGGACCAATACATTGCCACATCTGCTTGGAAAAAACCAAGTTATATCATTGTGAGACAAAAAAAGTGTCATTTGTTGTGGGCCCCAAAGCCATTCATCAATTTTTAATTATAAATCATGGACTGGTTAATGACTATGACTAGGAGTGGAAGGTTTATAGAATGTCTTAAAGAGAAATCGGATGTGGCAGAATCAAGGTTTATGGCCAGAGATGCTCTTTGTTGAAAAAAGTACAGATCAGAATCAAAAACTTTGACAATCTGGATGGCATATGGTTTCTACTACGAGTTGCACGGGTATCTAAATAAACCCATTGCTAGACCTGATGATTTTTTCATCACCAACCCACAGTTGGAGGGACCAGTGATGCAACAGTTTCACCTTACCGGGTTCTCCAACTAAGTGTATAACTGACTTGACATGAAATTTGTTAGATATATAGGATATGTCTGTATTCCTGCTATACTAAAGGATTATATATTTTGGTCCATCCAGTAGTCTATGTTTTATTACATTGATCAACAAACCAGATAGGGTTTGTTGGCTCCAATTGTTACATGAGAACTAGGTCTAGCTTCCAAACATTCCGCCATGAAACGAGCCTCAAGATGCCTAGCCGTCAGCATAGCAGTGCCTAGCTTATCAAACCAACAGGTGGAGCTATTCTCCCACCAGCACTCACAGCAATGCAGCTTAGGGGAAATTTACTGAACACTTGCCGACTCTTACCCCGCTTACCCGGTCACAGATTATGGTCATTTTGCTAACCAATAATCCTACCAGGTAAGGTAAGTGAGGGTAGTGACTCTTACTCGGTAAGCGCTTATCCGGTTTATTTTGGTAAACAACCCCTAAGTTGTAATTTTCTGGAGGTTTTGTTAAGAAAATCTTGCAACTATTATCAAATTTGACAGTCAGAAACTGAATTTTCAGTTACCATTTATACAGATGAATACAAATAAGGAACATCAACCTTTGATAAATTTGTCACGATTCAATTTCATGAGGTTTTGTACGAATTGCTATTAGGGAACTGAACAAAATAAGCATGTTTCCAAACCGTTGTGCAGTTCTTGTGGGATGTAATTTATTGTGTTTGATGGTGAATAAGACGCATTTTGTATAATGAGTCACAGTTGCATTGATCATTTATTCTGGGATGACTAAAAGCCATAGAGAGCTCATTTCATTGTGTAGGACAGAGTTGAAGGAGAGATAGCATTCAGTAGACAGGCTTACATGCACCGACAGAACATGAAATTTAACAAAAATGATTGCATAAATAAGCATTTAAATTTTTGCTGCGATGATGTGATAAATGTCTTATTGGTAAGTCGTAACTAGCATGTTAGCAGCAAAAAAATATTAAAATAATTAACGCATAAGCACAGAAGAAAGTCACAAACCTGTGAGCCTAGAATATGAGCTTTCAGATCCGAAAATATCTGCAATTAAATGGTGGTAACTTCGGTCAAAGATCAAATCACACCCAAATAGAAGTACAAACAAGTATCAGGTTGCATGAGTGAATAGTCACAATTTGATTGTTAAGAGTGAAATAGTGATGATTTAATTTCTTACTGGTAGTAGTCTGCAACATCACTAGTCTACTTGTAGGTATAATGGAAATCATCAAGGATAGAAGTACAGATCAAGTATTTGGGACAAATGATAAAAAAATAGGGATGTTGAGTTAGAGGACTAGCAGCAACCTGATACCTGAAGAACCATTCTACTCGAAATGATGAGCCACATCTTGGCTTGGGATAACAAAACAGACTACTATGCAACTTCAAATTTATGTGGACTAAAGAAACTCTTGATAACTACATCAAAACTTTATAACACATGCTACCAACTAGAAAAACATTGGTGGCCAACCAGTGACAAAATCAATCTTGACTTATGCAAGTTGTTAGATGTTTTGCATGCTGGACATTCTGATTCCCATTCTTACTTGCATCCTCATAAGGAACACACTAACCATCTATCCCAATTTTTTATTTTCCATATCTTGCTTTTTATGAAAAACTATCATTGGCCCCATAATTTCAATATAGATACCGATTCAAAAAAGGTCAAGAAGCCACACCCTATAAACATGTGAGACTAGAAAAACTACATGTGTTGCACTGTGATAAAACAATAGCATAGGTCTTCTGCTGTACAACGGGGAGCATATTGTTCAACTTGAAAATTAATATATTATTTATATTTATTTATGAATAGATACATTTGCGAGAAAAAAACTATTCTTTCATTTTAATATTATCATCAATGTACGAGGCAGATTTCCTCTAGAAAAATATGCAATGTAACTTCACATGTAAGGTTAAGACTAACAAGAACATAAATGGCAAAAAAAAAGTTCAGAAAATACCACAGCTCATCAGATTATTATGGAATAGAAGGAGAATCTATGCTAAGTTGCTAATATTTACTCATAATAAAAAAAGAGAGGAACAAGGCAACAATCACAGGAAAACATGTCACCTGCTCATTGATTAGTATCAAGCTCAGCATTGGTCTGCTAAGGCTCCATTGATTCCCACAATCCTCAAACAGAACAATCTCAAACAGGGTCTTCAGTATCTGATGAATTAAAAAAAATATTAAACAAGTACCAGATCAGAAATCCACACAAACTAAAACTTGGATTTGCCGGACTTACTGTTGAACTAATCTAGGTTAAAGATGAAACAGAGAAGTCCATATTAAGGACATAAATTAAACCCAACCGTTCACTTGGTGATTGAGAAACCATAAATAGGGCGGGCTGCTTTTAGCCAAACCATCCGAGCATTTAATACAAGCATTCTCATCCCTTCTTGTGTTTTTTTGCCTTATCTGTTATCTAGCCAATCCATAGTTTGGTAGGCTTACTTGGTGCAACAATGGCACGTTTTGACTAAGGCTGCATGGTGCAATTTGTGTGAAATCAGGAAGTCTATGACACTAGGGTAAAGCATAGGTATTTAAATCTCGTTGAATGGTCTAGAACTTGATATCACCGGTAAAAAATTTGACATCCATCTGCAGAAAAGACAGGTTAACAGTATGTTTTCTTGTATCTTATGTTTATTCACGTTCTATTCTTACATCTTATTAATGAGGACTGAGGCTAACACAAAATATCTCAGATATTTCTGGTAAAATGCAAAATCATGATGGGATCGGTAGCATGTGTAAACTTAGAGAAAGTGAAAAACAAAGCAAAAATGGGCATCAACAAACATACAAGGAATCATGGGAGGAGACGAAACCAGCATATCACATGACATCCACCAAGTAAAAGCATATGACAGAAGAAGAGAAAATGGAGAGATGAAGAAAAGGGAAAGAGAAGTTAATATAGGGTCTTTTACTTCCACATTGGTGCTGATCTAAGCAAATCACGCAGAGGCCTCGCCTAGCACATGACTAAGCCATAAGGTGCCCATCAAACTCATGCAAAATAATATCCCTGCTCCTAGCTTTGGTTAAAATCTAGGCAGTCACCTTTCATAACCTTGCTCATTCCCCTATTCTTCCTACCCTCCTTACACACATATGGTAACTCTCTCCCACTCTCTCTCTCTCTAGGTCTCTCAGGACCAAGAAGCCCTGTTTGATAACATTCAGATCCATTAACCACGATCAGGCAACGAACTCACGATTTTCCACAACAAATATATTGTTTAACCTCCTTTCATTCGTACTGCATCTAGGGCTCATGGAGCAATGGATAACAAAACACTAGAGTAAGATGCTGTTCAGGCCAGTATCTTATTTTGCTACAAATTTGGAAGTCATATAAAACGAGATCGTATGTGAATTACGAAAGGAATGCATGAATGAGGCGTCAAAGGAAATAGCATGTGCAAGACAAGGTTATTAGTCGAAGAGGGCACAAATATTAGTTCTTGGAACATGGTTTCAGGGAGCATTCACCTCTGAAAGAAGTGGTAGGTAACAATTAGTATCTTCTTTAGACCTCAACCACCTACCATATATCCATCAGTTGACAAAAATGTAGAGACCTTCCCATTGGAAACCCTAAACCTAGAACTTCTCTTAATTTCCTGTTACTAGATTGCTCAAAGACCCGCATGGGGTAATGAGCCAATAAGGTTCTACAGAATTACAAGTGTTTCTGGTGTCCAAGAATTGACCAGTTGCTATGGTAAGAAAATAGAGAAGCCACATTTCAATTTACTTATTGAAGGTAGCTTACGATCAAGACAGCAAGTATGCGAGTAAATACCAGAAACAAAAGATATGAGCTTTCCTTGAGAAGAAGAAACAACATCAACATGGATCAAGTTGTATATCATTCCACATTATAGGGTCCTATTGACCATATAATCAAAAGATGAAATCACCAATTGAAAATGGAAAACATTAAATTGTACCATCTAGAAATTTCATATCATTTTCAGATTCCGATTTGATCATGAATGTCATCAACGGACACTAGTTTCTAATGTGAATCATTTGGTAAAAGTAACTTACTTCTGGGAACAATGTTGGGCATTCTGCAATATGCCGAGCAAGGTTGACTGCAGCAGGTGAAGTCGGAGCCTCTGCAATGGTAATGTTGTTGAAATAGAAAGCCGCCAAATTGTCTACTGCTGATGCAGCCTGACATAAAAAATTTAATTATCGTGAATAAAAATAAGATTTTAGTATTAATATTAGTGGTCAATCAACGTTAAAATCAATGAAAGAAGAAAACAATGCAAATACTAGTCATCAGCTAGAAGATACACTAGCAAAGCAACGCTATGCATCAAATAGTTTAGCAGTTAAAATGAAAATAAGCTTCAAACCATACAAACATGTAACACAAAAATCCAGTCATGAAGAAGTTGGAAGGTTCACAACTTCATAACATTTAACTGCAGTCAGGTAAACAGAAATTTAACTCCACAACCTCTCCGCTTTAAATCTAATAGCTAAGTAAAAAAAAGTGATAAGAAAGCAACTACAACAGATATACATCAAACAAGAAATGTTGGTCAGAGATGTCAGGCTGCAACAGATATACCTGCCTTATTCATGAGATAACACCATATATCTAGAACACTGGCATTTACTTGCATTTTTACATCTGTGTAGAATGTGTTCATCTTGTGATCTTAAGACAATTTCCCTTAACTGAAGAGTAGAAGATATCAAACAGTTATTAAAATCGATATTGAAATAACTAAAGTATGTATTGTCAAACTATGATTCACATTATGATATTTTTAAAATAATTGAGGGTATATGAACTTAGTTTAATGTATCTTATTATCCATCTCTTGTTGCTGAGAACAGCCTTTCAGCAACCACTGTATGTTGCTTTGATACTGCATTACTCAAATTGACATTCCTTTCTCCGATATGGCGATATCAAAGTTTGTGATGACTTCTTCCTCTTTTTTCAGCAGGTTTATCTTTTATTTCTATGAACTCTTCTCCTTTTCCCTCCATTTCTTCGTTGTCTATTTCATTCCATAACCTAATGATATCAATGTCATCAAACTCATCTTGTTCAATTATTTATTTCCCTTTGAGTTCTTTCCTAGAACTCATTTTATCTGCTTTCAACATTTCATTTTTCTTTCTTGTTATCTCATCTATTCTCTTAGCACATTGGACCATCTCTTGACCTATGCCATGTGTTACTTCGTGTAAAAAGTACAGATCAAAACCTGGCATGTTAGAATATTAGACTGAATGTACTTAAGTGCAATTAGTATAATGTAGAGGGCACTCCTATGTAATTAGTATCTCTATATATATAGAGACCAGTCATAATCAGGTTACATATCAAATCAATACACAAAACCCTTGTGGTTTATTTTGGTAGAAGAGCCAAGTTATCAAAACCCTACCTGCCCTCTTGGTCACGTCACTACAAGACTGATTGTCCGCTGTCGCCGCTGCCGTCTCTCTTAATCTGACCGTCCGCTGCCACTGGAATCTGCCGCCGCCGCAGCTGGAATCTGCCGTCTGCTGTCCGCTGCTGCAGCAGGAACCCTAATTTTTGAATCTGTTGTCCGCTGCCGCCGGAGCCCTAATTTTCAGTCTTCTTTTCTTTCACGGTACATTACTACATCATGGCTCTAATAGCCTCTTTCACAACAGCAAAGAAACAATCTCACAATTCAAACAAGTTTGCTTTTACCCTAACTCCTACAAACTACGGTTATTGGAAAACAATGATTCAACCCTTTCTTGTCACAAATAACCTATTCGGATACATAGATGGATCGATATCGTGTCCATCCAAACATCTACCATCAACCACAACCACATCCGATCCAAACACTACCACCGATCCACAAGATAACCCTAATTACCCAATTTGGATTTCCAATGATGCTCATGTTCGCATGCTGATTATCTCCACTATCTCCGAAGCCTCTTTTCGACATGTCCAGGGTGAAACTTCCCGTAATCTATGCTAGCCCTAGAACTAGCCAATGCCCCTCACACATCATCCAGGGAATATACACTGAAAACTCAACTTCTCAAGATTCAGATGAAAGGTGATGAAACTCTAGAGGCTTATCTCAATCATGCACAGGAGTATGCAGATGCTCTAGCTGCCATTGGCGAACCTGTCAAAGATAAAGATCTTCTTATGCTTGTCGTTTCTGGTCTGCGTGAAGAATACAATGATCTCAAATCTACCATCATTGCACGTCAATTCCCGACTGCCTTCAATAAACTTCTTGCCGTTCTCAATCACCATGACTACATGCTTGGGAAAGCTCGTGCCCCTACTCCATCTGTTTCTCAGGTTTTTGCAGCTACAACCGGCAATTCTGGTTTGTCGATGCCTTCTGGTTTGTCACAGCCTTCTGTCCATCATGATCAACAACTTGCTGCTCAAATCAGTTCCATTGCATCTGCCCTTGGTTATCAATTGATGTCTGCTGCAACTTCAGGCCCTCAAGCTTTCTATGGTTCTCGTCAGCCCCACAACAACCGTGGTAGCAGCCGTGGACGTGGCGATCGTCGCCAATTTAGCTAGGCATCCAATCAAAACACAGTATACGGAACTTGTAACCGTTGTGGTATTGGGCACCTCCCATCACAGTGTCCTAATCGTGATCCATCCACCATTAGTCCTCGGCAAACTGCTAACTTTGCGAACAGTCGTGCCTCCCCATATGCTGAATCAACTTCACGGTTTCTTGACACATGAGCGAACAGTCATGTTACGCCTAATTTAGCAAGCATGGATAACTCCAAAGCTTATCATGGTAGTGACGCTCTCCATGTTGGTAATGGTAGTGGACTCCCTATACTTCATATTGGCTCCTCAACCATTTACTCACGACACAAACCCTTTTGTCTATCTAATATTCTTCATGTTCCATAATTCACCAAAAATCTTTTTTCTGTCCAGAAATTTTGTTTAGATAACAATGTCCTCTTCGAGTTTCACTCAACTTTTTTTGTCGTGAAAGGACAAGTCTATACGCACTACCTTGCTTACGGGCCCAAGTGAGAATGGTCTTTACTCTGTTCGTCTACCCTAGCTCAAGTCTTACCACCACCTCCACTACACCTATTGAACCAATCTTCGGCCCAACCCCAAACAACGACGTCCCTTCAATCCCTCAGCTAATCTTACCACCACCTCCACTACACCTATTCAACCAATCTCGTTTACCATTGTCAACAAATCTCCTAAATGGCGTCAAGCTATGGCCGAGGAGTACTTTGCTCTTGTTAAAAACAGCACGTAGTCACTAGTTCCTCGTGCTCATGATACTAATGTTATTGACTGTAAGTGAGTTTACAGGATAAAACGGGACAAGACAGGTAACATCACTCGTTACAAAGCGAGACTCGTCGCAAAAAGGTTTTCAACAACATGGCATTGATTTTCACGAAACTTTCAGTCCTGTTGTCAAGACCACTACCATCAGGGTTGTTTTACCGCTTGCGGTTTCTCAAAAATTGTCGCTCAGGCAACTTGATGTTCAAAACGCTTTTCTTCATGGCCATATTACTAAAGCAAGCCTCCAGGATTTATTGACCCACAACAATCAGATCATGTTTGTCTATTCCACAAGTCCATTTACGGTCTCAAGCAGGCCCCACGGGCTTGGTTTCACGCCTTTCCAAGGCTCTTCATACCCTTGGCTTTGTAGGCACCAAGATTGATCATTCACTGTTTATTTTCAGTCATGCTGGCACTCTATTATACATCTTAGTGTATCTTGATGACATCATCATGGGAAACAATAATCCTGCTATCGACGCCATCATTCAACAATTAGGCTCAAGTTTTGCGATAAAGGATCTAGACCCTCCAAACTACTTGGGTATTGAGATCGTCCCTCAAGGACTAGACATCATCCTTTCTCAAAAGAGGTACATTTTGGAACTCTTACAACAAGCAGGCCTCTTAGACTCTAAGCCCATGCCTTCCCCCATGACCTCATCATGTTCGCTATCTTTAGCTGACAATCCTGCTTTTTCTGACCCAGTTAAATACAGACAGGTCGTTGGTGCTCTTCAATATGTTACTCTTTCTCGGCCAGATATCACTTTTGCAGTTAATAAAGTGTGTCAATTCATGCATGCCCCTATTGAATCACATTGGTTTGCGGTCAAACGAATTCTACACGATCTTCGGGGTACTATTGACTGTGGCTTACTCATTCATCAGGCATCTACTTTATCTCTTCAAGCCTTCTCTGATGCTGATTGGGCTGGGTGTCTAGATAATCATCAGTCCACGGGGGGATTTGCCATCTATTTGGGTTCTAACCTTGTATCTTGGACCGCTAGCAAACAAAGCACTGTTTCTCGATCCTCTACCGAGTCAGAATACAAAGCTCTGGCTGATACTATAGCTGAACTTACCTGGCTTCAAGCTCTCCTTCGTGAACTTGGCATTCATGCACCATCAGCTCCTATCTTGTGGTATGACAATCTAGGTCCAACCTATCTATCAACCAACCCGGTCATTCATGCACGAATAAAGCATGTGGAAGTTGACTTTCATTTTGTTAGAGAAAAGGTTGCTCAAGGAGACCATCGAGTACAATTCATTTCCATAAAAGAGCAGATTGCTAATATTTTCACAAAACGGTTGCCGACTCCTAGATTTCTATCCTTATGATCCAAGCTACAGGTTTTTACCTGTCCTTAACTTGTGGGGGCGTATTAGACAGAATGTACTTAAGTGCAATTAGTATAATGTAGAGGGCACTCCTATGTAATTAGTATATCTATATATAAAGACCAACTGTAATTAGGTTACATATCAAATCAATACACAAAACCCTTGTTGTTTATTTTAGAAGGGGTGTTGAGGTATATTTTTCATAAGGTAATTGTGAATAATTAAATTTATTTCTTTTAAGACCTTAGGCTTTGAAGGATCTAGGAAAGTGGTTCTTAAAGAAAAAATGAATTACAGAAGAATCACTTTCTCGGATCCTTCAAATTCCTAAGGTCTTAAAGAAAATAGATTTAATTATTCACAATTACCTTATGGAAAAATACCTCAATGGCCCTTCTAACATGCTAGGTTTTGATCCGAACATTTCACCGGAAATAGCACATGGCATAGGTCAAGGGAATGTCGAATATTCTAAGAGAATAGATGAGATGACAAAAAAAGAAAAACGAAATGTTGAAAGCGGATAAAATGTGTTCTAGAAAAGAACTCAAAGGGAAAGAATTAATTGAAGAAGACGAGTTTGATGACATTGATATCATTAGTCCTTGGAATGAAATAGACAACAAAAAATGGAGGAAGAAGAAAAGTTTATAGAAATAAGAGATAAACCTGCTAAAAGAGAGGAAAGAAGTCATCACGAACTTTGATATCACCATATTGGAAAAGAAATGTTAGTTTAAGTAGCGCAGTATCAAAGCAACACGGAATGGTTGTTGAAAGCCCGTTCTCACGGATAAGAGATAGATAGTAAGATACATTCAACTATGTTCAATTACGTTCAACTATGTTCAATTACCGTCAAATATTTTAAAAATATCCTGATGTAAATCGTAGTTCGACAAATACATACTTCAGTTTTCTTAATATCAATTTTAATAACTATTTCATATCTTCTACTCTTCAATACAGTGAAATAATTTCCATATCACAAAATGAACACACTCTACATAGATTTGACTTGAGTCGTTGGCTCCAAAAAGTAAATGTCGTTGTTCTAGACATATGGTGTTATCTCCAAAAAAAAGTCCCATAAGTCTACATTTCCTATTTATTAGTTATAGTACTCTTCGATCAAATAGTTCGGTTTGATTTACTTGTCCACTTAACCTGCAACTTATCCCTTGCAACACTATTGTACAAGCAAGAACTTCAAGACAAATCATTTCTCATATTTTCAAACTTAGAAGTAACAAATAAGTCATGAGACAAACTGAACCTTAAAAATCAAATAGACCAACAATTTCAGAAGTATAGAACATAAGGGGCTATTCCATCCTTACATGCCATATCTATAGCTTAAAAATATCTTGTAATTGGAAGGATATGGCGGAGTGATACATTGATACATGGTTTGATATATCTATAAAAAAATTAAGGATTTGGGGAGCATATGTATGTTTGTACGTATATATACATATATATAGTCGGATTCAAATGAGAACGTTACCTATTTAAGAGAAGAACAGTCAAATCACCTGTGATTTACACTAATATCACGTATAAAATCACATGTGCTTCACGCGACTTTTCCCCACAACCATAGGGTCGCCCGCCCACCTTTTTGGCCGTTAATGTAAAATCACATGTGATTTTGCATGTGATTTGACCGTTTCTTTTTCTCTTACAAGTTAGCATCCTCATTTGATCCTCCTTCTATATGTGTGTGTGTGTACACACACAAATATAGATATGTATATACAATGATATGTACATACAGACATACATATAAATATATAGATAGACATGTGTATACACACATGCACATAATATACACACTCATATATATATATATATATATTTGTGAGAACTTCTACCTATAAGGTTTTTTTAACATGATTCTTTTCCATCTAAGTATAGTTTTTAATATATTGACTAACATAAATTTATTATTTAAATCAAAAGTGAACTCTAATTTTAAAACGTAGGGTAACAAAAAGTACAATATGTTCAACTGAAAATACACATACCATAGAAACACAACACACATAAAGGATGCTTAACCTTATCATGCTTTTACTTTTCCCAAGTGCATCCATCATAGCCTATTTTCTATCCACTAAAAATATAGGGTCCCTTCATCTTGCCTTTGTTTTCCTCACTCCCACAAGTCCAAAAAAGATGCTGTCAAACCCACAGCCCCTTCAAACTCTTGAGGAACTGGAACCCAAAATAACCCAACATGGGGATCTGATGAGTGGTAGAAACACCCTTGCTTCACAGTTTCAAAGATAACCCTAAGCTTGTTTTACATTTGTAACTTATCTTTACTTTTTACTTACACAACTACAAAGACAATTTTTTTATTTTCTTCATCAGGCATCAAGCAAAGAAGCAATACATTCAAGATATTGGAGCAGGTTATTGTTGCATAGGTTAATGAATATGATTTAGGGTGTTGGAAGTAAGTTAGGTTATGTGCAAGGAATATCAGCAATAAAATATAGGACAGAAGAATTTGCATATGGTGTTCATTGATCTAAAGAAGACAGGATTGCATGCTAGGACGAGTCATGTGGTTGCTTCCTAGGAAGAAATAAAGCCTAACAATGCATGTAGAGTGACATAGATTTGCTCAAGTACATGAAGGTTGGCATCATGACTTTGTTTATTTGCTGGTTATGGATGAGCTCATAAAAGACACAAAAAATATATCATGACCTAGTGTGTCACAATAATAATGTAAACTCATGAAAGTAAAAAGGTGTGCTAGAAAAAATATAACTTGGTGCCTTTAGGATTTTGTATTAATTTAGGCAGAAACAGAATAAACAATCTGTAACTATAGTGGTTTGCTTAAGTAGAACACTAAAAAAAAGAGAACATGCCCTAAAAGGATGCAACTAGATAAATTTTGTTACACATGACTACTGAATGATAAATTCAGTTACACCTGGGATCTTAGCCTTCACTGATCAGTCCATTGTAGTATATACTCATGTAATTAAATATACATTCCTTGAAACTACACACCTAACCCTGAACTACAGTTTGGTCTAAAGACTTGTAGTCTCCCAGCCAGGCACATGTGTGAACAAAAGATGGGAATCATCAAGTCACCACTACAAAGTACATGGACGAATCTGCCTTTCCTGTTAGCCAAGGCTAATTTATGTTAATTCCAGAGACCTATGGACTTGATTGAAAATTCTGGCAAGACCAGACAATATAGTCCGAAAATCTGGAGTTCACATTTGTGGAAGGACTAGAGAGCTAAGCACTGAGAAGAGCAAGGAGCAGTTACATATTTTATGTATTTAGTATTATGTATATGCAAGTTAATTATCATGATCTTGTCTATCACAATAAAAAGCATTCGTCAAAATGGTTACAAAACATGGAACTGCAACATTGTGAAAAACAACTACAAGATTAGACTGTCCATACATCGGAAGGTTTTATGATTTTGAAAAAGTGAAGCAATTGTGTTTATCCGGGCACTCTCTTAGAGATATTTTGGAATCTTATATAGAGATTTCTTTTATAGTAGAAATCACGAGGAGCAATGCAAATAGGAGGCATCTATGTTTTGCTGTTACTACTTGCTGGTGTTCAACCAAAAAAAGCTTTTTCTGTTTAAGTATCAACAAATTTTGAGTTTCGTTTTTATTTTCTTATTTGAAGATTTATTCTGTTTTGCTTGTAACGTTTGATATCTGTCCAACTTGAAAAGTCTTGCAAGATACAATTAAGTTAAATCATGCTGGAGTTCATTTTTGCCCACCAACCACAGAGGCACGGACTAATATTATAATATATATTCATGTTTATGTTCAGTAAACCAAAACACTTCTTACAAAAAGCCTAACCAAAAATAATCAAGAAGACTCGATCATACAAAATATGAAAAAATGATGAGGATCTTGGCCATGGGAGAAGAGCTGGATAACTTAGATGGCAACAAGCTTTTAAGTGTCTTACATGATTGGAAAGTTACATTGCAGCTCAAAGGCATAACCTATAGGATAGCAGGAACACATAATGATTTAGGGGCATAATGTGGGGCAACACAACTGCAGCTTATGCACAAAACACATGTAACACAGATGTTAATCTTGAGGTGGATGTGTGCCCACACAATCAAGTACAGATTTAAGTTTAGCAAACACCACTTGAGATGCCTGATAACCACCAATATTAGACCTTTTAGCTGCGCTGGTAAGAATAGAGGACCCGTGTCACAAAAACATTAGTTAAAAGTATGGGTAGACGAGATATATTATGCATGGATAGATCGAACCCGGTCTTAACATCATGATTGTTCATCCAAGCGTCAATAATCATTTCAAAAAGAAGAGAAAAATAAATAATTTAAGGAGTACAACTTGCTTAATAAATACCTGAGTTGAGATGCTTGTGTCAAGGCCTTTTAATCCAGATTCTAGTGAGCCAACTATATGCATGAACGTGTTCATATCCAGGTTCAACATATAAACAATATGGCTGTTGAATATAACCTCCAAAAATGCATAATATGCCTTTGTAAGCTACAAAATACACATCATCGGCTCATGTTATCAACATTAAATGAGTAAGAACAACTTGTAGAGAGAAAATAAATCCAACCATATCAAATGCAACAACAAATTATTATTTCTATTGCAATTTGACGTGTACTATTTCTCATTATCGTCTACCGCCCTTTCTTTCCTCCCCGCTATTCACGCATGAAGATTGCCGTATGGATCCAGAAGTTTCTCTCTCAACTAATGTTCTCAAGACTTTAAGATGAACAAGCATCTACCAACTCAAAAAGTGGAACCAAAGGGTCTTTGGCCTAGCGGTATCGTAGTCTCTGGCCTCCTAGGAGATCAGGGGTTCAAACCTCACCAAAGGTGAGGAGGGTGTGTGAGTTTATTTGTTGCATTTGCCGTATATAAATATTATATACTTCAAAAAAGAAGTCAAAAAGTGGACACCAACAAATCAATCAAGAAAGTCGGTTTGGGGTGGTAAGAGATAGAATCCATCTAACATTAAATATTAGTGCCAAAGTTGATCCAAATTCCAAAAAAAATCCAAAAAGCACGACAGCATCCCATGGCCAACCCATCCAGCAAGGTATCACTTTGTCAAACCATTCCCAAATCATAGTTAGTGAAGCATATGAAACAAGTAGTTTCCAATGATGTTTAAAATTCTCAATATGAGGACAATACCGAGTATCACGGTCTATTTGGATCTTACCAAGGACAGATAGCTTGGTCTTTGAGGACTATTATGAAATCCACTTTGGGATAGGGGACAAGTCTACGTATATCCCACCCTATGCTGTTACTGCAGTAAAAATACAAAATATCGGTCCTGATATTTCAGTTATATCGGTGATATACAGGTCCAAAATAGCGGTTAATATTATATTTCTTAGAATTATATATATATATATATATATATATATTATATGTCGCCATTGATGCATTTTGTACCCACGTCTGATGAAGTAGTATTAGTAGTAATCGGGGTCATAAATGCCCTTGAAGATTGACCCCCTTACTTCCCATTGCTTTCTTTAGTTAAGCCTTAACAACAAAAATAAGTAAATTATGGTAATTAAGTTCTAACTAAGTCGAATAAGAATAATTAAGTGAGTGAGTGGGTGTTAAGACTTGGGAGTTAGGACATAAGACCTGGACCAGGAGACTGTTGGAGACCAACATGTAATAAAAACAGCCCAAACATTTGCCTTACAGAAAATCGGTATATCGGACCGCATTTTCCATCAAAATATCGGTGAAATATCGGTAAATATCGGCGATATTATCGGAACTGATATTTCACCAACAATATTTTTCCAGAGACCAATATCCGATATATCGGCAATATATTGCGATTTTTAACAGTATAGATCCCACCCCCTAAACCACATATCCGACTGGGATATACCAACATCGTTTGGTTTGGTTTGATTTCATTTATTTACTCTAGAGCTTCAAACTTGCTTAACAGGATACTTGTGTGAGGCGAATGTGTTATCTATTGATGATGCACATACTTGTACTTTCTAATGAGCAAGGAGGTATTAGTGTGATGGTTTTTCTTCAAATTCCTACTCTGGAAAGGAGTTTAAGTAAAACTATACTGCCAGAAAAGATCGGGCACTGTATAAATGATGTTCAGACAATAAATGTCAATTGGTTTCTTCTGCCAGTTGTGCAATTGATTCAACAAAATAAATTAGCAATGTATTAGATCATTAACAATTCAACTATTTCACTTGCCAAAAAAAAATCACAAACCTTCCTGTAAGCCAAAATATCTGCCAAAGGAACTGATAGTGTCATTTTTAGAGCAATATCAAGTGCATCGGCAAGAGCTCTATCTCCGTACAGTTCAAACACGCCAAAATTTACATAATTTCCAGCAAGGGCTGTCATTAGTATAAAGATATTGCTGTTAGTATAAAAGACAATCTACAGTGACCAACACAGGGCCAAATTCCATTATGGCACAAAGAATTTGAAAACAATTACTTTACTTCAGAACTATTACCTAAAAGGTTAATATCTACCTTATGACCTGTGTACACACAGGCCAAAATTAATACCCGAAATCTTACAAACTTGAAAACAAATGAACAAAAAAGTTCAAGACAAGAAGGCTTGAATACAATATATTGGCATAACACACTTCTGATATTTCAAAAATCATGCAGAATGTCTCCACAAAAGTGCTAATGCAAAACGAACGGGAATTAACATTTCTTAGTTTAAAGGTTTGCTTTACAAGGGCTAAAAGTGGGGAGAAACTGTAAATAGTTCTAGAATCTCAGGAGTAAAATATCACACAAAAAACTATAAGCCATTTGAAAAGATAACTTTAATTAGTGTCATAACAAAAGAATCGAAATGTAGCACGTGAATCAAGCAAAAAATAGGCAATCTTACAAGGTTTACTAAATACAGAATTATCAACAGCATAAACTATATGATAGGTCCTTACCCCTTGAAAGAACAGTCAAGGCAATCCATATCCCCTTGTATTTGAAGGCATAGATATCAGCAGCATTCGGAAGAGATAAGATCCTTGTTCCATATGCAACAAGAAGCTTGCTAACTTCTCGAAAAAGAAGTATCCCATTAGGAGAAGAGGAATCGAAAGTCAGACGTTGAGCCTTGTTCAGAACAAACTCAGCCATAAATTTCAACAACGGGGTGGTAACCTGAAAAATTAGACATTCTATTGAGACCTTTCTTTTAAAAGAATGATAGGTTATATCTTTTTTGTATCCGCCAAAATTTCAACTACTAGGAGGAACTAATAAGCACAATTGTTTACGAAAACAAAAACAGTCGGATCCTCTAAGAAAATTATAGCAATGCTTACTAATTGTGCATCCTAGATAACCATCATTTGTGTCATCAAGTTCCAGTTATTAGTCAATGCCAATTCTTATTGTTAAAGATCTATCTATAATCCAACTGACCAAGTTCGCATCTGTTGTTGCCTTGTTGCACACTTCCGATAATTTACCAGGACGATCCATCCATAATAATTCAACTACAAAAAACTACTAAGATGCAACTTTTGGAAAACAAAAGCCATTAATTCTTCATAAATAGATCATTACAAGGCTTCTGGAAGGGGACTGTTGATAGCTTGATTTGGAAATTGATAGGCTCGTCAGATGCATTGAGCTTAGGGCATTAGAAATGGTATTGAGCGGTGGTTGCATGTTAGAATTGCAAGTGACTTATAAATCATAGCTTCTTGGACTTTGATGTTAGAAATAACCTCACATATAATATTTTAGGTATGTTAGACTATGTGCGGGCATGACGAGGATGTCAGAATTTAAGTGGACAAAATTGTGACATCCCATCCCATGTTGGTTGTGAGGTAACAATAACATCGTGAGTCCCTTGCAAATCTTTACCAATGGACCATATCACCAGCTACAATGGTTTTAAGTTGACCAAGTGCACCACCATCAGATGACACACATAGGTGCCAATTATCACTTTATTCATACCAAAAGTTGGATTAAAGTGAAGAAATTTGGTACTGAAAACAACCGGTTGATGTGCTTACTAAGTTGATCCCCAGGAGCAAGTTCAGACGATTGGATCTGCTCAATGTTGATAGTTGAAAGTATTTTGAAACTAGGATTTCAAGTGAAGGTGGGAGATTTGATTATTAGAGTTACTCAAATATTAATTGGATGTACACAAGAATCTCCCCTGTGCGTGCAACAGCATAGCATTACAATGAACGTGTGCTCTGGGGGAGGAACTTGTTATATCTTTTTCTGATAGTTAGGGGTTGTTTGCTTCAGACAGGGGAATGAAAATGACTGGGAATGGAATGAATTTTCATCCCCCCCCCAAGTTTAACCTCGAATGATAGTTTGGGCTTCTGGAGGAATGAGCCCATTATATTATATAAAACCAAACAGTTTCTTTAATTTTCAATCTCTTTAATTACTGCTCAATACCTCTAACCAAACAGCCCCTTAGTTGTTAAAAGAAAGTCTAAATATAAATAATAATGATGTCTGTCCCATTTAGCAGTGAACAATTTGTATCAAGCAAGTTAAACTAAAATTTAGAGGGGCCCAAGTGAAGTCCAATTGAATATTGACCTTATTCACTTGCATGTTTTTAATCAGATTTGCACAGACTTAACGTTTAAATATAGTCCAGCACAGTAGCTATTGAGAAATTTCCTCCATTTACTCGAAGAACGTTTTCCATAATTTTTACTCTTTGATCAAATGAACTTTTAGAAACAAATGAGGCAATACACATCTGGAAGTTGAATCATGTTGGAAAACTATCAAATCGCTCTCCAAATGTTGACTTCCACTTCCAATGTGTTAAATATAGCAAAGTTTGGTTTACCTTTCTATATAGTAATGTTAGTATTTCCCCTTTTAGGTTTCTTGATCTTATATATATTGTAATCTCTTTGTGAAGAAGCCAATGAGAAGGGGTTCCAGCCTTTTATTCATCTAAGAAAACCAGCATTGTGGGGGGGAACTAATTCCAGCCTTTCTTTTTATATATAACAAGCACACTAATGGCACCTACAGACAAAACTCAGGGTGCGACCTCTAGTGACTTCTCCATTCCGGGTATAATCAATTTTTCTACCGTGTTAAAGATTCCGGTTAAACTTAACTCTACAAATTGGGCTCAATGGAGTATGTTTGTCCAAACTGATCTCGAAAGTTTGGACAAAGATGATTATTTAAGCAACGACCCTCCGAACCCTAAAAACCGGGAATGGAAACTGAACGATAGTGGTATCCGAATGGCTCTATGGAATGCAATGGAACCACAAGTCCTGAGTATTGCTCGGATTTATCCTACCACAAAGAAGATGTGGATCTACTTGGAGTCTTCCTTCTCAGCCAAAGAATCTTTGTCTCATACTTATTCCATGTTCGGTTCTTATTTTAGATGCGAGCAAGGTGACTCCAATCTCACTGAGTACTATACTAGACTATCAAAGCTATCAAAAAAGAGTCAAAGACCTTCCAGCCTAGTGGTAAAGGCTTGGGCATGGCATAGTCATGAACCCGAGTTCGAGCCCTGGGAGGGGAGTGTTGGCGACATTTAAGTGGGGCCATGTTTAGCCTCCAAATTTGCCGGGGATTAGTCGGGCTTTGGCCCGGACACCCTTACAAAAAAAAGCTATCAAAAGAGCTCCGAGTTCTTTTCCCTGTCACTCCTGATGTTAAAGTTCAGGAGGAGAGGTTAGCAAAAATGGATGTAATGACGTTCATTTCAGGATTGCCTGCCAAATATTCCGGTGCTCGTCCTCTACTACTGAGTCACTCAGCATCTCAGTCATTGCCATTAACGTATCATCTTACCCGATACATGTACTCGGGTCATGCTCCATCGCAACCATCCGGGACTAATGTATCCGTTGTTGCCTCTTCAAGTACCAGAAATATTGGAAAGGAAGGGTATAAGAAGAAGATCCAATGCTTTTATTGTAAGGAGTTTGGACACACCAAATATAACTGCCCAAATCGTCCTACTTCTGGTCCCGGATCTCAACTGCCACCTCATCCTTTTCGAGCCCATATAGCATCTGCAGATAATACAACCACCACTAGCACTTTCCATGATGAAGATGTCTCTTGATTCCAGCATGGTCCTTCTAGCCAGGTTTCATCTACTCTCTG
Source organism: Cynara cardunculus var. scolymus (assembly GCF_001531365.2). Lineage (NCBI taxonomy): Eukaryota > Viridiplantae > Streptophyta > Magnoliopsida > Asterales > Asteraceae > Cynara > Cynara cardunculus. The sequence continues at coordinate 12,169,574 of NC_037537.1, read as the reverse complement.
TGCTAGTACAGCATAGTCAAGTATACCTTCTGCCTGTTTTTTAGCATGCTCACCATCATGGATTATTGATTCAGGAGCCACAGATCATATGACTGGAACAAAGACCTTATATCCAATCTGAATACTTATATACCCCAAACTTCGGTTCGACTTGCTAATGGATCCTTATGCCAAATTATGGGCATAGGATCCAATAGCAACTTGTCAAAACTAAACCTATCATCTGTTCTTTATGTTCCCACCTTTCCAGATAGTCTAATATCTATTAGCCAAATTACAAAAATGCATAATTTTTCAGTAACCTTTTTTCCAACACATTTGTGTCTTTCAGGAATTGGGGACGAACCGGCTTGATTGGCATAGGTTTTGAATCTGAAGGTCTATCATTTGTCTGGGTTGCGATCTGCAGTAGCACATCTATGTGATTCTAGTATTATGGAGGCTCACTATTGGCTAGGCCACCCCTCTTTGTCTGTTCTGAAACAATTGCAACCAGATTTGTCATCTGTTAAAGAGTTAGTTTGTGAGTCATGTCAGTTGGGTAAACATACTCATTGTCCCTATCCCCCTCGAGAGTCGAGTAGTGTTAACGCTTTATTTCAGTTTATTCACTCGGATGTATGGGGACCTTGTCCCATAACTTCTACTAATGGATTTAAATATTTTGTTAGATTTGTTGATGACGTTTCTCGTGCGACATGGGTTTACTTACTAAAGTCACGTAATGAAATATTTTCGGTCTTTTGTGAATTTTATGCTTATGTTAAAACCCAATGTGATGTCTCCATTAAAACTCTGAGGTCTGATAATGCAAAGCAATATTTTTCCTTTGATTTTACAAGTTATTTGTCTGAGCATGGTATTATACATGAATCATCATGTGCCTATATACCCCAAACAGAATGGCATTGCTAAAAAAAGAACCGCCATTTGTTGGATGTAGCTCGCACTATGATGATTCATTATAATGTTCCACAAAGTTTTTGGGGCGATGCAGTTCTTACATCTAATCTAATTAACCAATTAACCGTATGCCCTATTTTGTCCTTATAGGAAAGGTACCTTTCTCCGTCCTATTTCCAAAAGGCACTTCTTTCCCTCTAGCTCCTAAAATCTTCGGTTGTGTTTGTTATGTTCATGATCATCATCCAAAACATAATAAACTTGTTGCACATGCTATCAAGTGTGTGTTCCTTAGGTATTCCCGTGTTCAAAAAGGCTATCGTTGTTATAGTCCCTACCTTGTGTAGGTATTTTACCTCTACTGATGTCACATTTAATGAATCAAGTCCCTTCTATGGTAAACCTATCACCAGCACTTCCGAGTCAACAAATCTTCTTTCTAATCCTTCTGATTCTTTTGATCCTAGTGGTCTTACAGCCTTCAGTGGTGACACCAAATCTCGTTATTCCAACAATCTAGACTGATAGTCGTTTCACAGATGTGTATGTTCAACAGCGCCAACGACAAGCGTCTGAGACCCATGAGTGCCTACCTATGCATGATGTTTCTGGTACGTCTCCCGTTCCACCACCTGATACACACTTATCATCAGCCAGTATGTTTCGCCCGACCCAGTCAATGATACACCCTTACCACTACATACCGAGCCTTATGATCCTGTTGGTGCTCATCTCCCTGATATTCATGTTGCCTTCCAAAAAGGCGCACGGACTCGCACTCGATATCCCATTCATGATTACCTTTCCTACTCTCACCTTTCTTCAGAGTCATGTGCCTACACCACAGCCATTGATAGCCACATTGTTCCCAGAAATGTGACTGAGGCCCTTAATCACCCAGGATGGTTTAAGGCAATGCAGGAAGAGATGGATGCCTTACAGAAGAATCATACTTGGGATTTGGAACAACTTCCTCGTGGAAAGCGTAAAGTGGGTTGTAAGTGGGTTTTCACAGTGAAAGTTAATCCTGATGGTTCACTGCATCGTTTGGAAACCCGATTAGCTGCAAAGGGTTATTCTCAAGCCCATGGGGTTGATTATGACGAGAGTTTCCCTGGTGGCTAAAATTGTAACATCCCGTTCCCGAGGGTATCGTCCTTTGCCCTTAGTACAAGTGAATGAAAAAAACTTCATATCTTAAACTTTTATTTCATTATAATAGGGTTATTACAGCAACAGACATGCGGAAATTTACAACTTATGATATTCTAACATCTTAGAATAGCAACACTTTAGCTTGTTCCTACTCCTTGATTCCTGAGATACATACATGAATACATAAGCTTTAAGCTTAGTAAGTAGTCATGGTTTCATGATAAAACATTCTTTCCAAATAGTTAACATAATTCTTAGAAACTTTCATGCATAAAAACATTTCTTTGAGATCTCATGGTTACATGTTAAGTACACCAACTTCTCACAGGTTCTTTAACCTCGAGTCCATATAATGGCTGCCCAATAAGGTCCGTTTGTAAGACGTACCTTCTTTCTATAACCTGTACGTTGGATATTTAAATGGTTATTCTTAACATGTATAAAAACTTTCACCCTTATGTGTAAAACACATCATAAAATGCCATCATACATATATCTTGGCTATATAAATGTATCATCGTTTCGTGTAAAGCAAATATGCAAAATCATCTTATCAATTTCTTCATAGTGCATAAAATACATTTATATAGCATATATGTATCCCAGTAAATCTCATAACGTACTCACCTTGATTATGCCTAGCTTTTCCCTTAATTCCTATCTTCAAGCTTGATTAGGTATAAAGAGCAAGATTTATTATTTTTGGTATGGAATTAACGGCAACACTTCAATCACTATTTATAGGTAAATTCATTGCTTTAGCTACTTGTTCTTGCTCCCAAAATTGTACTCTTATGATAGTTTAACACCTCATTGCTTCTAGCTTTTAATTGTCATGCTTCTAGCTCTTGCTTGTCATCATCATTTTTGCCAACACATGCTTCTAGCCTTGACAACTCATAACTAGCTTCCTTTGTCGTAAAGAGTAGGTTTGCTTTGTAATAAGATTTTTGTGGCTCATGTTGTTTGTTTATAGGTAGCTTTGTAAGCTACTTGTAAGCTACTTGCGTTATAAATATGATAGTTTAATAAATGCTATAGCTGTTGAACTCTTTTAAGAGTACTTAATTTACTTACAAAATCTTGTATTGAAGGCTTAAACATTTAAATTTAGCAAATAAAGAAACTAGGGTATTACAAAAATGTCGTCAGTTCGCATTTGTATCGCTCTCGCTGCGATCAATCATTTGCACTTCATCAGTTGGATGTCAAGAACGCATTTCTTTATGGCATTCTTGAAGAGGATGTGTACATGTTTGTTATTTGTTATTGAGAAGAAGGTTACAAAAGTATGCCGATTGCGACGTTCATTGTATGGTCTTAAACAATCTCCTAGAGCATGGTTTGGATGATTTTCAGATGTTCTCCGGGAATTTGTTATTACCCGCAGTTCCCAGGATTATTATGTGTTTTTTAGACACCATGAAGATCAACGTATCATATTGATGGCCTATGTAGATGAGATCATCGTTACCGGAGATAATAGCACCGGAATTTCAGAAGTAAAAGAATTTCTACAGACTCAATTTCAAGTTATTGATCTTGGACGGCTTCGTTACTTCCTTGGGATAGAAGTGCTTCGATCTTCACAAGGGATTCTTATGTCTCAACGGAAATATGTTGTTGATATGCTTATTGGATGTGGTCTATTGGGATGTGGTCTATTGGGATGTAAACAAGTGGATAGTCCGATGCACGCTATAGGGAAGCTTCTTCCGGATGATGGAAGTCTTATGAAGGATCCAGAGAGATACAGGAGATTGGTTGGAAAATTGAACTATTTGACAGTTACTCAACCAAATATTTCACTGTCGGTTAGTGTCTTGAGCCAGTTCATGTCCGATCCTTATATGGATCATTGGGATGCAGCACTTCACGTTTTGTGGTATCTCGAGGCCACACCAGGCTTAGGGATACTCTATTCAGATCAGGGCCATTGTCGAGTGGGTGCTTTTACTAAAGGAGTTGGTAGAATATCTGGTTTCTCAGATGCAGATTGGGCTAGATGTCCCATTTCTAGGAGATCAACTACAGATTATTGTGTATTCGTAGGAGGAAATCTAGTTTCTTGGAAAAGCAAGGAACAGCATATTGTCTCCCGATCAAGTGCCAAATCAGAATACAGAGCCATGGCAGATGTGTCATGTGAAATGACCTGGGTAAGGAGACTCCTAAGAGAGCTTGGAGTAATAACAAAGGACTTGATGAGATTGTATAGTGATAACCAGTCAACCATTCACATAGCCAAGAACTAAGTATTCCATGAGAGGACCAAACACATTGAAGTTGATTGTCATCTCATTAGAGACCGTGTTGTGGGAACACGAACAGACCCTCCATCGATCCAACCGGTACACATCAAGACTGAACACCAGCTTGCAGACATTCTCACGAAGCCATCGCGGAAAACCTCAAATAGACTTTATTTGTAACAAGTTGGGCATGATTAACATTTTCGCTCCAACTTGAGGAGGAGTGTTAAATATAGCAAAGTTTGGTTTACCTTTCTATATAGTAGTGTTAGTATTTCCCCTTTTAAGTTTCTTGATCTTATATGTATCGTAATCTCTTTTAGAAAGAAATGACGCAACAATTGTTAGATTTGAGTAATAACACAATGCAAGATGTTAAGTGTTCTAGAGAACAGCACTCTGGAACTCCTATCATATTGAAAATGTGCAATGACTTTATTGTGGGAGCTCTCTCCATCCATCTAGGAAAAGATGAGTTGCTCAAGTCTTGCAAAGCTTCTACAGATGCCCACATTAATTTCATGGTGCCGAGTAGGACAATGATGGACATCTACGATCCAACTTGAGGAGCTCTAATCGTATTAGGGTTTGTATATTTACACAAGCCTACCTGCAACGCTCTATGTATCCCCTATTCCCCTTGATAATAATACTTTCATGAACCTAGAACATATAAAGCATTTGAACAATCTAGTATGTTAATAACTGAATAGCAAAAACATAGTATTATAGGAAGTAACCATGAAGCCCATTTGCATTGCAAAATTTATGTAGCACCACCAAAGAAAGTTGATGTTACTTGAAAAAGTTAAAACATGAACTATGTAAAAGGACAATGATCAAGTCTTTCTGAGGAGAAATGATAAGCAAGTGAAAAACATAAAAGAGAAATGCAAAGAAAGAGGAAACGGACGGATTAAAAAATGCTACGATATGAATATCTTACACTTCATATAGGCACATGATCCAAACATCTTACATTTTATATAAGTGCATGATATAAATATTGTATATGTAGGTTATCCTAAAGGCTTAAGTTGGATAGCATAAGTGCATCAACATCAAAATGAGACCAAAAGAAAGTTTGTGAACTTACCTCCGGTGTGTCTGCCCAATGTGAAATGCCTTTTAAAATGATCGGCATGTGAGAAGGATATAACCAGTCAAAMAAAAGTCCATAAGTTCTTCGGCTGAAATTAATCAGATACAATGTAATTTGTAATATAACAAAGCAATATAGATTCAACCATCTAGTGAAAGAACCCAACCTATTAGTGGCCATCGCAATTCCTCTCAAATCCCTCATCAATCCGATTAATGCATATTTTACTGTATCAGTACGAAACATAGCATCTGGGATTGACTCCAAACTGATAAAAACCTAAAACAACCAAAAATACTGTCAGAAAGGCGCAAAATTAAAATGATAATGAAAGCTATAATTACGACATTAGAAAAAAAAAAGGAAATTGCAAGGGCAGTGGACCTTTGCCCAGTGTTTACATGTGGTCTTCTGTGTTTTTGTTTTGTGTGTGAAAGAATGACTAAACAGACAAACGTTGAGAAAGGACTCATGTCCAACCACCATTCCAAAGAGGATCACACCAACTTAGATAGTTGTAGTCAAACATCCATTAGAGTATCTTAGTACAAATACAGATAATATTCATGTCAAACTCAAGCTTGTCTGTGTGTGTCTAGCGTTCCTACATAATAAGGATAAAAATTTACTTGGTCTTTGGAATTGGAAAAAAATATTAACACATAATTGAAAAGAGAAGAAAAATGCAAATGAATTTCAGCATATAAAAAACTGTTCTACTTTTGGGCAAAATATGAAATTTTTTATTCAACAGGATCTTAAAAGATTCATTTGCGGTATGATCGGATAAAGGTAAGATGCCTTCCTGGATAAAATGAAATTGCCAACCAAAACATCTTTATGAAACTTTCACAGAACATGAACATATTAAAATTGACCAACCACCACAAACAGGAACCTTGACTTGAAACTGAAAGAGGAGAGAAAAACTTCTGATTTAGAAACTGCCATCGATAAAAAAAATCCCATAACCTGCACAAGGAACTTGACAGGAGAAGATGATTGACTGCAATCCTAGAGCGGATTGTTTGAACTCGACTAATCAAGACAAAGGCCCCAACACTTGAAGACCCTGAAATGAACCATTGAAGATCCTGAAATAACAGACCCAGGAGCATCTTAACCTCTTCCAAAAAATGCTTGACCACTGAGAATTTGGCAAAGCATCACAAAATTGACAGTCACTTGCAGGTATGTTGACATAGTGAGAATCTTCTTAACCAAAGTCACCACTGCAACAGTTCTTCCTTAGGTATTCAATGGAACCCCAATGTACAAGGCAGGTTGATGTTGAGGGATAGCGAGGTTTGCTGTACAGGTACTTGTTTTAGCGATGGTGATGGCAGCTTGCCTGCTGGAAAGGTTGAAGGGAGCTGATGCTGGTGTCCATTGAGACCTATGAATGATCTCGATAATCTTAGGTTTGTGGTGGTGGATATATTCAGAGGCAGTGATGGAAAAGAAAGGGTTGAAGGCTTACCACAGGTGGAGGGGGCTAGATCTAGGTGGCAGAAGACTTGACTACGCTGTTTTAGAAAAACTGAAAAATCTTGCAAAATCAATGCCGAGTGCCGACAATTTGAAAAGATTCAGATGAGTTAGCTTTGAGAAACCGGATGACAAATGGAGCGGAAACGAGGTGAAGGCCAGCTGTTGTGAAGCTTGGTGAGGGTCACCTGGGTCCCAAGGAGGCGTGGCTAGAGAGCAAACCTTTGACTATGGTTCTGCATCGTGGCATATGGACTCGGCATGGATAATGAACGACTTGTGGAGTCTCATATAATGGAAGAGGTGAGTTCCATTGTTACCATGGCAATGAGACAGCCATGGAGTGGTGAGGCACAAGCAAAAAACAGGTCAGTCAACTATGATCAGCAGACACCCGAAGAGGGGACTAGGGATTGATCGTCAAAGCCTAGAGTTGACTACTTGACTGTATATAAAGGTTTAGATTTGAAGTGACAAATACTATTAAGGGGGAATCCTGTATACATAATGTACAGAAGGTATGCTTGTGGGTCAAGACATGGAACATGAAGATAGGTCACATACAATACCTATAGGAAACCTAATATTAGATACATTTCTATTAAAGATTTATACAGAAGTGCCAGAATATTGTTCCCTGATTTCACCACCACTTGCTGAAAATTTACACATCATTGTAAGTTTCTAATATGTGTGCTTAATTGCTTATAAATTTGACTTATCCAATATTTTTATTTGGAAATTCATAGAACATAAAATCTATGCTGTTAAAATCGTGATATATATCGGATATCGGACTTGGTGAAATATCGGTCAAAATATCGGTCCCGATAATATCGTCGATATTTACCGATATTTTGAAGCAAAAATCGGTCCGATATACCAATTTCTCTATAAGACAAATATTTGGGCTTTTCTATCATTCTATGTTGGGCTTAGTTTTTTGGGCTCTTTATTTGGTCCCCACGAAGCCAGCTCTCCCGAATACGACAGATGCGGAAGTGGGGAAGCCGGAAGGGGCACATATATTTCGTTGAGCGAGAGCCCTTCCACACGGGTTTGAGAAAGGAGCACCGGCCGAGCGCCCTGAATGAATAATAAATTAGGTCTCAACTCTCAGGATGCTTCAGTTCACAATTCACGCTCACAGTCTCCTTCATCTTCACCCTTATTCTCGGTCTCCTTCATCTTCACGCTCACGGTCTGGCTTCTTTTTTTTCTCGGTCTCTTTCTCTTCTCGGTCTCCTCTAGTCTACTTACCAAGTTGATACAGCCACAGCAGCAACCGACAGCGACTGTGTTGAATGTTGATACAACCACAGGCCTTTAACAGTTCCTCAACCAGCACCCAACAGCAATTGTTAATCTTGAGTGTTGATACTTGATACAGCACAGGTCCTTGTCCTCTCTTCGTCCTCAACACAGCCTCCTGGTGACTTCCTCAACTCACCCTCCAACAGTCTCCTGGTCCAGGTCTTATGTCCTAACTCCCAAGTCCTAACACCCACCCAGTCACTTAATTATTCTTATTTGACTTAGTTAGAACTTAATTACCATAATTTACTTATTTTTGTTGTTAAGGCTTAACTAAAGAAAGCAATGGAAAGTAGAGAAGGGGGTCAATCTTCAAGGGCATCTGTGACCCCGATTACTACTAATACTACTTCATCAGACACGGGTACAAAATGCATCAATGGCGATATGGCTTGGGAATGGAGGGTATGGAAAAATCCAATCAAAAATAATAATGTATGGTGTACTTTATGTGATAAAAACTGAGTGGGGGATCACTAGGTTGAAAGAACATCTTGCTCACACGGAAGTAACAAGATTAGTTGTCCTAATGTGAGTTACGACATCAAAAAAAGAGTTCTTGAATCAATTAGTGAAAAGAATAAGAAAAAGAAAGAAAGAAATAGAAATGTAGAAATCCTTGGATAATATTCGGTTGAAGTTGATGATATTGATGATATTGATGAAGATGAGCAAGAAGTAGATGGAATTGAAATTATCGAAGGAGGAAGAGCACAAGCCGGAATGCCACCTCGTGGTTTGAAAAGAAAGCCCGCTAGTGATGTTCGCGGGCCTCTTGATGCAATGTTGAAGGCCGATTATGCCAAGATAAAACAAGCCACTTTAGATAGAAAAAATCCAATCAAAGATAAGTTAAAGATGGCCGCTTGGAAAGAGTTTGCGGTTTGGGCATATTCGGTTGGTTTGCCGCTCAAAGTCGTGCATGATGAGAACTTTCAAAAGTTCATAAATGCGGTTGGAGAGTATGGAAGAGGTAATTACCACTTCAAATTTTGAATATATTTCTCAAAGGTTAATTACTAAGTACTAACTTTATACCTATCGTTGGAAGGCATTCCGGCTCCAAGTTATCATAATATTCGTGTCACACTGTTGAAAGATGTACTCGAGGACACTAACAAGTTTGTGGATTCCTTCCGTTCACATTGGAAGAAAAGTAAATGCACTATAATGTCCGATTTTGGACAGAGGGGAAAGAGAGAAGCTTGATTAATTTTTTGGTCAATTGTCCACAAGAAACAATATTTTTGAAATTAACTGATGCATCGGAGCATGTGAAAGATGCTCAATTAATTGTACAGATGATCAATGAGAGGAGAGCATCGTGCAGGTAACAAATACTCTATCTATATTAAGTATTAACATTATTCTACATATATATATATATATATATATATATATTAAAGTAGTGACTAATTGTTTTTTACTTATACTAGTTTGTCACCGATAATGGGTCCAACTTTAAAGTTGCGGGAAAAATCTTGGAAGAACAACATCCTCAGAAGTTTTGGACACCATGAGCTGCATTTTGTGAATCTTATGATAGGAGATGTCGGAGAGAAAATTCCAAAGATTAAAGTGTGCTAGTTGATGCGAGAGTGGTAGTGGTTTATATCTATAACCACGGAAGAATTTTGAATATGATATGAAAGCTTACTAAAAATAGGGAACTGCATAGGTCATGTGTTACAAGGTTCGCAACACAATTCTACACCATTCAAAGCATTCATGAGAACCGGCATCATCTCCAAGTGCTATTTGTTTCTGAACAATGGAGGAAGAGTGACTTTGCCAAGAAATCCGTCGGAAAAAGAATTGAACGAATAATAGCTAAGCAAGAGTTTTGGGACAATATTTATCTTGCTTGTCAGGTATTGGCACCGTTGGTTGATGTTCTTCGGTTGGTTGATACCGAGAAGAAGCCGTGTATGGGTTATATATACGATGCTATGGGAAGAGCTAAAGATCAAACCAAGAAGAACTTGACTGGCACCGTTCAAGAAAAATTGATCACTAAAATGTGGTCAATGATTCAAGCACGATGGAGTGACCAACTTCATCATCCTTTGCATGTCGGTATAATTTATAAAACATTGCTATGTTTTATTTATTTAATTTTTAAAGTTAATACAATTATTGGTATTAACTTTTAGTACATTTGTAGCCGGATATTACCTCAACCCCGCCATTTATTATGCACAAGATTCAGAAGTTGAGAATAATAGATACATTAAGACGGGACTATATGAGGCAATTGACCGACTTGTGCGTGATGAAGAAAGAAATGATACTTTACGGATGGAACTCAATCAATATGTCAAGACATTAGGGCAATTTGAATCTGCGGCTGCCATAAGGAATAGAGCTAAAGTAGCACCACATAAGTATGATAATAGGATATAATATATATATATATATTTACATATTCAAAAGTTTATTTGTGTTTTTTATTAACTTAATATACCTATAAAATATAGATGTATGGTGGCGTTCTTATGGCATTGACACACCCATGCTCCAACAATTTGCGATTAGTGTTCTAAGTCAAACCTGTAGCACTTCTCCTTGTGAGAGTAATTGGAGTGCATTTGATCATGTAAGTTTTCTTTGTTATGGACAATATATCAACTCAAATGAAACTTAAATTCAAGTTATGGTTTTAAATTTATCAATTATCAATTCAGTTGCACTCTAATAAGAGAAATTGCCTTTTGCAAAAGAAATTGAATAATCTTGTCTTCATTCAATATAACAAAATATTGGAGAGGCGCTACAAATCTCTTAAGGATAACAAGTCTTCAAATCCTATTTTCTTGAGAGATGTCGAACAAAATGATGATTGGGTGGTTCCAACCGATGTTGAGCTCCAAGAGTTTGTGGATGCAAGAGATGGCCTCCTCTGGTATGTACAAGAAGCAATGGGAGGTAATGAACAAGTTGGGCCAAGTACAAGAAGTAAAAGGGAACGCTATAGAGATGATGATCATGATCATGATGATCATGTTGGAGATGAAGGGGAAGATTGGGAAGCTAACCTAAAGGAAGAAGTGAACATATTAGATGATGTTGACTCGGATGCCGAACCAACTGCTTGCGATTATCTTGTTTTTTAACATTTCTCCTATTTTGTTTTGTGAGACTTGTTTATCAGTTTATGTGATGTTTTAATTTTGAAACTATATTTCTAAACTCTAATTAATGCATATGATTTGTTTATGGATGCATACATATAATTTATATATATATATATATATATGTAATTCTAAGAAATATTATATTAACCGCTATTTTGGACCGGATCCTGACCGATATTTTGTATTTTGACCGCAGTAACAGCATAGTATAAAATGTTTGTACTCATTCGACAAACACAAGGCATCAACTCACAGCGACTAGTAAGCATATAGAGAGAGATCCAATAGTAACGACAGACCTGAAATCCAAGCTAAGTGCCAGAATATTGTTCCCTGATTTCACCACTTGTCGAAATTTTTCACAATATTGTAATGTTTGTGCGAATAAATTTGACTTCCTAATATTTTTATTGAATATTAATAGAAACGTACAATGTCTGTTACTCATTTAACAAACACAATGCATCAACTCACGGTAACCAGTAAACATATAGAGACAATCTAACAGTGACAACAGAGCTTTCATCCAAACTCGTACAATACTTTAAAAATGAAGCTTGTTAGGAAAGAGGTGAAGTCCACCTACAGAAAAGTTGACAATAGATGCATACCTGTAATAGTGGATCCATAGAAGATTTGAATTTAACAGGGCTGTCCTCCATGAAAATTAACCAGCCAATAGTGTAATAAAATGTCGTTCTACTGCGAGAGCATCTATACTCGTGAAGGAAAGGGAAGTGTTCCCTCTACAAAATAAAGATGGATAATTATAAATGTTAGGCTTGATAGAAATAGCACTATGGATTTACGGATATGAAATGTAGTGTTCCAAAAGCATTAAGAGGAACTAGGCCATCAGGTGACTTTCTAATGCATAAGGCATAAATGCCTAAAAAGCAATTTAGCAAATGCATGAACAGACTCGTAAGCACTCCTTTTTAATATATATATATATATATATATATATGTATATATGTGGGGGGGGGTGTGGGTGTGTGTGTGTATAACAACTGTGCTTAAACAACAGACATGAGAATCTAAATGTTATTATGTCATTTGATACAATTACTTTTCTAAATGACTAATGTAATTATTCCATTGACAAACTTACTGGGAAATGATTTGAAAGATGACTTCAATGTTTAAAAAAATTGACTGATAAGCACAAGTTGAGAAAAAATGACAACACTTAGGTCAAGAGTTAGTTGCTAGTTGAAGAGTTGGGAGAAGCTTAACAGCAAGGAAGCCTACTAAGGGTCCTCCCTAACTAATTGAAGATGTGGGAGGATTCTTAATGGTTTGGCAGATGCTTAAGCAGACCTAAGAAAAAAAGGGAAGAACTTAGAACACAGAAATTACAGATAGAAAATTACTGTATGATTAGCAACTATGAATTTGACAGTGTCCAACTTCATAAGTAGCTTTCCTGTCATATATCTGCAAGAAAACATATCTCAGAAGTAAGATCATTTCCTACACAAAACACACGCACACACTCCATTAAGATAATCATACAAGAATGGATAAAAATCGAACTAACCCAGATGCAAGTTCCAAAAACAGGCTCAAGGTGTGACCAATAACTTCCTCACTCTGTAAGTAAAGGATAAATGAGAAACAGAACAAAATTTTCCAAGAGATGCAACCAACAAGGTTGATTAAGTACCTCTGTATAACACTTCAGGTTCGTTGCAATTTTTCCGACAATCACATTTAACGCCTGAAGATGGTTATTAAGTCCAAGCAGGTCAGATAGTCGGGCATAAAGCTGCTGCAAAAGAAATCGAAAGTTTTTGAGTTTTGAAAAACAGCCTAGAATACGCAGAAAGTAATTATCCTCCCACCATCAGAAGGATGCTTTTCATTACCTTAGAAGAATGCATGGCTTGGTCGCCTACATAAGATTTTCTGAAGTGTTGAAAAAATGTTAAAATTGCTTGGTCAAGTCTCTGTTTGCTTAGTTCACCGTACCTCTGCCATGAGATATAGATTAAGCCATCATCTTGTAATTAAGAAATTCTTTAACCTATTACTTATGAACAATACATTAGTGAAACTTCATTTCTCTAGAGCATCATGAATCTAGTGCCTACAAATTACTTCCAATAAGTGGGCCAATCTCATTTGGAAAAAATAAAAATCTGATTGGATGTGTAGAATTACAAAATTATTTGACAAAAAGAAAGTAAAAAGGTCAATAATCTATCCTTACCTGACTATGTAATCCACTATCTGTGGCATTTATGATTCGCAAAACACGAGCTGATAGTTCTGCATCAATAGCTTCTTGGGAATCCGTGCTGCATTGAGAAAAATTTATAAGCAAATTACACATGATCACAAAAACAATAAAGTTTTCCAACCATGTAAATAGAACATTTAATTCAGAACTTAATTTGGATACCTGCAACCACTACACTGTTTAATCTTTAATATAGCAGCAACTATATGAACTATCCAAGCTAATTTGGCTTCAATGACGGATAATTCACTTTTATCACTAATCTGATGTTGTGCTCTTTCCTATTAAAGATGCATACAGAAAACAAAAAGTAAATGTCATATCAGAAATACCAATAAAGATTATATCAACAAGCTGCCACGTATTTGGAAGAATGATATTTGAACTGCAGCATACCGTATACAGTTGTAGGACGGGCTCCACAATGTTTATAATAAATAAACTACTTCTTTCATACTGAAATTCAGAAGAGAGATTATTAAGTAGTCAGCATTTCACTTGTTATCTCATTTTAACTAACTAGTATTATACATTAGATTAATACAGGTAACTCCACCAACTACGTGCAGGTTGATACCTGAAATCTGCAAAGATAAGGAAAGCAATCAAGCTGATCTTGTAGAAGCTCTACATTGTCAAGAGGATTCTCAGAAAGGTCGTCTTGGGAAGTTGCCTACATTTCAAATCCAAACCGGTGAAACTTACGCCAATCAAAGAGAATATATGAGTTCACTTCACATAACGTTAGAATATAAACTTTATGAACTATGTGCCACATGCCTGTACGGAATCAAATCTTGAAGTAATAAAACCTTCACTAATCTTGGGCACAAACTCGTCAAGCAAGCTAGGTGCATCAGCCTTTAAGTAGGGCACAGACGTTACCAACCTCGACCACAGCCCCAAAAGATAGTATACACTGCTACTAGCCCACTGCAAGAGGCATGAAGTAAATAACAGTTCATGGGGGAGAAAGAGTTTGATGAAATAAATGTGGGTTGTAATAGATCCAAAAACATATACACCTTTAGTTCCAGAAATAAACACAACAATTACCGATTAAGAATGGCATGAAATAGTTATGGCACGCTGCTTTTGTACTTCCTTCCAAACACATATACCCCGTTGCCCTCATGCTAACTTTAATCCAATTTAGTCACTAAGTGTGATGTATTTGTGGTTCGCTAGTCATTTTGATCTCTTCTTTCAAGTGTATTTTGAATTTTTTTCAAAGAAATTAGGTTTCCCCTATTTCAATGTCTATTTCAAACATAAAGGCGCTATGGAAAGACCGTTAACTATAATCTAATACTAATATGCATGGAGGAGTATATTGTTGCATTTAGTGAAGAACATAGTCATATTTGTTTGTCGGGAAATAGTTCGAAGAACTTAGTTATATCATACTGTCTGAAGCTCTAAATACCAGCCAACCTGCCATGACTGCAACGATTTTAAAGTAAACTCTGCCACCAAACGTATCCAATCACTGTAGCCTTCCACGTTCACAAGCTCTGATAGCTGCACATCACCACATATCAAATTGTCAAGAGACTAAGTTCATGTATTGAAGGATATCAACAACTGGAATAGAATATATAGTTTATCCCAAAAACTACCCAAGTATCTAGTATGGTATTACCAAATGCAGATGTGAGTTTTCAAGTGCAAAATCTTTTTTCCTAAAAAAGATGGTTGGCATGAGTGAATGGAATCACCATAAACATAAATAGTAAGAATAGCATCATAATGTACAATTAGATTACTATGAAGAAAAGAAACATAAATTTCAAAAAACACGTTGCCACAGGATTCATATAAGTAACTGGTCTGCTGCTACTTAAGGTTATGGACAAGTTTTTACCCCTTTTTTTTTTTTGAAAAGCAAGGTTATGGACAAGTAATTTTGGTGAGGTTTCATAAAGCATTACTATGGAAATAATAGAATCATGTTGACTGTTACAAACAAACAATAACAAATTAATTTCCTGTTCCACTCAAAGAGCGAGCATTTAACATGCAACTAAAACGGTGCATTGGAAATGCGAAGAAGCTTCTGTCCCAACTTTTTATAACATCCTTCCACGCTCTCTTCTATAAGTCCAGTATCTTTCACATATTCCACTCATTCAAATCTTTCACTACTTTCCCATGTCATTCTAGGCCTACCCCTACCTCTCCTGTCATCCATGATCCATAGGTCAACAGAACCATCACAAGCAAACTTTCCTCAGCTTCTCCTCGTCCAATGACACCCTACCATATCCAAATATCATCATTTCTGTTGTTATGAGAGCCCAATTACTGTATACTTCCAAAGGTTATCTTTACATGTGTCTTTTTTGTCTGGTTTATCATTTCCCACTTATAGCTCTCCTCCTACCTATCTAGAGAGATTTCTCCTGGAGTAATGATACAGCTTTTAACCTATTTAACTACATTTAAGCAAAGGACTGTTATGATGGAATCAATTTGCATGACTTCTGGCCTTGCACCAATGGCACCCTACAACTAGGGATCGGAACGAGGCAGAGTTCACCGTCCCCGTCCCCGTCCCCTACCCCTGATTCTCCTACCCTGTACCATCCCCACTGGGGATAGGAAACTGAATCCCCTCCCCTTTGGATTATGAGCTCATCCGCCGCACATCCCCCAGAAAAAATGTTTAACCAAGTATATTATCAGAGACTTTGTTAAACACCATTTTTACAAACTTTGGTATATGAAAAATTCAAATAAATTAATAAGCAATTGTGTACAATATTCTAATTCATAAATTCTGGTGAGCAACTAACATGTTGAATTAAGTATATACATAGTTGAGTAAGTTTCAAATCAGTATTCTATTCCGTGAATTGCAGATCTTCTGTCCAAAATGATGAAGTAATTGTAGACGCTAATTTTATCTCAAACAGATTTAAACAGTTTATGGAGTTATATGATCAAAGTGCAGCTGGTGCAGTCATAATTTAAATCTAGGTTTACTCAATATAATAAATCAAGCATGGATTCTCGCTTTGCTGCCACATTCGTGCTCCAAGATCAAGAGAATGAGTTTTGCTTGTTACTCAAAATCTGAATAAAGAATACAAGAATGATGATAGATCAATGGACAGAGTGGTGCATAATCGATGAATTATGCATAGTGGACACAGTGGAATGAGAACCATGAAAAATAATAAAGATTAATCAAGAAAGTATTATAATATAGTATATATATTCGGGTAGGGTGGGCACCAGGAATATCGTCCCTGTCCCCATCTCCGGCAGGTAGAGACGATGTATCCCCGGCCGCAAGACCCGCTCATGCAGGGAATCCCCATCCCCAATCAGGGGGGATGAACCGGATACCCGCCGTGGAAAGGTCAAACTACCATCCCTACCCACAACCATATTGTTCTCTTCAACAAATACAGAATCAAATGCAGCAAACAAGTGAAGTTGCTCTCTGATGAACCCCTAACATACAGAAGTAGCCTAAAGGCTCTAACCTACTACACATCTCAAAGGCTACTTATATAGTAACAATTTGAACCAATCGTTTGATGTATGCTAAGATCATGCATTCAGTCAATAATGATTTGCAACAAGAACATTTATTGCATCTCCCCTTCTTGAGTGACATTGTTGATTCAAATACTTCAAAAGAATAAATGTAAAGCCATTAATCAAATAAATAATCATTTTGTATTTGAAGCACAAGACATGCATGTTTGCCTTGTAGGATCAATACGTATACATATGTAAAGACTCCACAAAATAACTAGTATATTAGAACTGGATAAGAAATTTTAAAATGCAAAACAATTACACAAAATACCTGATAGTTTACTCTAAATCGTCCGAGAAGACGACAATACTCATGGTAATTATCATGATCAGCAAGACCTGGTTCAGGATTCATAAACAATATTTTAGATTATGTTAGTCTATAAAATCCAAAAGATCAAAAGCAGACAGCACATGAATCATACTATGTTGACTGTAGTTATAGTCTAACCTATCTAATAGCCAAGCAAACATCATATTTTAGTAACCAACATCACCAACACTTGAACATTTGGCTATTCACTTGAGTGTTTCTTGATTCTAGAAATCCCAGAGTGAATGATACAGAATTTTGATTCATGAAGATCATGCAGCATGTGATGACCTAGAATATAAACAAAAACTTCAAACAGACATTTACTGAAACTCTATGACTAGTTGCCTAAGCCTTTACCTCTGAACTCGCCATTTTTTCTTCTCCAAGGTGAACACTTCAACCACCAGTCGCTAAAAGCCTAAAACGAAAGTTTATACAACTACCTACTAACAAAGGGTCCACTGTGACAATAGCACCAGATATTATGACAAGATTATCAGAAACATTTGGTGGTATGTGCTGTATAGACAGAGCCAAATGAAAAAAAAAAGAACTATGCATAATGCAACAACCGGGAAACTTAAGTAAGAAGGGTCAAGTGCAAAGACAAAGAAGGAAAGATTGTTGTCACCAAGGCTGCTTTTTACCAAAAGGGTCATTGGCCCAACGGTACCCAGGTACCAAAAAAGTCATTGGCGTGAGTATTTCCCATATATAAATTATTATATACTTCAAAAAAGGTTTGTTGGCTTGCAAAGGTTGGAGATGTAAGGCTTCATTCGAAGTCTTCCCTTGCATTTTTCACTGAGGCCAGGGGGAAGGGGGATGTGGTGGAATATCCCGTCTGCTCAGGGTTCAATTCCAGGTGTCCACAACAATTGTGGCCACTGTGTTTATCAGAGTTCATGTCTTACAGTCGCAATTTGCAGGGATTAGTTTGGGCATAGCCCGGGACACCCTTCCAAAAAAAGAGCAATGAGAATCATGGAAGAGCAGGATTTTATTTTAAGCAAATACTTGAACAACAAGGATCTTTTCATATCCCACCACTGATGTACCCTAAGAAGAAAACAAATACAAAACTTGAAACTTCTACTCAGAGAATATAGGACAACAGGTGCACAAGTCAGATTTAACCATTACCAGAACTATGAAGAAAACAAACTAAGTATATATACAGTAGGGATGAGGGAGTTCGTTTAACCAAAACTGATAAAGGACAGGTTCACAGGAGAAACTTCAAAAGATAACCCTAAAGTTATGTACATGAAGTCCCAAGAGTCCAGGAAACAAACGTCTACTTAAAGATGTTCAACTTGCCCAAATATCCTCACAGAAAAAGGAAAATCACCACAAAGCTAAAATAATAGCATCCCACGTTGAAATGCAGCAGCAAAGAATTGTTTGTAAAAAGACATGTACCTAGAGACGGAAGTAAAAAAGAACCAAGACTGTGATCCCAAAGCAAAGTGAGGTCCCGATTACACTACAGCGTCTAAACCCTTAAAACATCAACCAAGCATGTAAGCACCAAATAAACTTCAGAATTTTTAACTAAGATTATGATTTTTGCCAGGAAAGTGTGCCAATGTTTTGTCCCAACTGCCAAAATAAAACCTTAACAAGTCCCTTGGATCTAATTCAATAAATCCATTCCCAAATCCCAAAGTCATATTTGGGTTGCTGACTTGTCACATGCGGTACTCATGACCATATAAAGGCTTGCCAATGTGTATGTGACTAGTTCAACACATGCATCAAACGGTGGTCCAACAGGACAGGATCACATTGCATGATGTCATGTGGCTAGATATGGTTTGTTGCGGCTAACAAGCTCAAGCTAGCCTCTGTTAAGATATACAAAGTCCACAGCCCATATGTAGTTGGTCAAGGGTGAGATGGAACTTGGAATGCTTAAGTCTTTAAGATAATCGCTGGACTTCAGCCTAGATCCTTTTAGAGACCCGTACATGCACTCTTGTAGTGGGATATCACCAGCCTCAACAGTAAAGTTCGTTGTAACAATTTTTGATTTTCTTGTCTTGTAAGAAAGTTCACACTTATTATCTAGTGCCCCAAAGTAATGTGTAGCTTATGTTATTTTTACCCACAATCTTCAGTTCTTCATAAAAGCATTATGGTTTCCAATTACAGGTATTGTGAAGTCACCTGTCCAAATAAATTCTAAGATACACGTATCAACCCAAAGGCTTTCCTAGTCAAAACCAACTCACCTTCACTTAGCACTACAATCAACTAAGCTAACATCTTTTGGCCTTTCAAACTGCTAAAAAACCTAGTTGACCAGGCATGTCCTTGAACTTTTAAGTTTTCAAATCGTATAGTACTAGAAACACATGACTGCAAATTTTCTGCTTACTCCACTAGTGCATGCACCATAAATTCAAGGAAATCCCGACTGCACCAGGAATTGTGAGGATTCATACAAAAATCAAAGATTGTTAACTCCTAAATCCCTTTGGACTTAACGCAATCACCACCCAAACAAAAGCAGTGTGATACAACACCAAATATGATTGCTCCTAAATTACATCAGAACCTAATAATAGCAATAGGTATGTGACAAATACAAGGGATCTCTCTCACCACAGATGATTAAAAGCAAGCAGTTCCTTGTCTAATAAGTGAAATCAGTGAACTTCAAGAGCTTAATACTGCACGGGAACCATGTACCTTGCCCTGCTTGTAAAATCTCTTTGGATCCCGTCATTAAATGAGCCAGGAACTTCGAACGTGCAGCATCATTTGAGAACAAAGAGCGCCTTACTGAAGCCAGTCGCACTAAGCATTCCAGAGCCTACAATACAAAATATGTGTAAACACAATTTCAATATAGAACTGATGAGCCGTGGGTATAGCCATTCCAAGAGAAGAAGTCCCTTCAAAACCGATAACAAAGATATATATGACAGACTATTAACGTAAAGATCACACTGACGGAGATGAATATGTTTTCAAGTGCACTGCATCACTTAATTCTCCGCTTAGATAACATGGGAAAGATTAAGGATTTTACGAGTCTTCTTTAAGCATCGAAGTAATTGACAGAGGATGCCAACACGCATGGCAAAAGCTTTTATGGTTGATGCAACTTTATTTTGCCATATCATTCTAATTCTAACAACTGTATATGAGATTATTTCTAAGAACAGGATGAGAGCTGGACCATGTTCCGAACACTGACTGCATTGTTGGGTATGTGAATTTAGAGTACCAAATGCAACTAGGCTAGAACCATCAAAAGGCATATCCAGGTGAACTACCTTCAGTGCTCACTGCATATGAGTTACTGTTTAACATGTACATCAGGAAACTATTAGGTGGACAAAATTATTAGATATTTTCCTGTTCAAATGCAAGACCGTGTATTGGTGATGAAATTTTGAAAAAACATGAATCTCTTAGGTGTCATATCACATTGGCAAATAGATGGAACCAGAACTGGGAGAAGTACAACAAAAACAAACATGAAAACAAACACAAAATAAAGACCCAAGATACAAAATAGAAATATGGTGGAACTTGGATGGATTGACGCAAACAATGTTTTCTCGTAGTACTATAACTATCAATATAAGTTCTGGAACTTTTTACTAGTTTTCCAGCACAACTATGTTGTGAAATATGGAATTTGTGATGTATAATTAAACATTGATTCTCATGATGTTTTAATTCGGTTGTACAATTAAAGTCATCCCAACAATTTGGTTAAAATTTATGAAGTAAAAGCAGTATAAGCAGGTGCAGTTCTATATGATCTGAAACTACAGAAGTCATGTATGCTCCCATTGAACTGCAGGGTAACTTTCATAAAAGGTGGTGGGTGCTTCTATGATTAATGGGACCAAAAGGCAATATGCATAGAAAGAAAGCGCAAAATAAATGTATATAGTATTATAGTGTGGTGGATGTGTTGCCACATGAAGATGCATAGGATTTGACTGGATATTTTGGAGAAGGTTTAGCAGAACTAATTGACACAAGTTGGCTTGCTTGTCTGCAACATACACCTTGGGATACAATGGTTAAAATAAAATGCTAGCACCAAAATGAGAACATCAGAAAGTGAGGGTAGGCCAAGATGGGAAGTAAGAAGACGAATTTGAATGAGAACATAAAAAGTTGTTGAACTAAGAATATTATTCTTGTCCTAAAGCCTTAGAAATAGTTCACTACTTCATAATTCCTAAGAGGTTTCATTTTGAGCTTTTACCCTAAGTCCCAAATTAATATGGGATAAATAGTTTGTTAGCTTCTTGTTGAAAACGATTAAATTATTAGCTCCGAGCACCATATATGTCCATTTGCTCCAATTGAAAAGAAATCATGCAAATAAAGATAACCCCAAGCTGCTACAGTATTGCAAAAATCTACTAACATGGGTCCATCACTAAAAAGAAAAATGTAGAATATGACTTTTTAAACTTATTATTGACAAGAAGAATTACTAAGGAAAGCATCACGGCATATGCGGCCGTTGAACTCGCAACTTCTGGCTCAGTACAACTGACTCGTAGGTTGTGCACAGGATCGTTTATATTTTTAGTTCATTTCTATCTTGATAGTTGTATCTGGATATAAAAACTCAGTAGCCCCTCACTCTTACACAGGCTTAATGCATCATCATATTACTTGTAATGGACTAGTGTGTACGTTTTTGAGACTTTCACATTCTCATTTTCCATTGTAGATATAGTGCCCACAATTCAAGAATGATTCCTTTCATGAAATTGCCCTAGAATCATATCATTAGAAGCGGGATACTTATCATCCAGATGTGTATGTTAGTTGTAGCGCACCTTCCCTCTTTATAAAACTTCCAAAAGATTTTGCAGTCTTTTCTTATATAAACTCAACAATCGCTAAACAGAAGGACAGAAGTTAACAGTGCTAGCTTACATCAGCACCGGCCTTCAGATTCCCTGGATCAACAGAAATATCAAGTGTTTAGAATTCCTAAGGAAATACCTGTTATGTGTATGTTACTCTGTGTTCCCAACAAAGATTCTGGCTCACTTTGAATTCAGTTCTTACAATGTTTACGAATTGCAGTAAGAATGTGTGCATGATTCAGGCGATCGAATAGCAAATGGAGGTGAAAAAGATTAACAAGCAAGCATGCAGAAACTCACTTTATACCGTTGACTTTAGCCAATTCCAGTTGCAGAATTTCCCGTTTTACTTCTCCATTTTGACACTTTTGTAACAAATTCAAATTTTGCCACATTTCATTTCCCGTTATTATATTTATTTTTAAATGAAAATAAGTTCAATTCTGTCTCCATTACCACGGCCAAAATACGTTCTTTTTTGTTACTTAGTTTAAAAAACATGGTCTAAGTCAGAAATAACACTTATAAACAAATATACTTCAGGAAGAAAAGAAAAAACAACGGTTAGAAATTTGAATAAACAGACAGACCCCACTGAGGAGTGGTGAATATATTCAATAAGGGAGAGAGAGAGAGAGAGAATACTTACCTCTTTTGACAAAGGAGGCTTTGTGATTGCATAGTAATCAAAAAATATTTGTAGTGTGGAAGGATCTTCTAAAACCGGCTTCCATGAAGATGGAATCTGCAAATTCACCAGAAAGTTCTGTTTGTTGAAAATATAATGGGAAAGCAACAAGTTAAAGGACCTTCCACGTTATTTTAATACATTTGCCTTGTGCATTGAACTATTTTGCTTCACATGTGAATCAAGTGTAAAATTAATACCTGAACAGTACCAAACTCATCTGAGCTTTCATCAATTGATGTGCCAACAAAATCAAATGACAGACATTTCAATGCAAGAGAAAGTGCCAACTCTGGCAAGCGGCTCCCAACTGCATACAAATAATCATTTTTTTCCAGAATGACAATTGAATACAAAGGTCAAACTTCTAACAGAAAAGAAGTGAGAAACCAGTATCACATTACCTTCGCTTTTCAGCTGTTGCAGGGAGGTAAGAGATATTTGGAAAATTTGAAAAAGACATTGATCCCTAAAGGAGCAGGCAACTCTTCGATGATGTGTAGAAGGCAATCCCGGATTTGGCTGTAAATTCAGGGGGGAATAGATAGAAATGAAAGAGTATTAGACAGATAATTACAGACACAAAAAGTCCAACATGCTTGCTTCCACCAAAGTGGGAGCCATGATGATGGGATTAGAAACATAGTGACAAATGAGTACTAATTATCCATAGCAGCTAAAGAATACAATCGTTAGCTTTGCAAAATATGTTACAATATAACCAGACATGACATTTTGATGATAGGAATTAGTTTAAACATGAAAAGGGCCATCGGACACAATTTACAAACCAAACATGCATAAGTGCATGCACATGCTAACATGTTGCACATAAAGGAAAAAAAGACATTGCAAGTCTAGAATCATGAGCCACCTTGGACGCTCAAAATTTGTATGTATCAGGACATAACCAATCTGAATGTGAGGATCAGCTTACAAGGACAAATACTTGTCTAATACGATATCTCATTTAATGAAACAATATAGATGCTGGCAAGAACACTCAGGTGGGCACATGCTGAATTAATCCAATCGTATTTTAGATCCTAAACACGGAAAATCGTGAAAGAAAGGCATGTATTAATGAACATACATATTTTATCACCTAATTATGCAGTTGTGTCACGAAGTTAATGAAGCGCAGGAATATAACCAACCTGATTCATCTCACTAACAAGCTGATTTAGTATCTTTAAACCAATAGAGCAATGATCGGGCGATGCCTGATAACAACAGAAACCATGTAAGTAAAGTCTGCAATCATGGGATTCTAATGCATCAACGAAAGATTAAACTTGCCATAGAAAACGAAAAGTAAAGGTTTGGGGCTTTGTGCCCAAGGGACTGTGAAGAACATGAGGGGAGAGATGTTATGGCAGGCAGGTACAATAGTACCTGGATCAAAAAATTTGTGGAGTCTTTGACTGCATCTCTGAACCTATCATCGTCAAACCAACCAAATTTGGTCACCCGGCAGAGGAGCTGGATTAAAGATCCGATTACATATGGCTGCAGTTCATGTCCCCTTTTCGCCAAATAGGTAAAAATGTAGTTTCCTTCATCAGATGTCCACAGGCATAAATTCATGACGTGTTAGGAAAGAAAGAAGCTCTTTTTGTCAAGTAACAACCTCAGAACAAGAAATTAAGGTAGTAATAGGAGAAATACGGCAATCAGATAATACCATAAAATTTAAAAAAAATTGAACATGCATAAAGACACCCCACCTTGGTTGGTGAAGCACAGTAAGAAAAAAATTTGAATGCAAGAGATCATCATATTAACCAGCTATTAAGAGGTGGCAGGTATATGTTGATCTAGTAACTACAAAACAAATTTAACAACCTACGAAAATAAAGTTAGTAGAAGAATTACGTATATCAAGACGGAGCTGCAAGGATAGTGTATGCTCAGTCACTTGCTTCAGCAGACTCGAACTAGCCAGCATCAATGCATAAGGAGTTGAAGCATTGTCCAATATGTACTGACACTGTGAAATGTAATCAGTATTTGCAGAAAAGCATTTTAGAGTGTTCTCAGCATGAGCACGTTCAACTGAGTCTTGTGAATTGTAGAGTCTCTCGCACAAAGCTTCTAGTTGCGCTAAGCTCTCCATTCTTGATTAGAATTGAAGTTCGAATTTCAGGTGTCAAGAACCAGCAATTATCCAATTTAAGTCTACAAAATATATGATAAGAAGAGGTCATGTATCCTGAAAGAAAACGATACAAATGTATATGACTCAATTAAATCATAGATAGACCGCTCACTTATTAATGCAATGACATGTATCCATAATTGAAAGAACAAGATTGGTTTGTATAAGCAAGAACTACAGCATATGATTTTGAACCAGATATTATAACATATAGAGATATTACATTGTTCATCATACAAGAAAGTATCTCTCATCGTCAAACTAGTTCCTATTACATATGAGAGGTCAAAAAGAAAAAGAAAAAAAGTACATATATAAAGGCTATGGAAAGAACTCTATGATAGAGAACCATGAGACGATCACCACCAATCCTTGCTATATATAATACGGCAACAATCCTGTAAAAGAAAATGACCAACAAGAAAATTAACTGCCATCAGCTAAATTGTTATGGTTCAAAGAAACTAAAGGAACATAAAAGCCTTTTCTCTTTGCTTATTCTACATCTGTTCTCCGATCTCCATTTTGCAGTCTCATGCACATTAATTCTCACTATCTTCCAAATGGACTCAAGGAAAACGCAAATGAGAAATAGAATGTGTGATGGGACAACTGCATACTCGGAATCAATACCAAACCGACTGCTTGAAGTCAATTTTGAGATTCCAACAGGTAAAGTAAGATATAGAGATCACGGAACTACAAAATCCTTTAATCCGAATCCACCACACCTAGTACAGTTTACCAACACCGGTAGGACCCTAAATTATCATGAAACTAAGATAAAAAAGAACTAGAATGGAAGTAATCATTAAAACATGTCATTTTGATCCCCTTATTCTTCTTCACATTACGTCTCCTGATGAATGAAAATTTCTGGTACGCAGAGTGTGAGATTTAACATCAATAAACTGAAAAAGTTACAGGATGCAGTTGGATACAAGAAAAAAAGACAATCAGTTGAAGAAAAATCAGCTTTCACAGTGATCAAACACCTTTGGAAGTTGTGGAATCAAGTTTCAGCGGCTGAAACAGATAACCCTGAGATCCAAAGCTGAGTTGATGAAAGTAGAAATGGATGGATTAAATCGGTAATATGCATATAAAGAAATAGAGGGGGGAGGGGAGGGGGAGTGGGTTACGAGTAAGCGCAGAGAGAGAGAGGGAGAGTTGGCTTGGTAGATACTCCAAAATTGAGAGCCGAAGCCCAACAAAAGCCCTAGGTTTTCTCCCCAGTTCAGCTTTGACCTTGGTCTCTGTTTTCATGGATTACCGTAGAAAACGGAATATGCAAGTCACAACGTTGACAGGGCTTGGACCGGCCCACACCCATGTGCTCATATCGACTCCAACAACTCATTCCTGTAACCGTGCGTTCGGTACTAGGGCCGTGGACCGATTCGATGCGAAGTTTGTTTATTCAATAAATGAATAAATATAAACACTTTTTTTATCCGTTTAGTTAAACAAACAAACATTAATAATCGTTTTATTCGTTCGTAAACAATCGTTCATTTACATGCGTTATCGTTCATTTATGTTCGTTATATGTATAGAGAAAGAAGAGCGATCAAATGCAAACCACTCATATTTCTACAAACCGTGCAAACCAACCACATCCGTCAATTTCATTGTTTAATCTTATGAAAATTTGTCATAAAGTTGTCGGTGAACCGCCCCCCCCCCCCAAAAACAATTCCTATATTTAGCTTTCTTTTTTTGCCAGAATGAAAACTAAGTTCTCAATTATTTTTTCTAATTTTTTTCTAATTTTTTCATACTTTATTTAGATGTGGGCACTCCTCAGTTCGAGGACAATCTCTCAGATACACATTAAGATGTTGACCCTTTTTCTTTTCTTCGTTGATTCCTCTCAATGAAATTTTTCATGATATTATGAAATTGTTACATATAATACTTTTTTGACGAAGTTGTTTCATATATGGTTATGAAATTGTTTCATATCATACTTGTGAAATTTTAATGAAATTGTTTCATGTATTTTCTCTAAAATTAATATAATGAAGATGATAATATCTATGATTAATACTCTCCACAATAAAATTGATTAATCAACCTCTTATAATTACAAAAAAATGAACAAAATGCAAAATGTTATTTTTCATAAATGAGTAAGGATGGTTGTTCTTTTTTCATCTATGTTCATTTGTTTACGTCCGTTTAACATTTAACAAACAAATATAAACGAACACGAACAAAACCACATTTTATTAACGAACGAACATGAACAAAAAAATTGTTCCTTTGTCGTTTATGTTTATTCGTTTGTTCAGTTAAGTTAAACGAACAAGCACAGACAAGCCTCCATTCGTGTTCGTTTACAACCCTATTTGGTATGTGGAACGCACAGTACAAGACAATACTAGATTGAATAAACTGTCTAGTATAGTATTTGGTAACACTTGGACATGTCACTTTATTGTCTTCAAGCGCGCTTACCTACTTTGTGAAAAACTACCATTCATATACGGCCAAAAGCTTGTATATCTGAAGACAAAGGACAAGCTCACCTCTAGAAGTTTGTCACGTGTTATGTACCTTCTGACTTGCATTTAATGCAATGAGTATAAATAGCTATGGGGACTCTCTTCTCCATATCCTGCGAAACTAAGCTTACTTTCAGCGAAGAAACAACACGTACATGTGAAAGTGAGCTACTGTAAACAATTTGTAAAATTTGTATTGATCTTTTTATGTGTTTGTATTCATCCTCCCTCTTCTACAAATTGATTACCTATAACTCTTGTAGATCCACCTGGACCAACAAGTGGTATCAGAACAGGAACTTCCTTTGTTGTTGTATTGTTGTTTTATTGGTATTTTATTATCGTTTCTTCTCTAGATAATTTATTCCTTTCAAAATGGCTTTGCAAAACACTAGCATCCACTTTCACAATAATGACTCTCTTGCCAAACCTCCCCGTTTCATTAGAGACAACTTTAGTCTCTGGAAGAATCAGATGTCTCTATTATTGGGAGGTGTAGATCTTGAGATTCCATACTATATATAAAATGGACCTTATGTTCCATATGTTATCTCTCCAACAGTTCCTGCAACTGCTACGACTTTCATGATTCCTGAACGGCGGATTTCAAAGCTCCCTCATCAATGGAGTGATGAAGACAAGAAGAAGATGGTTTTAGACACTCGTGCGAGGTCTATAATAGTCATGGCTCTTCCTGACGAGGTATATCACTCTGTGATGAAGCTCAAAACCGATATGGGACACTTTATATGTTTAATATGAAGGTACTTCAGAAGTACAATAATTGAGGAAGAAAAAATTAGTAAGACGATATGAAAGCTTTCTCTGTGGAAAAAATGAAACCTTGTCTGAAAGACATCAATGATTTAATTGTTTTCTTATTGATTTAAGGACAGCTGGAAGAGAATATTCCAACTCTGAGACCCTGACAAAATGTAATGTTCGTTTTAAGTTATAGTTGGTCGGGTCTTGAAATTTAATAGCAATGGAAAGTTCAGGGGTAAAAGTCTGGCATTTGTTGGAAGATGAGGGACCAATGGTGAAACATTGGTCACCTCCTTATGTTAATATGGTTTTGGTTCAATAAGTTTTTGAAGGTGGCTGAAATTCATGTAGGGGAGGGTGTTCATATCCATGCACTGCCTCAACCCCCTGTCTTTACTAAACTTACTACATATGGTAAGTAAAAGAGTACTGAAAAAGGTTTTTGTGAATACTTTGGCAATCTTGATTAAAAGGAGGAGAAAGCAGAGCATTCATTGAGGTCTCAAAAAAAGGTGAGTTCTTACAAAGTCTTGATAAATATGAGTTATTATGTTTCATGTAAATTACCCGATTTATGATCTTAGATGGTGTATTGGTATCAAACTAACATTATACCAAAACTATTACTAATTTTCATCGCACAAAGACATGTTCGATAAGGTCTCTTCGTTGCTCAAAGTGTTGTCTGGATTTTACTTTTATTGCTCAAAGTGTTGTCTGGATTGGACCTTTATCGCCCAAAGTGTTGTCCGGAGTGAACCTTCATCACCCAAAGTGTTGTCCGGATTGAACCTTCATCGCCCAAAGTGTAGTCCAGATATGGTCTCTATTGCTCAAAGTGTTTTTCGGATATGGTATTCATCGCTCAAGGTGTTTTCTGGATATGGTCTTCATCACTCAAAGTATTTCTGGATTGGGTTTTCATCGATTACAGTGTTGTCCGGATATGGGTCTTCATCGCTCATAATGTTGTCCGGATATGGGTCTTCATCGATTACAATGTTGTCCAGATAAGGGTATTCATCACTCATGGTAGTATCTGGATGAGGGTGTTTATCGCTTAATATAGCTTAGTGTGTTTCCGGGATCAGGGTGTTTCAAACTTTAACCAATAAACTCGCTAATTATTGATAGATGGCGGTGTAACCGCGATAGATGGCGATGTAACCGCGATGGATGTTTTATAATTATATCATTTAAAATCAGGTTTATTAAAGTATTATGACATATTTTATTTACAGGAGGGAATTCACTCACTAGACCTTCCGGTCTAACCCTCAGTTGTTGTACTAATTTATTTTGTAGGTCATCCAACGTTGAAGGATAAAAGCAAAGGGAAGATGTAACTGAATCATGGAAGAAATTTTTTGTTATGAAGAATTTTTGAGTTCAAACTAGTGTTCTTATGTATGGAATATACTAATATGTTTGTAAATATTGGAACCTGGTGTATGTTATGCATGTGTTCTAGTTATGATATGGGGTTTTTACATTTGGTATAAGAGCCTTGGTTTAAGAGATCTAGGTATTTTCCCTGGTCTTAGACTTAAACTAGATGTGTTAATTATGTGATAATAGGTTCCACTAGGATTTTTATCAAATAATAGTAAGGAAAAGTAACATATAAAGTACATGTCCCTTTTTAGTATTTTGGGATCTTTTTCAGTGAGTCAGTCTTTACTTGAGGATTTTTCTTAAGTCATATTTAAGAAAAATCACAAGGATAGAAACTGAAACTGAAAGCTTATTCACTGACTTATAGAATGTTAGTGAATGTAAAAAGTAACACTAGAACTCATAGACTTGTGTCCCTATTACTTTTTTCAGGGATCTTTTTCAGTGAAGTACAAGAAATACTTATATTATAATCATTGGAAATATTACAAGTAGTTTAGTACATGTCTAATACTTACAGACTAGAAGATTAATCACTGAAAGTAGACATAGTAAATAGATTTACAAGGAAAAGTGAACAATATTATAAAAAGAAACTAATATAGGAAACTTAGTTCTATGCAGTTAGGTACATCTTCACCAAGATTCTTTCGACGTAGGCATTCTTTTCGTATCTTCAGGTCCACGACTTTTCCAGACATGCTATCATCTATCCAAAGCAAAAGATAAACAAGATGACCCATTGGACATAGATGTAGCTCAGACATTCTCTAAACTCTGACTTCACCTTCATAGTCAAGGAATATAACTCCTAACTCAGGTTTGAAATGCACAGAGTTGGGTGTATAGGGACCCTTATCTGGCAAGTCAAGATTCAGCATAGAAATGTCTATATTCTCATGTTCCTTCAGGAAAATAAAGAATGATGAGACCAGAGTATGGTTTTAAAGATAGATAAAATACCTTTGGAGTAAATATAGAGGCTTATGGTTGGACTATGTAGGGTCCAGGCCCTCAAATGGAAATTTGGTGAGGCAGAAGCTCTGTATAGTACATATAGAGGCTCTGTATCTTTAGAGATTCGAGGCTCCCCCTTGAGTTAGGCTGTTTGTGATTCTCCTCCTTGAACTATGCTTGGATCAAAGATTATAAGATGTGTACGAGCTCTAGATCAAGGTACGGAGGCTCTATATAATAGATATAGAGGCTCTACGTGACAAACTTAACTAATCGTCAGACTCGATCAAGACTGTTGATCCTCTCTCTCAGTAATTTGATGATAATCCCTTTTTTCCTTTCACGTTGTATTTGTGTTTATGTATTTTCAGTTCCAGCGATCATCACTGAGTATGTTCAAGTGATCGCTGAAGAACTTGCATTGTAAATTCATCAGAGACAACAATACTTCAAGAAGACAACACTCACACCAAAGAACCTTCAGCAAA
>NC_037537.1:12136233-12137698 GCF_001531365.2 Cynara cardunculus var. scolymus | reverse complement strand
TTTTCTTGTAATTGATAAAGATATGTGTGTATCCAAAGATTGTTTAGATAGGTTTTCTTTACCTTATCTTTCCGCAAACAGTCTTGTAAAATCTGTATTGATCTTCTCTATCAATATATATTTTAAATTTGAAAATACTATGTTTGTATTCATCCACCCCCCCTTCTACAAACTGTTTCTATTCTTGTAGACCCTTACGGGACCAACAAGTGGTATCAGAGCAGTGTTTTCTTTCTTTCCTTGTGTTTAGCTAACGTTTTGTATTATTTTATCTTTTCTTAGATAATTTACTGCTTTTAAATGGCTTTACAAATCACAAACACACACACACAGAGGATAATGTCTCTCTTGCCAAACCACCCCGGTTTGTCCATGACAATTTTAGTCTCTGGAAGAACCAGATGTCCCTCTTTCTAGAAGGTGTGGATCCTGAAATTCCACACTACATAGAAAATGGACCATATATTCCGTTTGCTATTGTTCTGGCTGTTCCAGCAACAGCTACGACTGCCGCGATTCCTGAACGGCAGATTCCAAAGCTTTCACATCAGTGGAGCGATGAGGACAAGAAGAAAATAGTTATAGACACGCATGCTCGGTCTATAATAGGTATGTCTCTTCCTGATGAGATATATCACTCTGTGATGAAACTCAAAACTTCTAAATCCGTATGGGATACTCTTTGTGTCCAATACGAAGGAACCACTCAGGTTCAGGAGACTAGAAAGATCAACCTAGTAAGACAGTATGAAAGCTTTTTCTGTGGAAAGTCCGAGACACTGTCTGAAGTACATCAAAGATTTAATTGCCTTCTTATTGATCTTAGGGCTGTCAACAGAGAATATTCTAATTCTAAAACCTTGACTAAGTTTCTAGAATGCCTTCCTGAGTCTTGGGATACTTTTTTCATGTGTCTCAAGATGTCAAATGACATGTCHACTCTTTCTCTTTCTACCTTATACGGGATTTCTGCTTAACCATGAGCAATCTCGTCAACTGAAAAGAAATCTTGTAAGAGATTCCAGGGAAATGAAAAGCTCTCCTTTAGCTTTGAACTCCGAATCTTCTTCAGTTGAAACCTCTACTCCTTTTGTCTCTTCTCTACCTCCGTGGTCATCACGGAGATATATTTTTCTGAGGACATTCCTGAATCTGATTTAACAGATTTTAATGAGTCCCTGGCACTCCTGACTAAGTCATTTAGGAGGTTTGCCAGTAAAAGCAATTTCTGTAGATCTCCTCAGCTACCCCTCAGGGAGAAGCCAAAGTCTGAAAGAATAGACAAGGCTTCAGCTGTCTGCTACAATTGTCACCGGCCTAGACATTTTGCAGGTGAATGCAGATCCAAGAAGACTGCAACGCCATCTTCTAAAGCCTCTTCCTCCTTCAGGACCAAAGATGATAAATACTTAAAACTGAAGGAGAAATACAAGAAGATGAAAAACAACCAGCGAAAGGCTAAAGG
>NC_037537.1:12095237-12136133 GCF_001531365.2 Cynara cardunculus var. scolymus | reverse complement strand
ACTCTTGTATCGAAGACCTATGTGGGGAAAACATGTACTTTATATATGAAATATGTGTTATATGCAATGTGTGGATTTGGGGTGTTACACACATGGCATAAGTATCCCAAAACTAAAGCAAACATTCCGTAAACTTAGTTAAAGTTTTAGAATTGGAATATTCCCTGCCTACAGTCCTTAAATCTATAAGAAGACAATTAAAACGTTGATGTACTTCAGACAATGTTTCAGTCTTTCCACAGAGAAAGCTTTCATATTGTCTTACTAAATTAATCTTCCTCGATTCTTGAACTTGAGAGGTTCCTTCATATTGAACACATAAAGTGTCCCACATGGCTTTCGAGGTTCTGAGTTTCATAACAGAATGTTAAACCTCATTAGGAAGAGACATAGCTATTATAGACCTAGGACGAGTGTCTATAGTTATCTTCTTCTTGTCTTCATCGCTCCATTGATGAAGGAGCTTTGGAATCTGCCGTTCAGGAATCCTGACAGTCATAGCTATTTCAGGAACAACCAGAGAAATAGCATGTGGAACATATGGTCCATTTTCTATATAGTGTGGAATTTTAGGATCCACACCTTCCAAAAAGAGGAACATCCAATTTTTCCAAAGACTAAAGTTGTCTCGAATAAAACGGGGTGGTTTGGCAAAAGAGCCATTGTCATGAAAGTGTGTGTTTGTGTTTTGTAAAGCCATTAGAAAGCAGTAAGATTATTTAAAGAAAAAGATAATATAATGCAGAAAAACAACTAAACAACAAGAATAGAAAATACACTGCTCTGATACCACTTGTTGGTCCCGTTAGGGTCTACAAGATGTGTATAACAGTTTGTAGAAGGGGGGAGATGAATACAAACACAGTAAACTTTTCAAATTAAAAATATATATTGATAAAGAATGATCAATATAGATTTTACAAGATTATTTGCGGAAAGATAAGGTAAAGATAACCTATCTAAACAATCTGAGTTACACAATAATTCTTAGCAAAGAGAAATGATTTGTTGTTTAAGACTTAGAAGAAAGTAAGTTCTTTCTGGGTAAGAACTATTTAGAATACTAAAAATGGATTCTAACTTGCTTTTGAAGATAAGCGTATTGTGGTCTTAGATGTCTGTTCTTTCACATATGAACATAAGTTAGGATTCAAATGTAAGAGTATCTATGCATGGAGATAGAACACATCTATTTATACCCATTGCATTAAATACACATTTAATGCAATGCAGTAGGGTTTGAACACGCTTTAAGTATTTAGAGAAAGACTTGTCCTTTGTTACAAAGAATAATACAAAAGCCTATTCATGAGCAGACATCCTTTCATGGAGTTGGTGGGTAGTAGAGTCAACTAATCGACTCCATACCGTACTATGC
The DNA here is from genome assembly GCF_001531365.2 of Cynara cardunculus var. scolymus. Taxonomy (NCBI): domain Eukaryota; kingdom Viridiplantae; phylum Streptophyta; class Magnoliopsida; order Asterales; family Asteraceae; genus Cynara; species Cynara cardunculus. The sequence continues at coordinate 12,134,755 of NC_037537.1, read as the reverse complement.
TCTAGAAAGGGTATGGGTTTGTCCTTTGTGTGTATAAGGACAAGACAAAAACGATCGTGCTTAACAAGCTTCTTTTGATCATTGAATGTTGGAATAACCTGAAGGTCTCTTTAGCATTCGCTGAGGCTTGGGCAGTCTTCACACATGTATAGACGAGGTTGTAATCACTGAATACCGCTTCAGATCACGAACTCGCCAGTCTCTAATCTTCAATTTCAGTCTTCGACTTTCGCTTAAGGTTCTTTGGTGTGAGTTTTGTCTTCTTGAAATATCGCTGTCGCTGATGGATTTACATTACATGTTCTCAGCGATCATTGAACAGACTTAGTGATGATCGCTGGAACTGAAAGACAAAAAATATAAATACTTCATATAAGGTAAAAGGGATTATCATCAAATCACTGAGAGAGGGGATCAACAGGTAGCATTCCAAGAAGCAAACAAAGATTGTGCTAAATTATCCCTAAATGCAGTCCACTCATTTGAAGTACCAACAACATTTATATTATCTCCGTCTTCGACTCCATGGTCTCTGGTTCCCTCATCCACTTCATCTTCATTGTCAAGTGGATTTACTGGCATTTCTTGCATTATAAAATTGTGGAAGAGACAACATGTCATGATGATCCTAACTTTTTTTTCAATAGAATAATACGAGTTATCTCTTAAGATTGCCCACCTTGCCTTTAACATACCAAAACATCGTTCAATAATATTTCTCGCCGATGAATGCTTCATATTGAAAAATTCTTTGGCAGTGGTTGGTTGGTGTCCATCACGCCAATCATTTAAATGATATCTTTGAGCCCTATAAGGAGCTAAGAAACCCTCTCCATTTGTGTATCTGACATTAACCAAGTAATAACCTAATAATAAATTAATTTAATAAACCATCAGAACTTATACTTGTTAATATATAGTAAACTATCAAAAACTATACCCGGTCTTGGAACTTTTAATCCATGAGGCCTAAGAAGAGCATCTCGAAACACTCGATCATCAGCAGCCGACCCCTCCCATCCCGGTAAGACATATATAAATTGCATATCTTGTGAGCACACCCCTAGCACGTTTGTCGCAATTTCATTTTTTCTTGTTCTATATCTAGGTTTGTCTTCTTCTGGAACTAAACATTTTATGTAGGTTCCATCTAAAGCTCCTAGACGATTCTAGAACCAAGAAAAAGAAGATCATTATATTTTCATAATAATTAAACTTATTTACAAATAAGTAAATTTTAAGAAGAAGTGGAAATACCTTAAACCATTTCCATCTTTGATCAGTAGAGTTATCAGGAACAGGTTCAGGTTTCTTAAGCAATCGTGGATGTAACCTTATTACGGCATTGCAAACTCTAGCAATAACTCTACTAATTGTTTCTCCCAAACGATGAAAACCACATATCATAACCCGATTCTTAACATTGTGAGCAATAATATGAAGAAAAATGGCAACTTGTTCTTCAATATTCATAAACCTAGTTGTTCTTAACCCTCCGTATGTTTCAACCATGGCACACAACTTTTCGAAACACGTTTGAGTCATCCTAATTTGAGATATAGACATAGTGTCACTCTCATAAATATACCTATGCATTATTGAGGATCGATCCACATTTGAAGACGAGTATCCAATTTGTTGTTTATCCCTTTGTCTTTTAACCATAATCATCCAAAGGGACACAACAAAGAATAGAACAATATGGACAACTATGTTAAACCATTCCAATGACTCTTGTCTCCTTTGCCTATGTAAACGTCTTGTTAAACTAAGTCGGTCCATTTCCTGTCCAATTACTCAAATTGTTAAACATATATTCAAAGTACAAATCTCGTACAACCTTAGATTGTTTATTTGGCAAAATTTTTAAAGCAAAAAACACAAATTCAATAAGAAGCTAATCATATAAGGAACTTCCTAAAGTGAAGTCACCTAATTCTAATTACCAAACTAAAACAAACTTCAAAAAGAAACTATGAGCAAGTCACCTAAGCAAGTCATTAATGTTCTCATCACTTGGAAAAAGGTACTCTCACCTAAACAAACTTCCTTTAAGTTTCCTCCATCCATAACAAAAGTAATATATGTGCAAAAGGATTGTACAAGCCAAGCTCTGATATAATCATCTGCAAGTTGGGTCTTATAAATATATATGTTCCAACTTGAGGTAAAATGTTGGTGTAGATATAATAACAGCTAGAAATTAGGTCAACATAAATTAGTTTCCTTCATTCCTTTATAGATTAGTTTCCTGTTAATAAGGAAACAAAGTGTGTATTTAAACACAACCTTGAACACTTTAAAAGAAAGTAAAAATTTCTAATATTAACTACACTGAATCAGTTGGGCCAACATGCTTCCTACTCATGTTACTATGCTCCATGTATTCAAACAAACAGAAGTATGACGTAAAGAACCAATGCATGCTTCCTACTCATGTTACTACTCATATAAAGACCAATGCATAAATGAAAAACAAACAAAAGTATGACGTAAAGAACCACGTCAATTAACCGATATAACTTGTAGACTGTATGGTTTCTTAAATGCTCTATTGCCTATTGTGGTTTCATAAAGCTACTAATCCTTTCAACAACTTTCCTGCTTCAATCACAGCTTATTGAAGATACCATAAACACATCTATGTCCATATACACCACAAGAAAGTGCCAAACAAAACAACAAATTACATTAGCAAGACCAAGCCAGGCTGTTGCAATATCAAAGTTCTCAAAATGTATAGCCAACATGCTTCCTACTCATGTTAATATGCTCCATGTATCTAAACATAATGAATCATCATCCTTAAAACATTATTAACTTTTTGTTGTACAAGTTAATAATGTCGATTTGAACAGAATATAATGTAGATTTAAACAGAAACACAAATCTAAGCATATAATGTCGATTCGAACAGAAGCCAAAACATACACAACAAAAAATTATATACAAAGCATATAGAAACACAGGATTGGAATGAAACTTTCTGTTGTACAAGTCTCCAGGCCACAAACACGAACATGGTGGGAATGAAAAGCAGTCAAGTGAATCTAACTATCAAGAGAGATAAACTACTGGGTTTTTAACAAAAATGAAAAGGGGCGAAGAGGAGGAGAGAGCACATTCAAGAAAAGGGGAAAAAGAAAGTCTTTACCTGCTGAGTGATGAGAGAAGGCGGTGAAAAGGAGGAGAGAGCACCGGCGAGAGCACCAGTTCAATCGGGATGGTGGGGATGAGAGATTACCAGCGAGGAGGAAAGAGCACCAGCGGGTTAGGGCGGCAGGAAGCGAGGGGATGGGAAGGGAAGCGAGGCTAAGGGAAGCGGGAGGAAGCGATTTTAGGTTTCTTATTGGATTTGGATTTTAAATCCCGCCCCTTTGCAAAGGATTTCCAAATCCCATGTTTAAGGGATTTTAATGAAATCCCGGGATTTCAAATCCTAACAATTTAGCAAACCAAACACAGGATTGGAATGGATTTTAAATTCAAATCTCCCCAATTCCATTACATTCCTGCAAACCAAACGCACCCTAATAGTTGAGTAAATCAGGAATTTTTTTTTAATAGAACAATTATATAAAAGAAATTAATATTTTTACCCATTTTACTTTCCTTTTAACCGGTGGCGGATGCACACTAAAGGGGTAGGAGGCACAAGCCCCATCAAGCTAACCCTAAATCCCCAATAAACACCCCAAATAAAGCATGAGTGTTAGGTTTAAAAAAAAATTAACCAAAAATTATTAATAGGCCCCAACAATTAAAGGTAAGGCTCCAAATCTAAATTGATGCATCTTATTTATAACTCTTACTTCAATGAACCATTGCTTTAAAGATCAATTAAACGTCCTTAAGTTTCAAGTCTCAATCTGTTGAAAATCATTTTATTTTTCTTATTTTGTTTGCTATAATGCTAATGATTTGATTAATCACTATTTTAATTTTTTCAACTTTCTTTTTGCATTTTATTGTTTTATAGATTTATAATTATTGTTATTTGTTAATTATTAATTTTCTCTTTCTTAATTGTTATTTGATTTAGGATTCTTTAATTTGTTATTTAATTTGGGTTTGTTATTTTGATTTAAGATTTGCTACTAGTTTGTCTTTTATTTTTGATTTTTTGACCTTTTGCTATCTGATTTCTTTTTAACTGAATCTAAGTTATCGACCTCTTGCCCTCTAATTTCTTGCTACTAACTATTAATGTGTAGTGTGTTCATTTGCTTTGGTTTAAACGAAAAGTATAATATGTACATGACAATATGATGTCTCGGTTTATCCAAAATGGTCAAAATTAATTGAAAACCAAATCGATAAGTTATATTTATTTTATAACTGAACCATTTAATCTGGAAACCAAATAACCCGAAATCGTATTGGTTCAAATGAGTTATTTGGTTTCAGAATTTTTTAACACTCTTAAATGTGCCCCCAATAATAGAAGTTTCTGAATCCACCATTGTTTTTAACTCATTGATAACCATAAGGGGGCGTTTGGTTCGTAGAATGTAATTCGATGGAATTGGAATTCATCAAATCAATTTTACTTTGAGAGAATGAAATGGAACTTGATGGAATTTGACTATGTCTTTGATTGCGTTTGGTTGGATGGAATTGGAATGGAATTCTTAACGGAATTGGAATTTTTTTTTGTTTCTTTCATGAAATTTAACGAGAAAATTATAGGCAAAAAAAACCGAAACCGATGGTGAAAACCGGAAACCGAAACTTTCGGGCTGGGTTCGGGGACGGGGCGGGGATCGGGGACAAATTCAGATATTTTAATGGGAACGGGGGTGGGGACGGTGATCATCGACCCGACCCGGTCTGATATGTGTATATATATTAATTTTAATTTATATACATATATATATATATATATTATATCATTAAAAGAAAATAGTAATATTAAAATTTAAAAAACTGTTACTTTACTTCAACAACCCAAATAAGGCTCACGAAAAAGTCTAGTTTATTTTTCTAATTGTGAAATCGTGATTTTAGTTGCATGATCTTTGAAGTTCTGTTTAATTTTATATTGTAATATAGTACATTGTTTGTAATTAGTTCGATTATGTTTGAGACATTTAAACTTGTATCTCTAAAAAAAATTGTAATTTACTTTTAGTTGTGAAAATTAACATATTGTAATTTTTTTAGATCTGTTTCGGGTTCGGGTTCGGTTACAACCAATGGTGTACGGGAAAAAGAAGATTTTTACCTTAACGAGTTCCCCCACAGGGATCGAGAAACCGCGGGGACCCGATGGGGATCCCTGATAAGATCCCCGACGGGGATCGGGGCAGTTACGAGGACGGTTTTAGTTATCGGTTTCTGGGACAGGGATACCAATAACCGGCCCGAACCTGGCCTGTTGCCATTCTTAGTTTTAAACGAGATCGAGCATAGCAGAATAGAGCAAATCGAGATACAACGTCGATAAATGAATGAGGGCTAAAGAATTTGTCGGATTGGAATTTGAAATCCGTGGTATATGCAGTGAAATTGTGAAATCAATGAATTAAGGAATTTGTTGGAATTAGAAGGATTCATTCACATCTATTATGTGAACCAAACATGTCATTTGGAATTTGGTCAAAAATTTAGACATTCCAATTCCTTCTAATTCCATGAACCAAACAATCCCTAACTTTACCCATAAATCTTTTATTAAAATAAAACTATTATTTAGTTTACCGATAATGGAACCAAATAAAAATAAAAATAAATATTAAACCGAGTGTGTTTTTTGATTCCATCCAAAATAAAAGTAGGTTTTCCACATCCTACTTGGGCGAAACACTGCCACGAGCTTGTCCACAACATACCTACGCAAAACGACAATTTTCCCATCAGCGGCAGAGAATTAAGCAGACCCAGAAACGGAAACTTCAAATATCAATCTCCGTTCAACCTTCTTACTGAGGTAAGCTTCTAGCTTCTAAATTCAAACCCTGGATTATTTATAATAGCTTTACTGAATTGGGTATTTCATATCCTCTGTACTTATCTGTGGTCTGTATAATTTGAATATGATTAATTGAAATACGAACAAATTGGTTTGTAATCTTCAATCTAGAGCAATCTGCTGGAACTCGTTGATCATTCTAGGTGTGGTTGATTAATTCCTTCCGCTGCTATGAGAAAGATTTTGGGTCTGGTATAAGTAATTATTTTTCAATGGGTATTTGTTGGCTTCGAAATTGAATACCATACGATATCGAGTACTCATTTTTTTCTTTTCTTAAGAGGTTGCGCCTGGGGGTGGAGTGAGGGTTGGAAGAGATTATATGAGATTTTGTTGGCATATATGATGAGTTCACTTGGTTCGATATAGGGTTGACTTGAAATAGTTGTTTCTGTAGCGTTTTTTTTCTGCAATTTGGGTGAATGAATAACTGTGGTTAGATTCTGATACTTTTGTTGAGTTTGTTTGGGAGAGAAGTTCTGTTTTTGATGGTAAAGGAAAAGGAATGGTGGTAAGGATGGTTTCTTTGGACCTTCCAATGCTGTTAGGTTCTTTTGATTGGGAGATAGAGTAGTATGAAGTAGTGGTACTCTGGTCATTTGTATATCATCAATCCATCAAACATTGTAAAGTCTTTGTGAGATTTGCACGACCGTTGTTCCTGTCTTCATTTTGTGTGATTTCTTGAGTTGCTAGCTGATCTAGTCAAAGTAATATGTAGTTGAATATTTTGCTCTCATATGGTTAATGGGTTCATTAGTTGTGGACATAGTTCGATTGCACTTGTACTTGATTCTTGATATAAGAAAGTACTATAAGCCATAATGTTTCTCAATTTCCATGTTTGAAGAGAGCGGATTACTCCAGGAGATTGACAAAGGTGATTGCAAAAATCTCACCCATGCATGCATTTTTAACGTCTTGCAGATATCTGTAACGACATTCGTTGACTAGAAGTAAACCCATGTCCACTATCTCAGATATTTATGATCCAAATATCCAATATATCCCATCTATTTTTCAATTTTCTCAAAGATGTTTCTTCATAATTGTGTATGTGTGTATAGGTGTAGGTTCTATGCATTATGTGCATAAACAGTAGATATTCACTATACTTTATGACTCATTAATATTCTTTGAATTTTATGTTCATGTACCTGAGTCGACATTTGATGCGCATGTCCTGGCCATCTGATGATTCCATCCTTGGGATAAGCCATTTTTAACATTCTTCCATTCAATAGAAACTCCCTGATCACACACAAGTTGGTAACCCTTGTAGGTTAGGCATGTCGGTGGGTCAAGTTTAGGTTGGATGACTAATGATCCGACTAAGTTGATTATATGATTTGATTCCATTGGATAATGGATCATGACCCACCCACAATCCGATTAATCAAAATACATGGATCATCACCAACATCGACCCATTTATTTGACATTTTCATAAGATGAGAAAATGCAAAACTTGCTTAAAGTTTCTACCGTACGAATAAAAATACATCTCCATTTGGTATAAGACTTCAAAGCAGAGTGTCCAAACATTCCACTCTATAACATACTTTTTGTAACACAATTTGTACCACATAAATGCAAATACATATCATGGGACATGTTTCTTTATAACACAAGTTGTACTATACACATACAATAGCATTTCCATTTGTACAGTAGAAATTTTTGTTGTATAACATGTTCTCTTAGAACACAAAATGAAAAACATGAATGTAGTTTTTATTCAAATATATACAAAATTGCAAAGTCAAATAATGTAATTGTATCTTGGGACAAAGACAGTAGTAACTTACGTCCACTCAAAAGGCGATTCCAACCACCAACACCCCTCAGCGTAATCCCATCACCGCTGTCGATATCTCGCTGAAGTCGGATCATGCTGTAGCAATGGTAAATTCAGCCATTGAGAACCCACACAAGCAAAACTCATGTGCAAAAAAAATCAATAATTCAATGTTAAAATTAAGCTAGACATGGTTGATTATGTTGGTTGACCGTTAGTCATCCTAACAGCTGTGACAGTTACTGTATCTGACAGTTATTTAACTGTCATTTAGGAAACGTTGTGTTTGTTGTTTACAAGGGTTGTAACCCTTTGTACTCTATATATATTGGTATGTACATTTTTGATGATGTTGAATTAAAACAATAATAGAAATACTGTATCAAGGTTGTTCCAACATGTGGAATCAGAGCCAAAAACTTACGAATGGCCTCAAGTTTAAACAACATACTGCATCCTCAACTTCTCAAATTAAACGGGAAAAATTACCATCACTGGAGCATACAGATGAAGGTTCTGTTTGAATCATAAGAACTATGGGACATCAACGATCAAGGAATCAGTGACTCTATACAGGAACAAGAAGAAGAACTCAAAGATTTAAAGAAAAAGGATAAGAAGGCTCTCTACATAATCTATCAAGCCGTAGATGTAGTCATCTTTGAAAGGATTTTCTTCTCAAATTCTTCGAAAGATGCATGGGACATGCTTTATAGACCTTATCGAGAAGACAAAGTAAAAATGGTAAGATTACAAACTCTCATATGTGAATTCGACGGACTCAAAATGAAGGAGTCTGAAACAATAGAAGAATTCTACAATCGGGTAATCTTGATATTGAATCAATTAAGGTTGAATGAGAAATCATAGAAGATAGAAGAGCAGTTGAAAAGATACTCAGAAATTTAACAAGAAAGTTTGAGTATATCGTGGTGGCAATTGAGGAATCCAAGGATATTTCAGTCATGTCACTTGAACGACTTACTGGAACCTTACAGTCTCATGAGTTAAGGATGAAACTGTTTGACTCCACACCTTATGAACAGGCGTTTCAATTGCAATCCTCAAACAATCAAAAGAGAAACAGAATTTCTGGAAAAGAACAACAAATAGAAATCAGAGGAAGAGGCAGGGGAAAGTCATCACCAATGCAGTGCTATCATTGTCAAAAGTTTGGCCATATAGCCAAATACTGTAAGAAAAGAATTGCAGAAGAAAGAGACAACAATTTTGTCAACATAGAAGACAATGATGACACCATGTTCATGATGCTCGGTACTCTAGAAATACCTATTGATGACACATGGTATATCGACAGTGGATGTAGTAATCACATGTCTGGAGATATGGACATTTTTACTCACGTTGATGATACCCAAAAGAAAGAGGTAAGGACAGGTGATGATAAAAAGCTAAGTGTGCAAGGAGTAGGAGACATTCGGATAAATACAAAGACTGGACAGAAAAGGATACCAAGTGTTTATAATGTTCCAGGTTTGAAACACAAATTGCTTAGTGTAGGACAACTTCTACAGAAAGGGTTTGAGTTATATTTTAAAGGTGAAGCATGTGAAGTAAAAGATCAACATGGAGGCTTAATAGGTAAGATCAATATGACACGCAACAAAATGTTCCCATTCAGCTTTAAAGAAAACACTCTGTTTTCTTTTCATGTGTCTACAAAGCAGAATTCCCTACTATGGCACTACAGGTTTGGTCATGCAAACCGTGGATACTTAAGCTACATGCAGAGGCATAACTTAGTGAAGGGAATGCCAATTATAAACAAAGTTGAAGATGTTTGTGAAGGCTGCATGCTAAACAAACAAGAGAGTCCTTTCCACAAGAAGTAGCTTGGAGAGCCACTAAGCCACTTGACATCTGTGTGGACCTATGAAGACTCCCTCTATTGGTGGAAACAAGTACATGCTTACATTTATAGATGACTATAGTAGAAAAACTATGGGTTTATTTTTTGAAAGAAAAGTCTGAAGTCTTAAATAACTTCAAGACATTTAAGGCCTATGTTGAAAACAGAGTGAACATCAGATCGAAACCATTAGATCGGATGGGGGGTGGAGAATACAACTCTGCTTATTTTCTTGAATTCTTAAAAGAAAATGGTATCCATCATCAAGTAACTACTAGATATACCACTCAGCAGAACGGGGTAGCAGAGAGACTAAGTAGAACTATAATTGAAAAGGATAGAAGCATGTTAAAAGGGAAGAACCTGGATAATTCCTTCTAGGCAGAAGCTGTGGCTTGTGCATGTTACTTGATGAACAAAACCTCTACAAAAGGTCTGTCCAACATGACACCACAGGAGGCATGGACAGGATATAAACCTACTGTAGGTCATCAGAGAACCTTTGGATGTATAGCCTACTCCCATATACCTAACGAAAAAGAAATAAATTAGATGAAAAATCAGAAAAAACCATATTTGTAGGTTACAGTGAAAGATCAAAGGCTTATAAGCTATATAATCCCATCACTAGAAAGACCATCATAAGTAGAGATGTAGTGTTTGAAGAGGGAAAAGGATGGAATGATCTATCTAGACAGGAAGGAAACACTACACAGATTGCAGAAGATGATCTGATACAGCAGAAACCAGTCAAAGTCAAGCACACCCTGGTCCATGTTCTCTAACAATAGGCTTTCCAACTACTCCCAGTGCCTCACAAATCTCAGAAACTCCAAATACTCAAGTGTTATCCACTAATAGTCCACCAAAAAGAGGATATAGAAGCCTAAAGGACATCTACAATGATCCAAAACGTTTGGAATTCAATGATCTTGCAGATTTTGTATTATTCTCTGATGCAGACCCACTGTCATTTGAAGAAGCCTACCAAGAAGAAGAATAGAGGGATGCTATGGACAAGGAAATAGAGGCCATTATGAAGAATGATACTTGGGAACTTGTAAATCTCCCAAGTGGTTATAATCCACTGGAGTTAAGTGGATCTACAAAACCAAATTGAATGAGAAAGGTGAAGTTGATAGGCATAAGGCAAGATTGGTAGTAAAGGGGTACAAACAAAAACATGGAATTGATTACCAAGAGGTGTTTGCACGTATGATTAGATTGGAAACAATTAGAATAGTTTTAGGTTTGGTTGCACAGAACAAATGGAAGGTACATCAAATGGATGTAAAGTCAGCTTTCCTTAATGGAAACTTGGAAGAGGATGTATACATAGATCAACCTGGGGGTTATACAAAGAAGGGTGAAGAATACAAAGTCTGTCATTTGGAGAAGGCCTTATATGGATTAAAGCAAGCACCACATGCTTGGTATAGTAGGATTGAAAGGTATTTCATGGCAAATGGTTTCAACAAGTGCGCACAAGAACTTACACTCTTCACTCAGAAGATTGAAGGTTTGATTCTAATTGTCTACATTTATGTAGATGATTTAGTTTTCACAGGAAACTCACAAGAACTAATAGAAGACTTCAAGAAAAGCATGAAAAGTGAATTTGATATAACGGACATGGGCTTACTTCATTACTTCTTGGGAATTGAAGCAAGACAGGATGAAGAAGGGATCAAAATCTCACAACAAAGGTATGCTCAAAACTTGATTGATAAGTTCAACATGGGACAGTCTAATCTTGCTGTTACTCCCATGGAGTTTGGAACTAAAACTCTCTAAGGATGGGAAAGAAGAAAGTGTAGATGCTAGTTTGTATATAAGTCTAGTAAGCAGTCTTATGTATTTAACTGCCACCAGACCAGATTTGGTGCTTTCTGTCAGCATCATAAGCAGATTTATGGAATCTCCCAAAGTCAGTCATTGGGAAGCAGGGAAGAGGATCCTGAAATACGTTAAAGGGTCTCTAAATCATGGAATTGCATATTCAAAAACAGAAAACTTCAAGCTCACAGGGTATAGTGATAGTGACTTTGGAGGAAACATGGATGATGGGAAAAGTACAGCAGGGTATGTGTTTAATCTGGGAACAGGTGCAGTATCTTGGCAGTCAAAAAAACAAACTGTAGTGGCTTTATCTTCTGCCGAAGCAGAGTATATGTCACTTTCCATTGTTGGTTGCCAAGCATTATGGTTGAGGGCCATCCTAGATGTATCGGAGCACAGACAAGAGGGACCTACTACAATATTTTGTGACAATAAATCAGCCATTGCTCTAACCAAAAATCCAGTATTTCATGGAAAGAGCAAACACATTAGGATCAAGTTTCACTTCATATGGAAGTTGGGATCAAACAGTGAAGTCAAAATTGAATATTGTGGAACAAAGTATCAACTTGCAGATTGTTTTACAAAAGCTCTTCAATCAGGGAATTTCAGAATCATGAAGGAAAGTTTGAAGGTTCAACCATTGCTAGCTTAAGGGGGTGTGTTAAAATTAAGCTAGACATGGTTGATTATGTTGGTTGACCGTTAGTCATCCTAACAGCTGTGACAGTTACTGTTTCTGACAGTTATTTAACTGTTGTGTCTGTTGTTTACAAGGATTGTAACCCTTTGTACTCTATATATATTGGTGTCCTATGTACATATTTAATGATGTTGAGTTAAAACAATAATAGAAATATTGTATCAAGGTTGTTCCAACATCCAATATATATTACAATTTTAAGAGTTATTATTTCATTAGACCGATGACCTTAGTTAATCCTATAATWCATATTAGCATCAAGTACCCTTTTTTGCGTAATTTTTTATCCTTGCTCTATGAKTATAAATTATCGTAATAATAATTTACATTTGCATTTTCCTATTATAGGTATTCGTTTTTTATATGTAACTTGGTCATATCATTTGACCAATTGCAACTTCTTTTTTTGAATATTTGAACGATTTTGAAAAGCMTCAGAATAAATACTAATATCAAATTATTAAATAAGTTAGTGCATATCTTGATTTTTTATTGACTTTTTTCGAAAGAGGTAAGATCTGGTGAATCGGAAACAATTATATTATTTTGAATTTTATCCATTTTTTGGTCCTTATTAGGTTTAGGTTCAGCCTTAATATTTTTTTGAATTTTACAAAACAAATATTTTCTATCTGGATTTTTTTYCATATATATAATATAACTATAACTTTTTCCTAGATAATTATTCATAGGAATATTCTTGAGTATGTTAAAAAAAAATTCTTTATTTCTGTTGGAATTTTTTTGGTTCTTATTTGTTTCTAATGATGATCTATAAATATAGGAGTTCTTCTTAGTTTCAGAATGAATATATTTATATGATAAAATATCATATCTATAGTTTTTTTGAAAATTCTCCTCTTTATTTGGTAATAAATATATTTTCGAATTTTGTTTTTTTTGTAATCAACTAATTGGTCTTTTTCATAGGAATACCATTTGTTTAAATCTTTATTTTTGAGATGTATGGGATTGATTGATTAATCATGCATTGATCCAAATATTGACGTACCTAAATGGGTGGATCTATTTGATCATTTATTTTGAATTAACATATCACCTTTTGAATAGTTGGTTCATATGAATTGGATCATACTGGATCTAGATAAAGACCCAATCCTTTGACATCCCTATGTAGGTTGGTAAGAAAGCTCGATGCAAGTAGTGAACTGACTCTCCGGTCAACACAAATTTCTCAAATAGACCTTGAACGGTGTGAGGTACTAATTAATGTTCTAATTTGGAGCTTGAGAGACGTGTACATTCTAGAAGTTTTAGAGTGGTACTCGCTATATCCTCATCTCCTTGGAGTAGAGTATAACTTCAAAGTAATTAGATGATGCAATGTACGCCATTATCAAAATGTCTTATAGCTGTAAGTTCCTTTTTTCTCCAAACATTTTAAGCCATCTATTCTTGGCTCTTAAGCACAATAGTTTACTTGGCTAGAGAGTTATTGTAGACTAATGCTCATGAGCATAAAGCCATAAACCAAACACCCCCCTTCCCCCTCAATCATAAGGTGTCTTTACCCTGAAGTGAATGCAAGGCCTAAACTACATAGTCAAAAGTCTTGTCTTATTGAAAGGATTCTTGAGGAGGAATGCTCGGATCTAACAAATGAAGTTGGATGAAATTGTTATTCTGGTTCAATTTATTCAAATCTCCAGGAACTAACATAGTTACAGATTTATAATTGGGGATTTAGGATAATATTATTTAGTTATGACAAGTACATCTCTTCACTGACTGTATTTGGTCTATTAGTCTTTTCTTGCTTTCCAAGCATTATTATTACTATATTTACCCTCTGTTACGAACAGAGTTGTGGTCCCATGGTTTAATGGATGCAAGAGTGGTTTACTTAATAGAATATGGAGTGTTTACCTAGTTTTCCCTAATCCAAATGTAAGTGTGGGTTAATTTGATATCATAGAATTTTTGAAATATTGTTTCATCATTGCATCTTCTTGTATGGTCTAACTATTAGTTAACTGTAGTGTTTTATGATGCTTATTTGGTCATTTTGATGCCAGATCCCAGTTCATCAAATCTGTGGTTCAGACAGCATCATGTCCTCCTCTGCTCCTGAGTTTTCCGGTATTTGCGACTATTTTTGTTTCAATATTTGTTCTGATTCACGTACCCGATACAATCATGATTATTGTTTCTTTTATCCTGCTTATTGCACATTTCTTCACAAGGTTTTCCTCATGGTTGCAAATTGGCTTCAATATTCCTTCTTAGCTTAATTGCTTCACAGTATTTTCAAATTTTGGCGTATTAGTTTTTTCAGAAGGTCAGAATATAAATTAAGTAATTAATTATCTGAGCTACCATTTGAGTTAAATTTGAAATGTAAATTGTTCAAAAGGGGAAGGGGAAAGATGAAGGAAAATGGAAACTACTTTTTTGTTTTTGACAAAAAAAAGTATGAGACATGCACTTTACAAACTAAAAAACCGAAGCAGGTTACCTTAATAAGGCTCAACATAAAAGGAACAATTTCTCCTACTACTGAAGCGAGAATCTAGCAGTTCATAAGCTCATTATTGCCTTTCTGATGAGAGTATGAGAAACAAATACTTTCTCTGCCATCTAGATTACAACCTTACTCCATCTTCTTGCTCCAAATCAATCTAATTTTATGTTTGTGCTTGCTTTGTGATCTGTCATTCCCTGCCTACAATAGGAGCCTAGACGTTAAGTGCTTCTTAAAATCTTAATTCAGACTTAATAAATCTTTCAGCTTTCACAAGTTTGCATTTATATAATGCAGTTATTGTAGATACACAACAGTTCAGTTACTAAAAACAGTCTTATATATTAATAGTCTTAAGTTCCAAAATATATACCAGTTGTTTTACAGTCTACCATGGTCACACTATCTCCAAGTTACAGGCCCCAAAGATCCAGAAGGAGATATTGAAAGTGGTGGTGGGAGGAATTGATTGTGATGAGGTTGGTCGGTGTTCTTTGGTGATGATGAATATTGACTACTTACATATCCTAAAACAGACCACTATTTATCGTCTATTTTATATTCATAATCAACTGAAAACACACATGCATGCTTTGAGTTAAGTGATGAATCCATGTTTGAGGAGCTTGTGGAACAATTATGCTAATCTAGTAGGTTTCAGAGTGAACTGAAATAAAGTGGTAAACTTATGAAGCAATATGCAAATTGCTCTTCTTTTATCTCTTTACTTGAGTTATTGGCCGTGACTTTCTTTAGACTAAACGATACTTAAAGACATCAGGGTATTTTTTTGAAATGCGGATTCACTTAATAATTGATCACCTAGCAAATATGCTCAAGATCTTGTGGTTGACTTGGTGGAGAAGTTCAACACATTTCTATAGATATTGCATGGACATGTTCCATTTCGCTGTAGAGTAGTCCATGAAGCTTTTTCACAAATGCCTTCTTTCTTGCAAATAATGTATTTTACTTAACAAAGAAGTTCTTAAAATTTGAATATTGCTTTGTTTTTCATTGATCTTTTGGGAATTCTAGCAAGACCTTTTTACTTTGTTTAAGTTCCCTCATTATAGAATAAATATGATGCCATTTTTCCTGAAAGCTTCTAAATTAGTGGTTTTGACCTTCTGAGATAGCATAACTGCATAAGAAATGTTTGTATACTATAATTGTGCCAAAGTTGCAATGAGCAGAATATTGGCTCAAGTCTCCCATTTTTTAACCAGTGTTTCCCCCATAAGAAATTAATTTTAGACTACATTGTCCCTAAGACCTGTAGGTCCAAGATTTGGAGGAAGTAGGTGGTCTAGCTTATTAGTTTCTGTGGTTTGCGAGTTTTATCCAACCCAGAGTTATTAAGGGCAAAGGTGAGCCAACATGTTGGTAGGACGCCTAAGGGCATAAGTGACAAAGGTGAGGTATTTTGTTGTAAAGAGAAGCAAGAAAGACTTATCTTGTGAATTGTATCAATCCAGAGTATGAAGGGCCAAGATGAGTCAGCATTGGTAGGGTGTCTAAGGGCATAAGGGACACAAGTGCAAGAATTTAAAACGATCATCCGCTGATCCATTATCTTGTTTTAGCAGCGTCCTCCAAATTCAACCCAAATGATATGGGAAGAACTGATACTACTCAACAGAGGGAATTCAGTACAACTACCTTGAAAACTATGGTTATACATTTTGCTTGATCTAGTTGGAGGTTTTGTTGACCTAGGTAGTCGTTTCCTTATACCCTGTTTTTCTAATCATATGCCTTCATGTCTACTTATTAGTCTCACATTTGTCATTGGTGAACAGATAATAGTGAAAGTGAGGTCCAGCAAAGCCAATTGGATGCTCAGATTCACTCTTCACCTCCTGCAACTGGAATTTCTCATCCTTCTATTTCAACGCCAAACATCCCATACCCAACTCAGCTTGGAGCCAATGCTTTGGTATCTCTTCGAAGTTGCTGAAAAGTCATTATACTATCCTTAATTGTTCATAACTTGGACTCATTTGGTAACACTTGCTTTTTATGTTTTACATTTACATTTTTTTTGCAATGTGGACAGTGTTGTGATTTTTTGTTTGATATTGAAATCAAAACGTATTTCACAATACTTGCATTTTTTAAAAACATACAATATTAAATTTGAAAAAAATAATAGATGTGTTTTATTGGGTTTGAAACCTCAACCTTGTATATGTCAATGGTCTGCATATTTCTGTTCCATGTACCTGTTTTCCAGACAATCAAAACTCAAAATCAAGTACACAATTTATTAATAGCGCCAAACACGTAAACTGTTGCCAAACACCATTACTGAATAGTTCTCTTGCTATTGTTTCTGTTGAAGTAAATGATTTCTATTATAATCTCAGGGGCAAGCAGCTTATCCTTACCCAGATCCTTACTACAGGAGTATTTACACTCCATACGAATCACAACCATATCCAACTCAGCCGTATCCAGTGCAACCTATGGTATACTAGCTTTCATGCATCTTGGTTTTTCATTTGGTTTAGACTTCGGTTTGTGTTCTAAGAGTGAGAGAGATATTTTCATCTACTTCTTCAGGTACACCTTCAGTTGATGGGAATTCAGCAAGCTGGTGTTCCTCTCCCATCAGATACTGTCGAGGAGCCTGTTTTTGTCAATGCTAAACAATATCACGGCATCTTACGGCGCCGACAATGTCGTGCAAAAGCTGAATCTGAAAATAAAGCTCACAAATCTAGAAAGGTATGGCAAGAATTACACACCTTGTGTTCCACTTGCATGTAGGTAGGATCTTTTTTGCTATAAGGACCGTTGAACCATTAACTTGCACCTCAGTGCTAAAGCTCTTGTCTCTGGGGACGATGTGCCTCGGCCTCACTGCGCCTTGGAATTAGATGCTCACCTAGGCACATTGTCTTGTACTATGTGGTTATCATCCATCTCCACATGTGGTATCATAGATTAAACGGTATCTCACAAGAATGTTTTCCTTTGGTCAACCTTATTATAGCAAGAAACAAATGGGGAGCATGGAAAATAATTCGAGTTGTCAAATTTCTCTCTACTACCCAGAAAGGTAAAAAAATTCTTCCTCTTTCCTCTTCTGGGACCTGAGGTGGTCTCATTTACTATTGTAGACATTGTAAGGGGCAAGTACTAGGTAATCCAGCGTAACTTTTTTTTTCAAGACTTTCTAATTGATGAGCTTGGTCTCTGCCATCATCACATATTTGAAGTTCATCTCAGTCCTTTTTCTCAATCTAGTGCCGCTCTCGTTCCATTCACTCTTGTTCTTTCATGCTCTCTCTGGTTATGTTATCTTCTCCTTTTTCAGTCTCCCCTCCATATTAAGATATATCTGTGTTAATTTCTACTTGCTGTTTTTGTTGAGTCATACCTGCAAACACAATACCTTTTCTGTTTTATTTATCTTCATCTTAAGTAAACGAAATTCCTAATTACAGTTTTATGAAATATGATCCAACCCTTTCTTTCTATTCCGCATTTTGGAAATACCAAGACGGTAAGGCCCTTAAGTTATATTATAGATGAACATGAAAAGGCCGTCTTGGTCACCATGGCCTGACTTGCTATAAAGATTGGGTCATGAAACTGCAATATTTCATGATCGAGTCTTGCCTGAATTTTTGGTACCAATCTTGCCACTGGTCTCCTTGTGATACTCAAGGAAATGTGAACATTTAATTATGTGTTTCCTTTTCTTACCTTGAACTCGAAGATGTGATAAAGAACCTAAAATTAATACAGAAACATCTGTTAAACATTGGAAAATAACAAGAAAGAAGAAAAAGAAACATGTTTGTTCTCTCCATTTCAAATGTCGATCTTTATCTTCATCATCAATCGCAAACCACAAATCCCTTATTTTCTCATC
This sequence comes from Cynara cardunculus var. scolymus, assembly GCF_001531365.2. Taxonomy (NCBI): domain Eukaryota; kingdom Viridiplantae; phylum Streptophyta; class Magnoliopsida; order Asterales; family Asteraceae; genus Cynara; species Cynara cardunculus. Next base: position 12,116,209 of record NC_037537.1, on the reverse strand, counting down.
CAACTTCCCTAATTCCACAGATCACATGGGGAGACCCCACAACGTAATTGAAGTCAACAATCTAGGTTTGGATCCACATGTCACCTACACCTGCCCGCCCACAATTTCAAATTTGTGCTAATTTCGAGCAATGGTGTGATTTTGTTTCTAATATACGGAAGTCATAGTAATTATACTATCTCATGTTTCAACCAAGAGTGAAATTGTCAAGCAAGTATACATTTCATCACTTTCCTTCAAAACATGGATGCAAGGTAATTATAGTGCATCATGTGATGTTTAAATGAAGGATATTGTAGAAAGAATTGATTTCATTGACCAAATAATTATATGATAATAAGATCTTTTTGACCGAAGAAGCCTCAAGTCAAAGTTAATCCCCTTAAAATTGTATCTAAAAAATATATGATTTATGCTCAACTTGGTGTCTTTTGGATGCTAGGCGACTGCCTTGTCATCTAGGTGAATACTTTAGTAATCCAAGGTGTCGTACTGATATTTATTGCTTGTGGTGAATTCTCATATATAATTCATTGTAGAATAAAATCTAACAGGTTGAGATACAGATGAAGATAAAGATTAACTAGATCCTAACAAGAGAGTTAATGATAAAATTAGGAGTACAAGACGTGTGAACGCATCTAACACTCCCTGAGTTGGTGTATGGAATATCGATAATGCCCAACTTGTTGCAAATGAAGTCAATTTGGGGGTTCCAAAGAGGTTTGGTGTGGATGTCATCTGACTCCTACTCAATTGAGATATCAATTGTAGGATAGTTTGGTGTACTACATGATGTCCCGACTATATACTTGCTGATGAGATGTCAATTGACCTCTATCTCTATGTTTTGCTTTCTCATGGAAAACCTGATTCTTGGTTATGTGGTGGCATATTGATAATCAGAATATAGGCTCACAACTTAGCCAGGTCTAAGTTATCTCACATGTAACACAACCACACTTTATTACTTTTGACTTGGTGCTAGATTGAGATGTGGTTGCATGTTTCTTGTTTTTCAAAGATACGGGACTTGAGTATCGGATCGTAGATTGCCTATAATAGGGCATCCTGCCCAATCTAAAACCTTCCGATCCTCCCATGTCTTTCCTTTGTAGAAGCTTTTACCCTACAACCAAATATAAAGTCTTGTTCTGGGAGAACTTATTACCTCAAATTTTGAAGTTCATCACAATTACTGGTGTTATTCTGATACGTGGTTTAGCTTACCAACTAGATGTTACATCCTTTGGGTGTTATTCAGGATTTTCCTCTTTAGGCAGAAACCTTATGAATAATAGCATATGGGGATGTATTGATATTACCATATCAAAGTGAAGTCCTATGTCTTCTCACTGAGAATAGTCTATTGGGATGCAAACCAATAGATTGCCATATGGTCCCAATAGACCGTGCTTCCTGAGAAGATATGGAGCATCTTTTTTTATGATATAATAATAATCAACTGTCAAGATTAAAATACCTTTATAGCCATAAAATAGTGTGGTTTTCCCAGGATCAATCACGTATACAACTCTTCAGCTGAGTGGAATACCATCAACGTATATCTGGATCTGTTTAGTACCATCTTGGTACATGCTTATTTACAACTTATCGAGTGCTTTGCAAAGAGAGGAGATTAATCCAAGTGCCATATTTGTCATATTGTCATATCTGCATCCATCTCTTTTATGATGTTGTACCATCTTGGATGCTTAAAGATACATAGCCTGAGCCACTAACCCACTTGATGCAAGTACAAGTTATCTTTTCGATTTAATCAGCTAATACACAACCATCCCACACACAAGCACCACATATAATGCTACATCGCCTGTGGTTGGTATCATCGGGTGAAAAGCCGCTTGGTAGCCTTGATTAACCCAACTGTACCTGAACCATGATTTTATCATTCCTTGTCAGTATATCTAAGTTAAGACCATAGTTAACGAAAACTTTTTATGGGCATCAGTTTTGTCTGCCTAAAATCATCAGGGTAATCACATTTGGATTAAGCTGTGCAAAATCTTAATCCTCCATTAGTTTCTAATTATCTAAATTCTGGGGCCTAATGTTTGTGAAAATTTTCAGCCATACTTGCACGAATCACGACATTTGCATGCATTAAGAAGAAGCAGAGGATGTGGTGGTCGATTCGAGAAAAAAGATAAGCATCAAAAGGAGATGGGTTCAGATGACAACTCTGAATCACAGGTGAATATCAATCTCAATTCAGACAAAACCTAGCAAATGTCCACAAGTTGTGGTTGAAACAAACATCATCAAGCTTAGTAGGTGGTGTATAGTCAAGCCCAGGTGTGTGGTTTTAGCTTCCATGTTGTCTATATTTGAAAGGTGAGTTTCCATATGGTCGATGTGGTCATTGAGTGCCATGTTTGGTCTCGTTGATTGCTTTGTTTGTGTTTTACTGAAATCGTGTTGGAGTAGTGAGGCATGATTTTTGGTTTGATTTTGTAGCTTTTTGGTGTAGTGGTTGAAGTATGTCATGCTATGGCTGAATAAGAAGTTGGTGTAGTGAATTATATTTGTATAATCATCAAATGTGGCAGGCAGAGTACTCTTTTGCATGGCTGAATTCTGGGCCAATAATGGTTTAACTATAACCATCTTATTACAATGCATGGGTCCTGTTAGTTTGCAGGATTGGATTCGATTTTGGAGGGATTTGGAATTGAATTTCATTTCTATCTCATGTTTAGTTTGAAGGGTTTTCTGGATTTGAAATCTCATCCCCCAAACATATGATTTTGAAATCCTTTGGGGGTGCTTGGTATTTTAAGGGATTTTGTAGGATTATATATAATAACGTTCTAAAAAATATTAAAAACATTTGTTTTGTAATAATCAATTAATAATAATTGTGATTTAATTGTTTTTATAATTATTTATAAAAAATGAATTCAATTTCATTTCAAATCTTACAAACCAACATTAAATATTTCAAATCCTTTCAAATTCAAATCTCTCCAATTCCAAATCTCTTTACGAAATTCAAATCCCTTAAAACCATTCTATCAAACCAAATGTCCTCTTATACATATATATATATATATATATATATATATACATACATATATATATATATGTAATAGTTGTATACCCGCGTAATGCAGCGGGGCATAAATTTTATATTAATGTAAGCGAGAATATCGATTGACGGTTACAACAAATAAACCCATGATTGTCATAGAATGACCAAGTCAAATGGAAAAAAGCTTGTCCTTTCAATTTAAATATGAATATGTTATTTTGAACGAAAATTATGTGAACTGGAATTGTTGAATTACGATATTTTCAATGTCGTAACATTTGTTGTTCCTAGATTTTAAAGACTAACGTAGGTATGGTGGGTTTTTTCCTACACTTGTAATTTACAAAATAACATTCGGAATTATGTTTAAATAAACTGGAAAATAAAATCATTTGTAAGAAATTCATTGAGATATTGTTCAAAACGTTCATATAGGGTGAGCTATATTCTACAATGATATTTTCATTTGAGAAATTTTGGAAAGAGACTCTATGTTGCCATGTCATGTCATGTCATGTAGAGTCTTAGTGGATCATTTACAGAGTTATTAGAGTTTTTACATTATATTACTCAACTAATCCATTGTATGATGTCTTGTCCTTGGCTATCGAGAGTTTTTTTTTTTTTTTGAGTATATGCTATGATAGAACTGTAGTTGAACTTTCATCTCGAAAACCAAACTTATTCTTAATCGACAAGCACTTTTGTTTTGGAAGAGCTCATAACGTTTCAAGTTTTAAATCGTGCATTAAGACTTGTTTGCATACTATGTGAGTTATGCTCGATATTAATCTTATTTATACGAGTTATGTAAAAAGTTATCATTTTCCAACTTCGTGTTGTAAATTGGAATCTTGTTCTTCTAAATAGTTGCACTTACAATTTCATGTAAATTGGAATCTTGGGTTTTTTCAACCTTGTCTTAATCCATATTCCAAAACAGAGATAACATGAAATGAGATTGCAATGAGCTTATAATCTTACCTTCAGTTTAGATGGTAAGATTTTGAACATATTTGTATCTTCCATTTTACAATATATGTTATCATTCAAATCAAGAGTGGACATGTCATTGGACATCTTGAGACACATGGAAAAGGTGTCTCAAGACTCGGGAAGACATTCCAGAAACTTAGTTAAAGTTTCAGAGTTGGAATATTCCCTGCCGACAACCCTAAGATCAATTAGGAGGCATTTAAAACGTTGATGTACTTCGAACATCGTCTCAGACTTTCCACAAAGAAAGCGTTCATACTGTCTTACTAGATTGATCTTTCTGATTTCTTAAACCTGAGTGGTTTCTTCATACTGGACACAAAGTGTGTCCCACATGGATTTAGAAGATTTGAGCTTCATCACGAAGTGATAAATATAATCAGGAAGAGACATAACTATTATACACTAAGCACGTGTGTCTATAGATATCTTATTCTTGTCTTCATCGCTCCACTGATGAGGGAGCTTTAGAATCTGTCGTTCATGAATCACGGCAGTCATAGCTGTTGCTGGAACAGTCGGAGCAATAGCAAATGGAATATATGGTCCATTTTCTATGTAATGTAGAATTTCAGGATCCACACCTTCAAGAAAGAGGGACATCCGGTTCTTCCAGAGACTAAAATTGTCACGGATAAACCGGTGAGGTTTGGCAAGAGAGTCATTATCTTTTGTGTGAGTGTGTTTGTAATTTGTAAAGCCATTTGTAAGCAGTAAAGTTATCTAAGGAAAGAGATAAACAAATACAAAAAAAAGCTAAACAGATTAGAGAAGAGAGAACACTGCTCTGATACCACTTGTTGGTCCCTTGAGGGTCTACAAGATAAGTACAACAGTTTGTAGAAGGGGGGGATGAATACAAACACAATATTTTCAAATTTAAAATGTATATTGATAAAGAAGATCAATACAAATTTTACAAGACTGTTTGCGGAAAGATAAGGTAAGAAAACCTATCTAAACATTATTTGATTACACACGGATTCTTAGCAAATGAGAAAAGAAATTCTATAAGAAAAGTTCCTTTACTTAAGCTAGAAAATGCTCAAAGTAAGAATTAGGTTTAGAGAGTGAGTTGCACGCACTCTGCATGGAGAAGAAACACTTCTATTTATACCCAGTGCATTAAATGTTCATTTAATGCAAAATGGTAGGGTTAGAGTACGTGTCAAGCCTTAAGAGGAATGTTTGTCCTTTGCCACAGTGAATAGTACAAAAAGCACTATTCATGGACAGACATCCTTACCTAAAGTTGGTGGACAATAGAGTCGACTAGTCGGCTCCGTACCGTACCAATGTTTAGAAGGGTATGAGTTTGTCATTTGTGTGTATAAGGACAAAACAACAACAATCGTGCTAAGCAAGCTTCCTTTGATCGCTGAATGTTGGAATAACCTGAAGGTCTCTTCAGCATTCGCTGAGGCTTGAACAGTCTTCATACATATGTAGACGGGCTTGTAATCACTGAGTACCGCTTCAGATCACATATTCGCCAGTCTCTAATCTTCAGTTTCAGTCTTTGACATTAGCTGAAGATTCTTTGGTGTGAGTGTTGTCTTCTAGAAGTATCGCTGTCTCTGATTGAATTACAATACAAGTTCTTCAGCGATCACTGAACAAGTTTAGTGATGATCGCTAGAACTGAAAAGACAGAAACATAAATACAAAGTATAAGTGAAAAGGGATTATCATCAAATCACTGAGAGAGAGGATCAACAGAGGCAAGTAGTAGTGGTGGTGGGCAAAGATCCAAAGATTAAAACCCACGACAAGGTTAGTTTCTTGAATTTGGTTTTAGTTCAAATTTGAATTATATACTTATCCAAATGATTTTATGTGCAGGATGATGGTGTTGCTTGGTGGACCGATTCGGGCCCCATGAGTAAAGTGTGAAAAGATCAATGTTGGTTCACATTTTTGGAACCAGTTGAAGAGGGTGTGTGCTACACATGGGGAATGAGTCGACTGCTCTCATTTTTTGACGTGGCTTAGTTAGGCTAGAGTTTAGTTCTAGCAACATAATTGAACTTTTAGATGTTTTCTATGTACCGCAAATTCAAAAGAATTTGGTTTTCGATAGTACATTGAATAAGTTAGGATATAGGCAAGTACTTGAGTCTGACAAGTTTATCTTGTCAAAAAGTGGCTCTTTTGTAGGCTTCGGCTATTTGAGGAATGAAATATTTATGTTATAAATAGTTTTGTTTTAATTTCTATTTATCTTGCAAGTTCAAATTCTTTTGATTATAATTTATGGCATGCAAGGCTCGGTTATGTGAATTTCAAAAGAGTGAAAGAAATGTCAAAGGAAGAACTAATTTACGCCTTTGACTTGATGTAGTAGGGGGAAATCACACAGATTACTTAAGTCCCTACAAACCTTAAGGTGACGTTTGGTTCGCAGAATGTTTTTTGATGTAATGGAATCTGTCAAAGGAATTTGACTTCGAATGAATTGGAATGGAATGTTGTTAGTTTTGACCACATGTTTGGTTGGTAGAATGAAATGAAATATGCTAAATGAATTGGAGTCTGTCTATTTGGTTCACATAATATAACTTTGGAATTGAAATGAAATGTTGGTAAATCGCCAAAATATATTTTTGATAATTTTAATTTTTTTTAAACTATAAATACTTTAACTGTTGAAAAATCGAAATCCAACAAACCTAACTTCCGATACTGAGAAATCCAAAGACAGGAAATCAAAATAAATTTATAGTAGAGAAATCAAAACAGTAGCGAAATCGAAACAAGTACCAAAACAGTGGAGAAATCGAGATAACAAACGAGTAGTTATTGAGCAGAGATCGAACAGTGAATGAAGAAAACAAATCTTTGATGAAGACAAATCTATTTTGGTGTTGCAATGGAGAAGACGAGAGAGTGTGTCAAGAGCTTCCGAATAGAAATCGAGAAGATGAGAAAGGGTGTCGACTTCTTGAAGAGATTAAGGTATATGTGGGGTTAAGAGTATTTTTTGAATTATGAAAATGTTAAATTCCAATCCATCAAAATACTACATCTATGTCATGGAATGTCTAAATGACTAAATCCCTCATTTGTGGAATTTAAAGATTCCTTCCATGAAAAAGAATGAACCAAACAAGTGAATGGAATTTGGTCAAAGAAATATAACATTTCAATTCCATCAAATTTCTTTAGAATTTGTGAACCAAACGCCACCTAAGGGTATTTAACACCCTTTTGAAAAAATCCTTTGATATCTTACTATTTATTCGCCTAAATATATAAGACTAATAGTTAGTAGTTTTTGGTATAAGAACAAAAAGTTATGGTATTTCACATGATGAATAAAAAACAATACGTTTTGGTATTGAAACCAAATTCATATGTTTTTTTTTTTTTTTCATCTGATGTATTTCAAAAGTTTTTGCAAAAGATTAAAAGATAGGGTTGAAAGTGTAACTTTCAAAAAAATAAGTACAATTATGTAAAAAAAAATATGATTGATGATTATGACACCCAAAAATTTAGAAATTACTTATTAGGGTAAATATATGAATATGTATGCAAACATATCAATTCAAGTTAATATATCAATAATGGTGATTACACACATAAATAAATAAATAAATAGTAAGCACATGCTTAAATAACTAAATAAAGCTCAACTTGAAATACTTAAATAAATTAGGGGAATAAGTGAAATAATCTTCAAATAGCAACCCAATAACTAATTTTGAAAATAATAGTTTGTGTAACTATCGAAGAACAACCAGTAAACCAAAACCAAAAGAAAACTGTAATTTTAGCATGTGGGATAAGTGATCAATTATTAATGCTTACACACCAGGCAACAAAAGGTTTACAAAAGAGTGATAAGGGAATAACATTAGGAGATATAGTAGTCCTAGTGGCTACGAAAATATGGCAGGAAAAAAAATCTTTATAAATGTAAACATAAAAAAAAATCTAAAACATACTATAAATGCATAATCATAAATAAGTATGCAAGTCTCTTATGTGTGTCCCTTTCTCTTGTTCTAACTTTGAAGTTTTGGGTCCTAAGATGCATGTTGTAGTCAGCTTATAAAGCCTAGTGAGTTCATGGTTTACGTCACAATTATCAACTTGTAATCTCCGCACCAAATGGTATGCAACATTCCCTCGGTCTGTATGGTTCACCTATAGCCAGTAACCCATTACGGGGTCGTGCTACTATGTCACAAACATTATTTGGTTTGTACGGCTCATACAGAGCTAGTCACCCATTTCAGGGTCATGCCTTTCCTCAAGTGTGACAAACCGTTTATGACATCTCATATTCCTAACTGTCTACCACTTGTACAATTTAAAACAATTGAAAACTTTAAGCATGCTAATATGTTTAAAAACCAGAAAACAATTGGCATGCATGCTCCATACATGTAAGCATAAAGTTGATATCATGTATTAAAACTAGTATCATGCATAGCATGATAAAATAATTTTGTAGTATGCATTTCATTGTAAATCTCATGAAAACTCATCTAATTAAGTGTAGATCATCTATTGATAGCTCTCATCCGAAAATCTACACATTTCATACCACCATGTCCAATTAGGGTGCGTTTGGTACGCAGACAGGACAGGACAGGACATGACAAGACAGAACAGAACAAGACAGTTGTTCAACGTTTGGTAAGACATGACATGACTGGACAGAACTGGTTAAAATGACCAATTTATCCCCAGTGAGCTGTTTATTGTTTTTTTCACTAAATAATCAATATAAATGTTAACAAATACGGTGTGCAAAGTATAACTTACATCAAAACCACTGCTACTTGCAAAAATATATTTGCAAAAATACATGATTTCATAATCAACTAATGATATATGAAAAAGGTAAATATAATATAAGCATCAAGAATCCATTATCGAAGCAAATCTATATGCATTCCATACTAAGAAGRAAAAACTACTACCAACAAGCTCACAATCAATTAAAATAGATTAAATATCAAATAGTAAATAAAATACAAGCATCAAGAAAACAATTTGGCTAGTGATCCCATATAGTATCATCACATTCACAAAACTTGGATTTCATAAATTAATAAACTATAGGGATGAATATATAATAAATTACATAAATTAATAAAAATATAGAAACCGTATAAAAATAATATTTTGAGGACAATAAATGAAAGTTTAAAAAACATAACATATAATAAATAAAATTTAAAGAATGAATAAAATGTAAAAGAGAGACCTATTTGATGTTTTAGAAGAGAATTAAGTTTTATTTTGAGGTTATATTGGTAAAATATAAGTTTGTTCCCCCTTGTTCCACCCTGTTCCATGGGGTAGGGGTGGAACAGGTCTGTTCTACTTTGTTCCATTATGTTCTTGTCTGTTCCACATAAAATTCCTGCCAAACATGGGACAGGGATCCCTGTTCTGTTATGCATGTCCCTGTCCAGTGTACTAAACGCACCCTTGGTGACTTTATTTCTCCAAAAGTTAAATATGGTCAACCCGACAAGAAATAAAGTCACTCCAAAACCGACTCTTAATGTCTCAAATATCTCTATTTTTTTATTAACCTAGATATCCAACCCACTACGCGAGTCGACTAATCCCAGGGTGACCACCTGCTTTGCAGATAGCCCGGAGTCACCGCATTTGAATCTCCGTGGCTACAAAAGAATTTTTATTCCTCCTTGGATTTGAACCTAGGACCTCATGTTACTTTTGACATTTGAAGTCAAGCTCAAACCAATTAGACACCACCCTTGTGGTTCAAATATCTCTATTTCATCTCATCATAAGAATCCTAGTAGGTTAAACGATGTAAAAGTCAACTCGTGTTCAACTCGGTCAACCTCAACTAACTTTAGTTAACCAAAACGTCTAAATAATCATTTTATAATCTTATAAAGTCATCTCTCCAAATTAAAGCGTCCCGATAAACAATGAATTCAACTTACAACGCTTTAATCTAGTTAGAAAAATCGACTGAATAATTAAATAATTTAATATTAACACCTCCTACTTAGGATAACTAATTAAATTTCTAAATTAGAATAATATGTTTATTAAATATAATTTATATATTAACTAAAATAGAAATTAAATTAGTTAACTAAATTCCTAATTATTAATTAATCTTCAATGAATTAATTAACCTACACTTGATTAAAATCCAAAAAAATTAAGCCCAACTAAAAATCTAATTAAATTAGACAACTTTTAATTAGTTTGGACTTTGGACCTCATTTAACTAATTTGATATGGCTCAAACAATGATATAGGAAATAAGCCCCCAACAGACAAAAATAGCCTAGAAGGGGGAAGGCTTAGACCAAATGCACCCGGCCCAGCATGCCTCACAACGGCCCAACACACCATATCGGCAACGTTCAACACGCCGACAGGGGCTTGTCATGGTCGTTTGGCTTATTTTTGATCTGTTATTGCTGATTCTTTTTACTAAAACTCTAGAAAATCATTTTCCTCAACAGTAAGAACAAGAATCAATGCAAACTATCAAGCAACCTCATTTTCTCATTTAAAATTTTAGCTTCTTACCACGCAAAAATCTGTTAAAAACTTAAATCCGAGACATAAGGCTACTAAAGTTTGATAGAGGGTTGAAAAACGGAGCTAAGCATATAAAAAACTCGAAATTTGATTAAGTATTTTACCTCCAATCGTCGATAAAACGATGTTTTTAGATTTTGAACTTCAACCTCCGATTTCTCTCTCAAAACTCGACCAAATCCCAATTTTCTTGAACCAAAAATATAGAGAAAAGGTTGACTACTTAATTCTGCATATTTTTGGCTTATTCAATGACTAAATGAGAAATAGGAAGATAGAAACTCAAGCCATCGCCTTCAAGATCTGAAACTAATCAGATTTTTATTTTTAACAAAAAGGGTCTGTCGACTATGAGGAACTTTGCATCTAGCACTCCCCTGAACTATTAGATAACGATATTTGGACCTTTAATACTTTGATTAATATTACATTTTTCATCCCTAATTTGATATTATCTTTCATTTTTAGTGCGATTGAACATAACTCTTTTCTTCATTTCACTTTCATTATATTGCATGAATGGTCCATTTTCAGGTGTTTTTTTCTTCACATTTCTTATCCAATAAAGTAAACCAATTTTATTTTTTTTATTTTCATATTTATGTATTTACTCCATTTTCATTTTGAAGTGTGAGTGTCACAGAAGATTATATAGAAATCACGATAGCAAAGAAAGAACATCTACTCCATAAATAACTCTAGTAGTTTATATTCATCTATATCGCTATCGTAATATTCTTTAAATGATGACACATTAAAATAAATAAGTAACTTTTGGATTTGGTTCTGTGAAAAATACAAAATTGGTCCTTAAACTTCATTTATTACAAAATAATTCTCCATGTTTGCATTTTGTTTTAGAATTAGTCCCTCCAATATCTGAAGGGTACAACTATCATTTGACAATTTCCTTCTATTTTACCATCATAATTTTAATAAGGAAGAGTAACAAAGCCTTAATTTTTTTTAAAGACGTTGATTTCTAAAATAAGAAAGGAATAAAAATTCTTTTGAGGTTCAATTCTTGGCTAATTTAGTAATATAAAACTGTTTTGAACAAACCAAAGCTTAATTCAAGACCCATTTTTTGAAGATCGAACGTCCAAACTTGCTTTTATAGAAGCAAAACTACAAAAATAGACTTGAAAAAAACAAAACAAAATTGTCAAAGACCAATTTGGGACTGCCAAGCTCACATTAGTCATGATTCTGAACAAAAAACAACAAAGATTTGAGATCTTAAGGATAGCAAAATATTTGAAGGTAAAATTACATAAACAAAACACACTTATACATACATGAAAAAAAAACCACGAGGGTTATGTCAATGGCGATCCTCTCGGTCAATAAAAAGGGCAATTCCTTAGTCTCGGGTTCGATTCCTATCGAGTGCAAAAACCTTTCGCCACGCCAACCTCCCATAAGAAGATATCGTGTAGGTGGACCTATACCACCACATGAATTGATGGTGCATTCAAGTTGTCGATACCACTTTAAAAGAAAACACATGCATACAAGAAGTCATATAAACCAAACCAATCACATTTGGTAGGGTCTAGAGTCTTGAATGGAATGTTCACAATACTTGTTCTCTACCCCAGAGAAAATAGAGCGTAAAAACCCTAGCTTAACCTTGAGGCGTTAGTGTAATAGCTCAATCAACAATAAAGCTTGTTTAAGAAATGCTTCTTTATAATTCTAAGATGGCAGGACAGCTAGTTTGAGCGGGGTCAAAAGCGAGAAAACTGTAAATTTATTAAGTTCTCTATGTGGGTTTGATTCCTGCCTCTTCCATTTGTTTGTTGTAGTTTGGGGCTCCTCCCCAGATGTCACCCCTTCAAGTCTTTCCAAGGCCACGGGAAATTTTCCCGGCGGTTCTTCTAGACATCATGGGCTTAGTTGAGATGCTCGCAAGTTGACTTGGACACCACGATTACCAAAAAGAAAAGGAAAAAAACTTGGCTTTTGAAAAAGTGTTTGCATACAAGAAGTCATAAGGTCCCTTGGAATAACAGTCCAAGTCTATGAAAATGCTTCATTTTAATCACCATGAAAATGGTCATTTTAATCACCAGGAAACAACAGTCATTTCTAGACAACTCTAATTTCCTTTTCTCATAAAGATGCAACTTATGATACTGTCAAATCCCATAAAAAATGGTGATACTTAATAAAATTCACTAACAGAACAGGCTTACATTCAACACACCCAACAACAGTATTATCAGTTGTACCATGAAAGATACCTGCTATTGTTGATGCTTCAACATCACCACAAGCAGGAATGCAAGTCTTCAGCCACCAAGCCAAGACATTGAATCATATATTGATTAAATCCTGAAATTGTTTTATGAATTCGAACCTTTCATCGGGTAAGTAGCCAAGATGGTAGATATTCATATTTCTTCACTTAATTCCATATCAACTGGATGATTTAAAAGCCTAGATGGCAGAGAATGCTTGTGTTCTGGTGAAGGAAGAAGCCTTCCTGCATATAAGCTGTTTATAATCCACTTAAATGGCATCAAAGGAATCTTTTGCTCCATCGCACATTGTTTCAAGTGACGTGAAACAGCATTTTCGTCCTCCACGACAATAGCCCCCACCGATACCTTTTTAGAATCAAGAGTCTTCACCAACCAGTGGAACGTTTTGAACACCAATCCCCCTCCATGCTTGATAATTTTCGCCATTTTGCTGCAGAACTTGTGTTTTCCATGAAGCATGATGGCAAGATTTTCAAAGATAAAGTAAGTGCAAAGAACTGGTTTTCCTATAATGATGCAACTTTTAGTAGCGTGTTCTTTAAGAATCGTATATTTGTTAGGTGGTAAGATCAAACCTCCATCAACTGAATCAAACAGCCAGTTTACTTTAAGAATGGATGCATTTACTGCACATCCATATAAGAACTTGGTTGTCAATAGCCTTCTGGGACACAAAATAAGAGGAAGTAGCTGGCATTTATTCTTTGAGCTTTTCTTTCCTCTAGCTGTTGAAGGAGAAGGAATATCATCCAAAACTATGCCGCCATTCTTCTGAATTAGATTCTTGATCTGCTTATGCTTCTTGACAGAAAATCCCGTAAGCAAGAACTTGAGATTTTGAAATAGCGTATTTTCTGTGACACGTGGTCTTTTTACTTCATAAGCTCTAGATTTAGGTTGCAGGTTAGAATTTCTCAACGCTCTGCAAATTCTACTTGCAACTAAAGAATCTTTGACTCGGGTTTCTGGCGTTTGGAATTTCTTTACCTGTGGATAAGTAATTTCAGTTTCTGAAAAATGGACACGCTTCCTCCTCGGAACTAGATAACTTTTGCAGTTAGATTCTACTTTTCTGGAAACCTTGGTCAGAAGCAAGTCCTCATTGCTATCTGGTACCACAGTTCGATCTAGATTTTCTTCTCCGCCAATATCAGGTGAAATGCATCTAGAAGTGTTCCCATTGTTTATAGCCATGGGTAAGTTCGTATTTTCCTTCGTGTGACTGGGATTATGACCATCATTATCATCTCTTAAGTCAAGAATGGGATTTTGTGTAACAGAAGAAAGAACGCTTGGAGCATGTTGAAGTCCCTTTTCCAAGTAAGGATTGCACCTAAGAGAAAGCATGCTGTAAGTTTTAAGCAAAGCCACCTGCCTACCTACAGTAGAACTCTCACCATTAATCTTCGAAATAGATTTCACATCCCCATGAAGAAAATCGGCACCTTGGGGTGAGATAGTTTTTAGATTATCCAAATTAACTTGGGCTGCAAGGCTAAATTGCTTCTCGGGATTCACCTGGCGTTGGCAATTCTGAGATGCAACATTCTGGTGGCAAGCATTATCCAAAGTAAAGCTGCAAGGAACAACAGAACACAAAGGGTCCATTGGGGACACACAAGGAGAAACGGCCACATCCTCAGAAAACAAATTCCCATTATTACTAGATTCCTCGTATGTACCTTCTGGAGCTACACTTGATTGAGAAACAATTTTGCGATCATTGTCTTGTTTTTGGATGCAGGAATTCTTATCTGGAGTGATATCAGCAGATTCCGAGAGAGAACTTGTTTCATTGGCAAAAGGTTCATGGATGCATCTTTCATATTTATGGTTGGTAACTGCAGGAATGCTTGCTTCATTCTGATGACAAGAAGCAAAAATTATGAGAAAGAAAGCACACTCATTTCACAACTATCGGAAGTAACAGAATCATAATGTAGGTAACGGATACAAAAGAAAGTGGCAGGCATGAAGGTAAAGCCATATCAGAAGATGGTCAATGAAAATGTATAAAAAGAAGTTTGAAAACAGTCTTGGCTCCTTGCAATGTTCATTTGAACTCCATATAGTTCAGATTGGGAAAAACTGAGTTATGATTCCTAAAGAATCATTTGTAATAGTATAAGCATATTTAATACCATGAATCAAAGATGATCAAATGATCTATAAAATGTATTTCCCAATCTGATGCAAGAATACCAGCAAGATGGATATAATAAACCCATGCACTGCCTACTCATCAAAGAGACCAATTTGTACTTGTATTTCCGTAACAAGGTACATTAAATTTCACCCAACATAAAGACTTCAGATTAGCTCATAAACTGAAAGTGCAAGTGTTTTCACGATGGTCAGTCTAGATTAAGAAGTTGCTATAGTGCAGTTACAGAAAGGTGTAAAGATAAACAACGTAATGTAAGAGTAGTACTGCTTTGTTTAAAACAAAATGTACTGAAAATGTTATATCATGAAAGCATAAACACCATCCTCACTTTATAGTTTATATGATACCTATGTCACAAACTTTATGACCCATAAGCCTTTCAGTTTTCACCTTGAAAAAAGGAACTCATAGGCTTTCTTCACTAATATTTTTGAAATTCTAATGTGTCATAAGGAAACTCGATCATTTCAAAGAGAAGGTACAGCAAACAGTTACTTCTTCGAACTGCTATATATTCACCGAGTTCTCAAGAAATTTATTCTCTCTTCACCATATTTTTGTCAAGAAGAGTAAGAGTATTAAATCCCAAAGTCCTAGAAATTTTAATAACTACACTAAGCTTTATCACTTGCTACAAATAAAAATGTTCTACTATAAAAACATTTGAAACAAAATCCACATCGATATTTTATTTAAAAGTAGGCGGTTGATCTCAGAACTGAAAGAGAACATGTTTTTCCACGAACGGAGCACACATCTATTTCTTTTTCCAAAGTTTCAAATACATAATCATTAACATTTCATTTGAAAAAGAGTTGTTCAAAAGGTGTTAACAAAACCTATCTATTTGAATGTATTTGTTAAACATGTCAAATAAATTATGTATCATCATGGAGACTGGGATCCCTGGCTGGAGACAATAGACAATCTCTTTGATTTATATGTTTTGAAAAGCAGTTATCAGATTGGATGAAAATAAAGGAATCCATGCAAAAGGAAGGAGTGGACACACATGTTGAACAGACACTAACAGAAGATATGTTCCCAAGCAGCACTCACCTTCCATGTCCAACCACCAAACCAGCGGCTATGAAATCTATCTGAAACCATATTTGTCATCTTATCTTCTCTCTCTGAAAAAACAAAAAAATGGAAAATGAATTTAATGCTACATCAAACTTTAGAGAGGCGGAGCCAGAAAATGCTTATCTATATACAATAGATATTAAAATTCAAACAAATTACCAATTTTACGTTATTTATAATAACGTTTACATAATTTCATTCAAATATAAAGTATTAAGGCGTCGTTTACCAAAACGCTTACCTGCAAGAATCACCACTTTTACTAACCTTGCCGAGTAAGCTTCTTGGTCATCAAAATGGCATTGTATGCACAATATTACCCAGTAAGAGCTATCACCCTCACTTACCCGGTAAGAATCTCGTTCCTTGCCTTGCCTCTTACAGATCCGGTAAGATAAATGGTTAGTAAGTGCTTACCGAGTAAGCGTTTTGATAAACGACCCCTAAATTAAGCTAGCAAGCTAAAGTTTAGGCTATTTTTATATTTGCTTAAAAAAACAAACACAAAAAAATTTATTGCCTTTTATCATAAAAAATATGCATCAAAAGAGTGAAAGCTTGTTGGAGAGTTGGGGTTTAAGGGACTTTTTTCTAATAATAATAATAATATTGTATTAGAAATAAATTGGGTTGAGACTTGGTATTATAGTTGTGGGGGGAAGGGGGTTGGCACCACCTAGTCCCCCCATTGTCTAAGCCCCTACCTTTAGATGAAGATACGAAAAGAAAATTTAAAGACCAGGAGAGAGACACACACAGAGAGAGAGAGAGAGAGAGAGAGAGATGGAGAAAGGAAGCAACATGTATACATAAAAAGAAGAAAATACAGAAAGTAAAATATTACCATTGTAACCAGAGCTCCCAGACTGGACAGATCTTAAAATTGTTTGAGATGATGTCACATCCCCAACTGGAAAGCCCTCCCTCTGCAAGCCAACCTGATAACCATCACAATTTTTTTTATAATGAACAGCTAAGTCAATACATACGGTGTATAAAATATGCTTGAGAATCACCAATTCACCTCTGTTGTGCAAAATTCAGCTTGCCGAACCGAACAACTCAACATGGGATCCATATCACATGCAAGATCGGCGTTCTCTGTACTTACTGCTGCATAATCAACCTGTTCCTTGCATGTATCACCTTTGACAGATTCCAAGCCTCTCTTCAATAACATGCTGGCACTGTTAACCTGTTTATGCTGCTGTTTTGGTAAAATAGAACCAGAATCAACTTCTAGGCAGCCAGGCTCATTGCCCTTCTGTTTGACATTAGACATATAACTTTCTGATGCATAACTGTCTTTAATGCGAGATACGGATTCATAAGCACTCAGATGACCATGGCCAGAAACTGTTAACCCCACATTTTCATATGCATCTGCCATGGTGGACTCGTCCAAATCTGAAAGAAAGTCAATATCATTGCATTCCCCACCACAACAACTTAGAGTCTCTTCGAGATCCTCCAACCGTGCCTGCTTCACCCGCATTGCAGCTTCAAGTACGGTTGAAGCCATCAAAAGTTCTGAACTTGGTTCATCTTTTACTACCTCATGTATTGTCAATGCCTCTGATGCTGCAACAGCGAGTTCAACTGCATCATCGACATCAACTTTCAGAGATCTGGCATCTACTTTAGGCTTTATCCCCTTTTTCTCTTTTAAGCTGAGATCCTCATGACCTAAAATTCCTAAATGGTCCCTCTGTTGATTTGGAACCATATAAGCTTCAACAGCATTATAGTTCATTTCATGGATATCCTCCTCAGGGATACCTTTAGCATCTGGCTGGTGTACTGGGAGAGCTTGATTGAATTCAAATCTCTCTGCTTGAGATTTACTCAAAATTGGACTCAATGAATACTCAGATTCTTCATTCAGTGATAGACGAAGATTATATCGAACTTCATGCTGAAAAGTGAAACTGAAACTCTCAAAACATAACCTATACTATAAGCATTTAGTTTTTGTTCTTAAAAACTATTAATTTTTCAAGGGTACAACTTAAGAAACATAAAGTACAAATTATTAATGCATACAAAATCTTTCGATTTCTAAAACATTCCTATTTCACCCTTCTAAATGTCAAGAACAGAGCTTTTGGAAACCTCTACTACCCTTCCCAAATAAGATCAATCAACCAACCAAACAACAGAATATGAGATTTTTGGAAACCTCATCTGACAATTGATTTAATCCAATAGATAAAAAGATAAATTTAATATAATTTAATTTTCGGTTTACAATCAAATTTTACATTCTGCTGCATCGCAGAGTATAAAGTCCCGAGTAAAACACATAAGAAAATGATGAATACAAATGTAGCATGAAACATTATTTGCATATGTTGTTTATCAATCTAGAGAAGGCATGTAAAAGGGTGCCAAGAGAGATGATCTAATGGGCTTGCAAGAGGAAATTCCTACCATGTATGCTAATGTGGTTATAAATCTGTATGACTACGTGATAACAAGCGTGAAGCGTGTAACAACATTGAGATGGATGCTTTCCCTAATTCCCATAAGGTCATGGGTAACCAAATTGTTATGCACGCAAACCACAGATACAAATGACCATTTTGCCTCAAAGAAAGCTATATAGGCTCCTTATGTAAATACTACATGTTCCAAAGGCCTACTTACAAAAAACACCTGCATCCCTAGTTCCTGTTATTCCAAACGAATAAATCTCTAAAAATTGATTAAAAAAAATTCCTAATGAATTTCTTGAAATTTCCATCCGAGCCTTCCTTATCATACTATCATCATTTCTGATTTTTGCAAGTAAACAGCAGTTCCACAGAAATATTCTAGGATATGAGAAAGAATCAGCTTCTCTTTTGTATTCACAATTAGCAGAAATCATCAGCTTTCAGGCAACATATTCTTTTCAGTCACTTCTACCGTAAAATCACACAACGCAATGCAACTTTGCATACAATCCATAAGTTCATAACAATATAATATGTTATATGCTAGAGGCATTAGTGAACAATCAATCATGTAGGAAATGCTAAGCTACAAGAACCAATGCTGATAGAGAACAGTTGCCACTTTATATCTTTGATGAGGATATCTATGTCCAGTTAGTCTGCCTGCAAACTTACATTGCTAGAACATGAAGTAAAATGCATCGGCGAATTGTCTTCCCCTGATAAGAATAAACGGAAACTCTTACACCAGCCATCATCCGACAAATTCCCACTTTCTCTGTCACTGGTGCTTTGTTTTAGGCATAACATTTCCTAACCATTGTAATAAGAAATCTAATTAGATATATGTGCATATAAAAATGGTAATAAAAAAATTCAAAGTATTCAAAGAGGAAAATAGATCACCATATAGCAAAACCAAAATGCAAGATAAACCATCAAAATCAGTATTGACCGCAAACCAGTGCTTGGGCATGTCTCCTCTCTAGCCAAAAATGTAGTCAGATTTAAGTTTCATTATTTCTCTTTCTCAGGGTTATTTCTTCCTTGTATGTGGTGTGGTGGAGAAGAATATTTAGCGCTTGAAGGCACTTATCCAAGTTGCTTATGTGAATCTCTTTCAGGTACGACTTGCCATGCTTGCAAAACCTTTTGTTATAGTATTGTGTACAGTAGAAAGCAGTATACATATGACCGCCTCCATTTAGGAAGTTTTTAGTGTTCAATTCAGTGTCAATTACTAGAGAAAAAACCATGGATATATAGTAAACCAGACGGATAACATATGAAACCTAGTTAAACCTCAAGATTTTCTGTAAATTCTACAGTTGTTTGAAAATTCAGAAAATCAGGATACAAAATGCTATATTTTTGGGAAAATTCTGAAAGTGTGCCTTGACTTTCTATAAAGGACCCTTGAACTTTCTACATTTGGAGAAAAGAAATGATGAAATTTTAATATAGTCAAAATGCCAATGAACTTTCATGTTCCACAAAGTGAACACTGAAATTTCTTAAACATGCAGAATGACATCTGGAGTGTTTGAATTTCCAACTAGTCACTTGAGTTCCAAGAAATAACAAGTGAGCTAGAGTAACGTGAAGTAGAACGAAATGTAACATAGGGTCTAATATCATGATAACACCAAAATCTCCGAAATGCTCACAAACTAAAGCAAACACCTCAAATCAGTGAACATGAAGAAGAGCAAGTGTAGAAGATGATCAAAGTTGTTTTAATCACAATAGAAAGATATAATGATGGTCTACCGAGCCTCCAAGTCCTACGACGAAAATCGTGATAGCACAAAAGCCGCCAAAAAGATCCTTGAATAGCACTGAGGTTAAATGGAGTCGGTGGAGAGGCAATGACAAGAGAGAGGTTATCAAAGGTCTCCATCTCATAAAAGAGACAAAAAGACTAGATGCATCAAGCTGGTAACCTAAGGAGGTGAGAGTCAATGAGCCCAAGAGCCTCCAATAAGGATCTATTTGATGAAATATGCTAACATTAGCCACAGAAAAGGTGTGCCACTAGCCTCCTTCCTGTCAGAGTCCCACGTCAGATAGACCATTTTTCCTCAATCTGAGTTGCAACCTCCCTTCTCTCTTAAAGTTCTCTTTTGGAGAGTAATCTAATGGGGTTCTAGTATCCTCACATAGTAACGGAACGAAGATCTACCACTATGAGGGTTTGACCCTCTGGAGCAATCTGTACCCGTCTAGACTCTAGCCCCCCTGTCGACACACTAGACACACTCAGGTACAATTTGTTAGTCTCCATTGAGTCTGACATCAGTTATGCTTGGACTATTTCTCCTCAATATACGTTGGAACCTCCCTTCTCTCTTCAAGGGGCCTTTTGGAAGTAATCTAATGGGTTCCACATACTCTCCCACTTCCACCACCAAGTTCCTAGA
>NC_037537.1:12085855-12095032 GCF_001531365.2 Cynara cardunculus var. scolymus | reverse complement strand
AAACTCGAGTAAAAGCTACCTGTTGGTTCCATTGAACTGTGAAATTACAGATTCACAATTAACAAGTCCCTAATCTCTATTCTTTTTATCATTGATTATGTGTTCTTAGCACTCAACTGTAGCAGAGTTCTTATGATTATGCTTACATCAAAGCTTATGCCTGTCAATCGTAACATCTAGGATGTACTATGAAGGTTTGCTAGTATAGAGCCAATAGCCATTGGGTGCATTGGAACTACCCATGCCAATTAACATAAAGGTCTGGTTTGAATCCGTAGGACCAGAGCAAGTAAGTTATCCCTTTGTGCCTGTTACCTACTATGTCCATGGAAACAGACAAAAGCAAATTTTTTCTGTTTACTTGTAAAGTTATATTGTAGATGTCAAATCCTCCACCAATCATTAACAGGGTATAAAACTTCGGGAGTTGAAAATTAGCCTATAAGATTCAGTAGACAAAATTATATTCTTCAGACAGGAGGGAGCAATAGAATATGATATCACAGTTCACAAGAAAAGAAACAAGTTTATTCTATATTGGTGGTTATTTTCAGCTTAACAATAATCATGTAACCAGTATTACAATAAATTGCCAAGAAAGAAGTGAAACAAAGAAGGGAAGACAAGAAACAAAGTATCCTACCTCCAAACCTTGCCCCGAAGGACATTCAAATTCTTGATTACTGTCCTCTCTTATCGTAGAAGGCTGAAGCCAAGCCGGAAGCCATGCCGCCTCCTGTAATAACATAGGGTACATATATTTCACATACTAAAGCCTATAATCCGCGTATCAGACCTAATTTTCAAAGCGAGAAGAGAGAACCAAACAAAAATACACAATAAACTAGAAAGTATACAAGAAAAAACGGAACCCGCCAATCGTACGGATGCTTTATGTAGATCAATAGTGATTTCTTGATTTATTTGTGTTAATGATGATAAGAGGTTACATGGTTTAACAAGAAGGAAGAGCAGATACCTCAGAGAAGTGAGGAGGATGGAACCCTAGTAAACTCGCCATTTCTGCACTGTGTGAGACCTTGGCGCCAATATTTTCAGGCTCCGAGGAGGTTAGACGGGATGGGAATTTTGACCGGAACTGAAACGGAATTTAATGGAATTTGATCGGTAGAAATGGTTCGATAAAAACCCTAAAAAATTAGTATTTATAGTTAAAGTATTGTTTATTAATATATATTGGGGTTGTTTGTTTACATATTAATAGTTCTATTAAGAGGTAATATATGAATCGTTAAGAAGTAAATTTTGTTTGGCAAAAAAAATTCTCTTGATGGTTTTAAAACCCTCTGAATGATTTTGTATCTTGTATCTCTTTAACCATCAAGAACCCTAATTTCATTGTATATAATTACCAAACAATTATATTTTATTTTGTACTATTATGAAAGTCTTTTAATCATTCTGATCACTTAATCATTCTACAACAAACCATTCAGCAATTGTCAAACAGACATTTACTTAAATTTTAAGATTACAAATAAATTATGTGTAAGTATAATTTATTAAAGCTTAAATTCGTATAATTAACTGCAGATTAACATAATCAAATAAAAAATAAACATCTTATTTTAAATATAAAAATCTAAAATATAATTAGAATAATTATTGACCTAACATTATCATTATCTTTATAAAAATTATATTGTTAAGTCAAAATCATTATTAAACCTAAATTAAATTAAAGAAATTGTAAAAAAAAATTAAATAATTAATTTAACATTAATATACATGTATTTTTTCAAATTTATATGATATTTTCAAATTTATTTTTATTCAAAAGTAAAAACATTGTCTTTCTCAAAACCACATAAGTGGTATTATATCAACAAAGACAAAAAATAAAACGAAAAATTAAAATAAAGATGTATCCCACTGCATTGCACGAATACCTTTCTAGTAATTGTCTAAAAGAATTAGAATACCTGTTTTTGTTTGGACCACCCTCACCTTCAGCCCCGCCTACCTCTCTCGTAATTACCAACATGACATTGTTGTCGTCATTGTAGCTATCATCCAAGCCGACGTTCAGGCTCGTTCCTGACATTTTATAGGCCTGACGAACGTAAAAACAAGGTCCACTTTTTTTTTATAAAATTTAGTTAATTTTAAAAAAGAGTATAGAAATTGTGGTTGATTAATTTTTATAAGTTGGATGAACAAGGAATTGTAAATAATAGGGAAGATTATCAAGATTTTCTGGATAAATAGACAAATGAGGATCAATAAGGACATGGAAGAAAAGATGATCCATTGAGATTCAATAAGAATAAATAATGAATTAAACATATAACATGCAAGCTCAACAAATGGTTGTTTGATTACTTCAATAAAATATTGTGGTGTGGTAGAATTCCAATTGAAGATACATAAGACAAACAATTCTATTTTTCTTCTTATTTTTGCTCAACTAAAAGAAGATGTTGAGATTAAAAGTTTATGGAATATGATATATATAAGAGACATTACTAAATACATCTAGTAGAGAAATTTTATTGATTAATTATTAAACCATGAAACACGTCATAAATTATAAGAACAATAGATTGATTGTCAAAAATGGTAAAATATTTTTTGTAGAAGCAAAAATAGATAACAATAATCAACAAAAACAAATTATAACAACATAATCAAATAGAAATAAATAAAAATATTTAACAAAAATATATAACAATAGCAAGCACATGATCTTGAATTGTTGAAGCATTAAAACAGTCAAGCATATAGAGATAGCAATAGCCAATGTCAATGGACCTTGCTGGAAATAAAAAAAAATAGATAGACAATAAACAATAACATATAATAAATGACCAATTAATTTTTTTTTTCTTCTCCAATGTAATTAGTTGATATATTTTGGGCCATTATTACCTACTAAATTCTTTTTGCCTCTTATTATATACTACATTTTTTGGATTTTTTTAATTTATTAAAAAAATTAGACTACTTATATATATTAAGGGAAAATTTTGGGCCCCTGATATTTTTAGGCCCCGGGCATGCGCCTGTGCCGCCCTCCCCAGGGACGGCCTTGCCTACGCTCATCCACCCTAACATGTCGTTGTAATTACTACTCCCCCCTCCAACCCCGTTATGGTAATGTAAGACCCTAAAAAAAAGATAGTCTAAACCGAAAATATCTAAAGAGAACCAGAATATTAAATAAAAAAAAACAAATTTCACCCAACAAAAGTAGTAGTATAGCGTTTACAATTCCACTACTGAGAAGATAAATAACAACCTACTAATCTAGATTTTTCTAGATTAGAGACGGGTATCTCCAAATTGTCGTAACATAAAAAATGCAACGTTCAAAAGTAACATGACTATAATTACAAAAGAGCCTTTCACGAACTAACGCTCCTCTCAACCTTTTAGAGCCTCACCGTTAAAGGAACCTAAAAAATAATTATAACAAGAAAGAGAGAGGGTTAGGCTTACGCCTAGCGAGTCCAAACAAAAGAGTTTACGTAAACATAAAGAAACATATATAAAAATATACATGCAAATAGTTGACGTAACTTTAAACAGGATTAGAGACAGTAAGACCTGAATAACTCGAAGTAAAACAATAAAACATCTGAAGATGACGGGGGGAGACCCGATTTACCGTTGATTATGACAGACACAAAGTAAGTCATAGATCAACGTTATAGAGCATCACTCACAGGTTTAATACCATCGACATCAACCTAAACCAGTCATGTAGTCGGCCGTGATCTTAAGCTCTTTACCTCGGTAGTTACACAATAATCACAATGCCTATTACCGAGTGAAAGTGAGAGGATGATTTGGTGATTACATAATAATCACAATGTCTATCACCAACTTACACCATCATTCCCACAAATAAAATAAAACGATATACATGCACTATATAAATATAAATAATGACGTAGTATCGTACGATATATATATATATATATATATATATATATATATATAAAATGACTATAAATAATACGTGAGAGTGTCAAGACATCCGAAGATGAAGGGGGAGACCCGATTTACCATTAATTATGACGGAACACAAAATAAGTCATAGATTAACATTATAGAGTATCACTTACCGGTATAAAACCATCGACATCAACCTAAACCAGTCATGTAGTCGGTCGTGATCATAAGCTCTTTATCTCGGAAATTACATAATAATCACAATGCCTATTTCCGAGTGGGAGTGAGAAGGTGATTTGGAATTTTCATAATGATCACAATGCCTAATTACAGCTCACACCACCCTTCACACCAAATACAATGAAACAAACTTCATGCTTTAAAGCCCACTATATTCTAGTAATATACTTAAAYATGGAGCCATAAACATCTTAGTACTCACTTATCAAGAAGATTTCGTGTGCCYAAACTTATTGAAATATCCYCACTCGCCAAAATGGGACACCAAACTAAGAGCATGARGGCTTTAGAGTTAAATGGGTATTTTACCAAGTGATTAAACCATTTATCTAAACTCAATTTATCATTAAAACGAKATCTATCTAGTTCAACCTTTGTCCCAAAATCTTTATTTCGACCAAGAAGTTAGATGTATGAAGTTAAAACATGAGATAAGAAAATTACTTCCTTTCTATAGTATAAAATTCCATTTAAAGATTTAAGTTGAACTCACATGGAGGGTTTAGGAGAAATCCCCAATAATCTTGAACTAAAAGGGGACGGTAAGGAACGAGGAAAAACAGGCAGCAGGCGGGGCTGTTTCTTCCTCTTCCACAGTCGACTGCACAAGGGCTGTTGGTCTTGGCGAGGTGACGAAAGGCACAACAGGCCGTTGTTTGCTGTCGCGGCTGCTGTCCGGCGAGAGTTGCAGTCCTCAAATGAAGATCGGTCTTCGACGGAGGCTTCCGCAGCTGGTGTTTTTGCCTTCTTCCCAAGCGAAGGAGTTGGTTCTTTTCCTTTTTTTTTTTTTATCTTTTCCCCCATCCTTCCTTCCTCTAAAGGCTTCTCTTCCCCCAAAATCAAACCAAAGGTCAAAGACCTTCCTGGAAGGAAAAGAACTTTAGGGAACATAATGATTCAAAAGTACAGAGAGGATAGGACAACCCAAAGGTGGCAGGTACCCCCCCTACACTTTCTTTTTATTCTACTCAATTCCAAGGAAAGCCTATCTTGGAGTTTATCAAAAAAAAAAAGGAAACTTATATTTATACATGCAGAAAGTACAAAATAGAGAAGGTTGAAAAGAATTGGGATGATTAAAGCTCTAAATACGTGGATGAAAACGCGTACCTCACCAACGGGACGAGAACCCTTGATGCGAAAGGCTTAGGGAAAAGGGAAAGATTTACGGGTGTTACAATCCTCCCTACCTTGGATTCAATTTCGTCCCTGAAATTTTAGTTCTCATGAAAAGATGATGGTAACGCCTCTTCAAATCCTCTTCTGCTTCCCATGTTATGTTTGATCCTCAGTGATGTTTCCATTGTACTTTAACCATGACAATTTCTTTCTGTCTCAACACCTTGATCTTCCTTTCCAAGATGGCTTCCGATTCTTCAACACACCAGTTGTTCTCGTCCACATGGATTTTCGAAAGTGGAATAACACTTTCCTCTTCCGTTAAGCACTTACGAAGGTAACACATATGAAATGTGTTATGGATCCCGGCCATTTCTGGCGATAGTTCTAATTTATAAGCTTGAAGTCCCACTCTATCCAAGACTTTAAACGGTCCAAGGAAGCGGGGGCTGAGTTTTCCACGCTTTCCAAAACGGATAACTCCTTTCCAGGGAGATACTTTTAACATGACGCGGTCACCCACTTGGAATTCTATAGGTCGGCTCCTCTTATCAGCATAACTCTTTTGACGATCCTGAGACGCCTTTAAGCGCTCCCGTATACACCTTACCTTATCTGTCGTTTCCTGTACAATCTCGGGATCGGCGAATTGCTTCTCACATGCTTCTAACCAACATACCGGAGTCCTACATTTTTGTCCGTACAAGGCCTCGAAAGGTGCCATCCTTATACTAGAGTGGTAACTATTGTTATAGGCGAATTCTACAAGAGGTAGGTGAGAGTCCCAATACAAGAAATGTTACATAATCTAAAACAAATTCTCCAAAAGCACTCAAAAAATAATGGCTAAATTAAAACTTTAGACCGTTTACAGCGGAAGACTTTAAGGGATAAATATATAACTTAATGTCAGTCCGTCTCATACCGGTTTGCTTTACAAATTTATATATCATAGATGATTATACTTAAATATTGAACTTAAATGGACTAGATAAGTCTCTATGTATGCCCTTCTTTTTCTTTGTCCAACCTGAAACCTTTTGTCTCTGATTGCGTATAGATTGACTACCGATAACTCTTGACCAAATGTCTACACATTTCATATCATAACATCTCATTAACGTCTTAATTTCTCAAAAAGTCAACAAAAATCAACTAAAGTCAAACTTCGTATCCGAGCATCTTAATATGCCTCAAACAACTCTATTTGACCCATCATTAAAATCCACATGGATCAAACGTGCCAAAAGTCAACCCTTGGTCAATTCGATCAACCCTGACTAACTTTAGTCAAGTCCCACATCTAAAACCTCAATGGCATCCCAAAAACATTTTAATATCTTATAATTTCATCTCTCTAAATTAAAATGTCACAATAAATACTTTACTCAAATTACGGCGCTCAAATCGTTAAATTTTTTTTTTACCGATTCATATAAGCATCATTCTTAGAAAATAAATAATTAACTAATATTAATATTAAAAAATATAAATTAATTAATATATTAATTAAATACTAATTCAATTTAATATATTAACTAATTTAGAAATTAAATTAATTAGTTAATATAAACTAATTAACTAAATCTGAAATTTATTAACTATAAATTAACAAAAATCTTATACCTTAAGTACCCAATTAAACCCAAAAATTTAAGGGCCTAAAATATAGTCTCATCTTTGGCCCAACATCAATGAAGTAAAATAGAAAGCCCAACAAAAATCGTGGCCCAACAAAATAGTGGTCCAACAGTCAGACTGCTGCAACTATCACGCCGACAGCCGGAAAAACAGGCCGTTTGGCCTCGTTTCTTCATCGTTTTCGATGATTCTTTTTGCAAAATCTCTAGAAAATGATTTTCCTCAACCGTAGAAACAAAAATCAACGAAAACCATCAAGTATTGAGGCTCACACGCTCGATTAAAGTTAAGGTTTTAAAACCACTCGAAAATCAGTAAAAATTCAAAATCGAACATTCAAAACTAAAATCTGAGACATAAGGCTACTAAGGTTTTATAGAGAACCTAAAAACGAAACCATCCATATAAAGAACTCGAATTTTGGTTGAGTATTTTACCTTCAATCGTCAATAAACGAAGCTTTTTGAACCCGAACTTCTATGAGTTCTTACACTAACTCTTTTGTCCAAAATACTTTGGACCTTATTTACTTTACTACGAATAATACGATCATGCTCTCCCAAAGAGATGTATTTAACATCCATTTATCATTGATCTGAACTCTCCCATTGGCATGACTTTACATGTACCATGCATTTCTATTATACTCGTGTTGTTATTTAACTTATACTAGTAACATATATGACTATTGCACTTTCTTGCATCTAATGCAGAAGTTATGCAGACATAACTTTCATGGTTGGAAATGAAATTACTAAATGTGTCATTCCATAACTGAACATTGTTGGAAGTATTCATCAACCATGATGGACGATAGGTAAGCACTACTCATGATACTTTATCGAACATGATACACAATGCTAATGTCCTTACTGATACTCTGATGCATACTTGATGGATACACTAATAGTTGCTAAAGACATTAATGCTTAAATAACATTCATACTAAATATTGTTGAGGTATTATATCATAACTTATAGTACATGCTCTACCTTGCCTTGCCAACTCTCTATATGGTAGGGAACACATGTTGCACCACTTACCCCACTAGGAAGATTTCAAACCAATGTTTGTTTTACTAATTTGACTTCGTACATAGGCCCTTAGGCATATACTAGTCCTTACCGAAATTCGGAGCTTTCTCTGACTTATTATCACTTAATTGACATCTTAACGTCCTTTTTTTTGTATATCTTATCTCTATCAGTGTGTTCTAGGCACAAAGATTTACATAATCCTTATTACATTACTTTTCAGACCTACCATGCTAGAGTCCATATTTTGCTCCAAAACTACAAGATTTCATCTGACTTTACGGATAGCAACTCAAGGTGGTAAATCATTATATTTCTTAGCACTTTTTGATCAAAGAGTTTCTTACCATATTGTTTGAGTTTTATCTTTAAACTCAATCTGATATCTATCCTTATAATTCGTAATTTGATAAATTCTTATCTTTCTTAGCTTGGACGATAATGAATCATATTTATCATAATTATTCAATAAAGCTAAACAATATCTTTAGCCAAAGTTTTCCATTTCTAAT
The DNA here is from genome assembly GCF_001531365.2 of Cynara cardunculus var. scolymus. Lineage (NCBI taxonomy): Eukaryota > Viridiplantae > Streptophyta > Magnoliopsida > Asterales > Asteraceae > Cynara > Cynara cardunculus. Next base: position 12,086,570 of record NC_037537.1, on the reverse strand, counting down.
TAAACATGGGTTTGTAACTATTGTGATATATGTACAAAATAAACTTTGAGCCATGGTGGTAATATTTATGAAACTTACATGCAATTACCATGCTACTAACTCCCAATCATCTGTCAGAATAACATTCTCATGTCCATACAGTTGACTTAACGTGTAAACGACAAACTTGCCTCGTTACATCAATACTAAGTCTACTTAAATTCCCTTATCTTAAATGTTCTACCCATAACTCACCAATTAACGCTTAAAATCTCAGCTTAAGTCTAGGCATCTTAGTTCCTTACCTAGTTCGCTTAAACTAGAGCTCTGATACCAACTTCTAACACCCTAAAAAAATAGTCTAAACCGAAAATATCTAACGAGAACTAGAATCTTAAATAAAAAAAACAAATTTCACCCAACAAAAGTAGTAGTATAGAGTTTACAATTCCGCTACTGAGAAGATAAATAACAACCTACTAATCTAGATTTTTCTAGATTAGAGACGGGTATCTCCAAAATGCCGTAACATCAAAAACGCAACGTTCAAAGGTAACAAGGCTATAATTACAAAAAAGCCTTTCACGAACCAACGCTCCTCTCAACCCTGTAGAGCCCCACCGTTAAAGGAACCTAAAAAGTAATTATAACAAGAAAGAGAGAGGGTTAGGCTTACGCCTAGCGAGTCCAAACAAAAGAGTTTACGTAAACATAAAGAAACATATATAAAAATATA